>NC_092073.1:21517500-21817500 GCF_039877785.1 Chaetodon trifascialis
AGCAAATGTTTAATGTCTCCCAAAACATCACTGAAGCCTTAAGTATTGGCACTCTCTGTCATTTACCCATACGCTGCTTAAATGTGTGAAAACATGTCCATAAAAAGAACGTTTGTTAAAAAAATATGATCAAATCTTCACCTTCTGTAGGGAGCTAAAATACCAAATCACAAAAAATGCTGAGCTAAGTGTTAATAATACATATGTCTGTGGTTTCCTTAAATGGGGAAACCATCTGTTCCAGGCAGCCTGAAGCCTCCCTGTTCTAATTGTCCCGTCTGTAGTGTTTGATATGCATAATTAGACTTTTAATAATCTTTGCTGTGCAGGTGATGTTTGCCATGAGTTCACAGAGATTTGTATTTCCCCACTGGTTGTAATGGATATTATGAATCCCCCATTACCTGAGTCCTACTCTGTGATTGATACTGCATATAGACTGTTTTAGGAACAGACCCTTCAAATTTGCAGCTTTTTTGCCACCTATTTGATCAAATTCTACAAATATTAGGTGATTCTGAAGGATGTTTTATCTGCTCTGATTAATAATTTCATATTAGCAATGGTTCAAATGACTGTGGGTCACTCTCAGTGATGAAAGCACAAAGATTTACCACCCAATGCTGTGGTTCTGCTCAGCTCTACAGAGGATTTCAGCATCTTTTAACTCATTGTTTTGGTTTTATTTCCAGCACTTATATTGTTTTGATTCACTCTCTACTTTCACCAATCTCATGTTCAGCTGCAGCAGGTGGATGCCGTATGTGAAACAGCTCTTAAAAATCCACTGTACAAATGGCGGACAGACAAGCTTAGCAGCATAGCATTTAGCAGCTAAAGAGACAAACCTTGTCCTTGGGAGCTGGTAGAGCAAAACAGAATGGAAAGGACAGCGAATATTGGACTTGCATTTATCAGATGGACACAAACACAACTCCAAATGACTGATGATGTTGCTGCATGTCTGCTGGATGTGGAAATAAACAAGTGGTTGCAAACACTCTCACCACATCTACCTTATAAGGTGATAGTAAAGGTGCTTAGAACTGTTTGTGCCGCCCCCAGCCGGCTGAAAAAAATAGAGCATTTTTAAAAACATTAACATTAAAGCAGTTTCCTTTGCAACTGAAGAAGCGAGCGAGCTCTGGCAGTATAACATTATATATGAAAAAATATATTTCAAACGGAAAATGTGAAACTTCCAGAAAGAAGCAAGTTACCAAGGATGACTGCAAGTCCACAATTTCACTGTGAGTGAAAATGTTGACTTGTAATGAAAGCTACAGTATGTCCTTTGGGCCAACTGTCTATGAAAAGTGCAAGTGCTGGGAACCGGCTGGAAAATGTGTTGCAAGCACCAAACTGCATCACTTCAGAACAAGATGTTTGTGACGTTGGACAAAGCAGAACTCTGCACATGTCCAGCATTGTTTAAGATGATTTAAACACAACGAGACATTAAAGGAATGCAATTTGATCTCTGAGCTTCAAGTTTTTGTATGCTCTCAGGCAAGAGACCCCAGCACAATGGTAGTGTTGTGGCATTGCTGCTGATGCCCCCTGAATGCCCACAGTGGCAGCGGAGGTTTAAAGGGCGCACTCAAAGGACTCGCTGATCAAAGGAGCGTTTCATCTGTGAATGCTGCTGCTGCGTCGAATGCCAGAGACATGTTATGACAGAGATCTGATGCTAAGAGACTGACAGCAAAGTCTCTGATGACCTCTCTGTACAACGCAAGAGAGAATAAACAGGGAAATAAACAGAGCTAACAGATACAGTACAGAATACAGTGCATCATAATAAGGACAATAACAAGTACGCTGCAGTTAAACACAAGGCAGACTCAGAAGCTGTGTTCAAGTAAAAGGCATACAGATCTATACAGGATCATCAGCCCTGATCCAGCCTGCTTTGCATATTTTAGGAACCTTACCTGCACTGTGGATTTTAATTAGTGTAAATGGAATCTGAAATTATTGCTGCGAAATAACTCCTTTGGTGGCTGTTTCTTAGGTCGCTTTCACACCAGAGCTGTTTGGTCCACTTTAAACGGACCAGAGTTCGTTTCCTCGGATAGTCTGCTTCATTTGGGCAGGTATGAAAGCTCATCCGAACTCTGGTGCGGACCAAACAAGCGAACTCTGGTCCACCTGAAAACGTGGGTTCGGTTCGTATGCAGTGTGAAAGCTCAGCTGACCAAACACAGGACCAAATGTACGTAGTGACGCTGTACGCAGTGCATACACATGCTAAAATACAACGTATCTCATCTGTATTTATAATATAGCTTGGTTCTGTATCTCTATTTACAGCTCATTAGTCCTTACGTGAATGTTTACTGTTGCTATGGCAACAAGTGACCGCTGACATTAGCAGTTGCTAGCTAGCTTAGCTCAATTCTCTGAACAATAACCCATAAATTCACAATTTGGCATATTTAAACAAAATCAAATCATAGCTACCAACAGTCACAGTCCTTAAACTCTGAGCTCATCTGTTGTCACGTTAGATCGTCAAAGTTAGAAAAATAACAGAATCAATCCCTGACGAGCTACGATAGCGTTACAGGAACAGTTGCATTCACTGTTGTTTTTCCAGATCGGGAGGGAGGGATTTGTCCAATCGACGAGCGCCCCTTTCAGCCACGTGATGCTGCTCAGAAAGTTCGGCGCACTTTAGAAATCGCAGTGTGAAAGCAGAACCGAAACAAGTGATAAATGCAACAATGTTGCGACTTTCAGCTCCCCAATCAAACTGAGTCCGCTTGGTCAGGTGTGAAAACGACCTTAGATGCTGGCTAGCAATGATGCAGAGAGCGAGATATTGAGAGATGAGTCGAAAGGTTGTGGGTTTTGTGTGTGCTTTGATATAACCTGTCATAGTGCGACACGTGTTCACTCATTCAGGAAGGGAAAATCCATTTATTAGTTGCATTTGTGCACGTCCATATGCACATACACCAACGCTCAAACGTTTGCTACAAAAGCTTGATTTAGTACAATGAGAAGGCTGAGAGGACTGCTCTGTATTTCTGAATGGCCTTTCATGCTTTTAACCTATAGAAAGATCTCTACAACGAGGGGATTCTCTGTATGAAAGGTTTGCAAAACAGGCAAAGTTTTGTATACAGGGAACAAAACGCTGCACAATAGTTCAACCAGGCTGACAAGTGAGAGGGCAGAAAGAAGAAAAGATCCCTTTGAGCAACGGTTAGAAATCAACAGTCGTTGGTAAAGAAACTGGAAGCTTCGCATCAAACTGTGCAGATTTAATATGAACAGGTTTCAGTGTCAAGTTCACAATAATCCCTGTAACACACTGGAAAGAACGGGTGTGTTGCTTTATCAAAGTTAAAGCTTCAAATCAGAGGTTGGTCGAGGGTCAGCGCTTGTAGAACTGGATCACAGAATATCAGCTGAACAGACTGCAGACCGACAAATCACAGTTTAAACCTGCTCAATCGAACCACTGAGTAACTGCAGAGGGCCCAAAGACAAACAGGATCCCAAAATATTTAGAGCCTCGCTGCGCTTCAGTAATGATCTCGGGTCACTTTCGCTGTTTTGGACTGGAAAACAAATTCAAGATCGAAGAGTATTTTGGGGAAAATGGTAACAACAGTGTCTCCTCTGTCAGGCAACGCTGAAAGAACATCGATCAAATGGAAGTTTTTAATATTTAATTCTTCTTTTGGGGCCAGAACTATCTCAAATATAAATAATATATTTGGTATCTGAATGATAGTGTTTAAAATAGCTATTATTGAGGGAAAGAAGAAAACATCAATATCAGAGGCGATTCCAAACTTTTGAACTCTTTTTTTGGACTGTTGAATCTGAAGAGTCGACCTTTCAGAAACTTTTCCTTGACCCGCCTACAGATTCAACACATTTTATGGGGAGCTCAGCTCTTTGTTTTCACTTCCATAAAGGTGGAGGACTTGTTAGAGACATTGAATATTAAACTGGTTCAATACCCTCACAGTTGGTCCTCAGTACGGCTCAAGCTTCAAAAACACTGAACCCTACACTTCGTTCAATGCCACCGGACGGCGTCTTTTGTTAAAGCCTCCCTGCTTGGTAAATGTTCGTGTGCTCCCAGTTTGAAACAGAATGGTCCAATAATAAACTGAAATCTTACAACCCTGATGACCACCAGAGTTATTTTGTCAGATATTTCAAATCTATCTCCAGAGCCACAGAGTACATTTATGCAACTGTCTCCAAAGACGTCCTTTTAAATATGAGCCAATAATTGAAGTTAATATAATGCTTCATATGTGGGTGGATATTCAAATTGGATTACTTGATGACTGAACTTATATACAAGCCTATAAACAAGCTGAAAATGGAGAAAATATATTCTGAACAAAATGCCTGCAGTTATTTAAAATATAAAAGATAAACTCCATTTTTCCAGCAGACTCACATAGAGCAAGAAAACAAAGTAACCCGGTGCGGTGACCAACAAGTCATCCATCATTGACCCCGAGCTGAAGAGGTCATCGGTCAACCACAGTTAACCTGACTGGCTTTAATGGTTCCCAGGTGCAATCAACCACAGTTGGATCCCCTGAGGGGACGAACACATCGATGGGGCCACAATACACCTCCTTCACTTCCTGCCCCAGTGCATTATGGAGGAGATGTTGTCACTGCTGAGACGCACAGTCGATTGCAGAGTTAGAGCGAGGTTAAAATTCCTCCCGAGCAGCATTTGTTCTCATCAGCTCTGTAAACACGTTTGGGTTGGGGGAAATTTCACGTCATCTATCAGAACTTAAAAGCGTGTGTACAGTATCCGCATAGCTTGTGACATAAACTGCTTCTGAATGTCTTTTTAATAGCTTTGCTTATAGTTTCACAACCAAATTTGGTACAAGCTAAACACTATTTGTTTCATTCTCTGGATAAAAATGCCAAATTCTGAGGTAAAAGACAATTGGGTCAAAATCAGAAATAGGTGCTTTAATTAAAAGAAAGACTTAAAAAACACAGTAGTAAATTGTAGCTTGATCAATTCAATTTTGAAGTTTGCTTTCATTTATTTATGGCTCTTGTGTCACTGCAGTTATTTTTGTTATTTCCTCGTAAAGACCTTTTTTGCTTTGTCGTTGTTTTTTTTTAATCAGACCTTACATAGTTATTCTCTATTTCTCAATTCCCAAACCTTTCCATCACTTTAATTTTATCAGTCAGTTGTTGTGACTTCCGCCTCTCATTGCGAGCCTGGAACAGATAACGTTATAATGTATAATGAATAAAGTTTCCAAGCTTTCATGAACGTATCTCTGATTTTGGCAGCTCTCTGACAAACTTCATAAATCAACAAGCAACTTAATAAATCAACAGCTGAATTCAACCTGTATTATCAGTGGAAAACCCAAGAGCTGAAGCCTCACGATGTCGGCCGATGATGTGTGTGTGTACAGGCTGTGGCCACTGGAGTGTGTCATGTGATGGTGCTTGAGTGGGTTTTTCAGGTTAAACGCCCATGAAACAGCATTGTTAATCTTTGCTGCTTTGATGGTTGTGTACTTTACTCCAGATCAGTAGACACTGAAAAACAAATTATCCCAACACACTGCATTTATTCAATTCAAATGAAGTCCAACTGTATGAACAAACAAAGCTCTGAAATGCACCTTCAATCAGCTGAACTGCAGTGTCAGTTAAAGGGTCCAAATTTGCTGGAAGAGTTCACAAAAAAGGGGTGAAACCGACGACAGTCCAGACGTAATCTTCTCCATGCAGCGTATAAAGTCAGCATTTTATTACGGTGCATTAAGAGCGGCGCGGCATGGCAGGCGGCAGCGCGGCAGACAGCATTATGTTGTTCTGTTTGGAGGAGACACACACCTTCAGTCACTTTTACTCAGTTAAAGGGCATCCATCAATCTGTGATGTTCAGTGCATTACAGGATAAAGTGTTGTAATTTACCTTTTCGCTGCATCTGCCTTCTCTCAATCCGCCTCGTCTACTTCTACTTCTGTTAGTCATTTCCACCACAGAAGGGGGTTATCTGCGCCTTTATTTGTAAGCCGAGAGCTCTAATGCAGGAAAAAACTGAAAAAAGTGGAGTTTTTTCCAAAAGGAGAAAGAGAGTACAGTCGTTTGCAGTTTTGTAAATTGTAAGAAAAATGCTATTGAAGACGGTGCTCTACTTCACTTTTGAACGCTGACCATCCAAAAAAGATGGCTTTTGAAAAGGCTTGATTATACTTCATGTGTGCTTTTCTTCAATCTGTTATCCACAGGAATAAGAAAAATGCTCTACAACAGCTAACAAAATAGAAATCAGCACGGCGCAAACAACCAGAAGCATTTTCCTATTGCATCTCAAAAAATACTTTTATGAGGACTTGTGAAGTGTTTGGGTAAAATGGCTCTTGAAGTTACAGTATACACAGTTGCCAGTTTATTAGGTACAACTACTGTACTGTAGCTAAAGCTTAGCAACAGTTTATTTGTTGTGCTGTGTTTTCTGACAGTTTTCTGAAGTGTTCCTGAGCCCATGTAGTAATATCCTTTATGCAAGGACGCTCACAAACAGATGAAACTCGCTCCATCCTTGCTTGTGAAAGACTGAGCCTTACGAGGAGGCCCCTAGCGATATCGAGCCCATGTGCTAATGGTCCAGGGATCAGATGATGGACAGGATCAGCTAGTTCATGAATACACCCACGAAGTTGAGGATGAGTCATGAAAAGCGACATAATGTGTGAAAGGAAAGGAGGGATGATGATTTAAAAACACTCCAAAATGACTTCCAGACATACATTTGGCAGACAACTATAGATAACGGAACAGAATGAAGAGTGAAGCGTCGGCGCTTTGAAATGTATATTATTCATTTGACTGTCTTTAAGAACCATTTATCATGAAGACTTTTCCCAGTGATTATCAGTTGTAAGTTGTCATCTCTGACACAAGATTTCACTGTTAGCATCAAAATCCTGGCCTCTCTGAAGTGATAGCAGTGATCTTGTCAACTTAAATCAAGGACTGATTCTGCAGCACCTCTGTGACTTACGTATGCCCTTGGTGCTGCACATCTTACTATCCTATGAATGCTTATTGCCTACTCACAGGGACATCGTGGTTGTTATTTTTAAGGACAAAATACATAAGCAGCTGTCTTTGTGTAAACACAAGCAAACTTTTCACATGACTGCAATATATCTTCTTTATTCCAGCTCAGAAACATTTCCAGAATCAGTTTCGTTCTGCCAGTAAATGCTCTTCAACAAAGTGTTCATTCCATCATCTTATCCTGCCTTGACTCTTGTGAGGCCTAATTTATGTGCCTTAGCAACAGTGCCTTATCACACTGTATGTCAAAATGCAGCCAAGCTGCAGCTCTGATGAGGACTCCCATACTCCCTTGCATTGGCTCCCAATTAAATAGAGAATCAAACTTAAGATTCTTCTCATTACCTTCAAAGGAGAGTCCAGCATTGGGTCAGGTAGTCCATATCCCTGCAGGAATCCATAAAATAAAATAAACATACCTTTTCAGGGAGATAAGGAAGCTCCTTAGAGCAGCACAGTGGTCTGAGGTTTGCATCAATTAAATAGCTATGAAATATAAATCAAGATGAATTTGTTATTTTGTTAAATTACAAACCCAACTGAGCACATAAAAACAAGCATGATGCTCCTGAATGACTGACATGTACAACAGCATGCATGTTTCTCTATTATTGATCAAAGTAACCAATTACTGCACAATGCATTAATAAATGGATAGTCCACTGTTTAAATTCAACTGCAAGCAAATTGGCAGGGCCTACATTTAACTCCGCGGGCATCAGCGCGGGTGTCAGAACAATCCTTGCAGGGTGGGACCACTTGTGGAACAAAATCTGTCATGATGACGGATACCGGCTTAGTCCCCACGTTGATGTGATAAATGTGCTCGCGGTACCAAAATAAGGACCTGTTCAGGACTCTACTACAAAACACTAACAGGTCTGCCTCCATGCTGCATCACTGACTCTGATGACATATCTACCAGCAAGTGACAGGTCCTCTGACCAATGCTTTCTCTGCTGTAGACGACTAAAGGTGACCTTTCTGTTCAATTGACCATGTTTTCTATATCTTAATGTAGATTGGTTGTAAGCTTTTTTTCATATTGATCAGACCGGTGTCATATCAGGCCACAGTACCCATGTGGCTCTGTGGATGACAGTGTCGATGCTTCACTCTGTTGGTCAGTCCAAGGCTTTGGTGCAGACTGAAATACCTCAACAGCTATTGGATGTTGTTCCATGACATTTGTTACAAAGAGGATAACTGACTGGTGATCGCCTGACTTTTCTCCTCGAGCATTTGTCTTTATTGTTATTTTTGTGCAATATTCTTGTCGACTGTTGGATGGATTGTTTGTTGATTGTGAAATTCAGCACAGATACCCTCAGGTGCCCTCAGGATGGTATGAGACATTTAAGCGTCCCTTCAGGAAGAACTGTTTTAATTGTGGAGATCCTCAGATTTTTCATCCATCACGATAATCAGATCAAAAGTGTAATCTGTCCAATGCTTCACTGTTAGTATGCTAGTACACTTAGCTAAAGAGGCTAGCATGGTAAACATTTTAGCACCGTCACCATGAGTGTGCTAGCATTTAGCTCAATGCACCTTTGTACCAGAGTACAACCTTATCGAGCTGCCCAAAGAGGCGAATTTAAACAATCTATAGCACATGGTCTAAAGAGCATAACTGCATTCAGGGTGTGTCTAACTCCCTGAGTGCAGGGAGCTAGTCAAACAGTGCACAACCTGGCTGCAAAGTAAGGTGCAGTGTGCAAAAGGGGTTTGTGTTTGGTGTATTCATTAAGCATAGGAGTGTTTTGGGTGTACATTTGCTACCTACACCTATATATATGCAATCTTGCATATGCAGTTTAATGAGGAACAGTCATATTTGCATCACAACAAGTGACAGACAGTTTATTAACCCTTTGTAGCTGCATTTGTTCTCCTTGGATTGAGTTCAGTGGGCCAACAGTTTGTGCTCCAAGCAATATAAGCTGAAAAATGTCTGAAATTGTCCACTTATCCAGTTGTCACAAAACTCTATTTCCTTGGAATTTTCATGTCTGCAGTCCCACAAATGGATCCTCAAACATTCAGTGACTGTCAGTTCAATCTGTGACATGAGGCAGCTTCAGGATTTGTCTACATATATAGAGCCGGAGCTTTTTGGTCGGGTTGCGTACTGAATGATTAATATTCCTGCGGATGACAAGGGTAAACAGAATGAACTTGTCTGTGATGGCAGTTCACAGCCTCGGGACAGTCAGACATGGATAGCCGCGCTGACAAAATTCCCTTAATCCTCATCCCTTTAGATTAGGGAAACAATGCTTACAACAGGAAAGGGCAAAAAAATGATGACTGCTGACCTGACAGAGAGCCAATGTGAAAATTGCTTTTGCAGTTAAAATATGCATTCACATATGTTACTGACCTCAGATGGTAGGTCTGCTTTAATTTTCTTGTTAAATCCAACAAAAAAAAAAAATAGGGTCACATTAATGTAAATGTACTTTCTGTATATTCAGATGACATTTTCACCCAGTCTCGCTTCCAGTAAAAGTAGAGATATTAAGTCCAGTTTTTTGCTCAAGGGCACAGTTAAAAAGAACTCTGGCTGTTTCACAATAGAGCAGGGCCATTACGCCATTAAGCTGTGTTTGAAATATTGCTTTTTTGAGCACCCATAATGAGTGTGCATTTCTAAGTTTCGCCACAGAAGGTTTTTCACGAGACAAAAAGTAGCAGTGAGCCAGAGCTCTTCAGACAGTATAAACATTAGAGGAGATTAAATCTGAGTTTCAGGACATAAGTCACTTTCTACTTGTATAAAGGGTAAAAATCTGCATTAACCCGCCTTACCGCCTGTATCAAGTCTTTGATATCAGTCTTCTCAATTTAAAATACACTGGACTTGTTTATTTTCGAGGTCTCCTAAACCACATAAATCTGCATGATTGTAAGCAAATCAAGATAAATGTGCATTTTCAGAACAACAGCGCTGTCCTTAAAGCATTTGATGTTTTCTACATTTGTCTGCGTCTTTCGTGAGGAAGTGCATAACAGCAGACTGCTAAACAGGGTATTACTGTTGTGTTGGGGGGGGCAGGGCCTCATAGAGAGTAAGGGCACATAAAAGAACATTGGCACCCAAGAGCGTAGTTCATTGTAATGCTAAATAGGAAGCTGGAGTGATTCTGCCTGTGTTTATCTGCCAGGCAAAAGTTATCACACCCGGTTACTTCAGCTTAGAGCCATTCTAGCCGAGTTTACCTACAGCTGGGACAACAACATGCTTGATCAAGGACAGGCAACACTTAAGCAGTGTTTTCGGACTGTCAAAAAAGGTGCAACAGACATATTGTGGAGTGCAGAGAGGACACAAGGCACAGGGGACACGCAGGGTTATTGAGGATAGCAAAGATGTAATTGAAAATAGGAAGATCGTGTTTCTGCCCAGATCTATTTCAGGAAAATCTGGACTAAATGTCTTTAAATAATTCATTTCTAATCTTCTCAGCAAAAAATGCTATTAGGGTTATTTTTTTCCTATTGCATGAGGTCAAGAGTTTGCCCATTTGTATCCGTGCATGTGAAGATGTGTGTGTGTGTGAGCTGGAGAGAGATTACATGTTGTCATTTTTGTAGTCTTTTTTTTTTTTTTATCTTTTAATCCGAGATCAAATCCGTTCATCTTAATAGATATTTTGTTAGATCAACCATAATGTCTCTATCCATTTATATGATGTCTACTAAGACAGATAAAGAAACAGGAATATTGGACGCATCTTAATGATAGATGAGCCGATTCCAGAAAGGCTGGGACACCGCGTGAAACGCAAATAAAAACAGAGTACAATCATTTGCAAATGAACTGAATGGACAGACAATGGTTTTACAAAGTGTTCTCAAGCCCATGTAGTAACATCCTTCATCCTTCGCCCCTTTCATACCCAATCATGACACTATCACCTGTTACCAATGTACCTGTTTACCTGTGGAATGATCCAAACAGGTGTTTTTGGAGCATTCCACTTTCCCAGTCTTTGAAATGTTGCTGCTTTACAGTCAGAATAAGCAGATATTTACAAAAATCAGTGAAGCTGAGGAAGTCAGACATTAAATAAAATTGTCGTCATACTGTTTTCAATTGAGTATATGGATTTTTTTTGGAATTGGGCTTGTATTTGGGACAGTTTCCAGTCCAACCACAGGGGTTTGTGTCCTAATATTTCCTGATATTTCAACAGCAAAGCATGCACATGCACATGCACAAGTACATGCACATGCTGCTATACTGTCACCAGTTCTGATTCACCTTCTGTCTCTTCTCTTAGATACATGCATGCAAAAAAAAGCCCACCAGTCAGCACTGCAGGTTAACTGAATCATTTCTTGGGACAAAACACATGAAAAAATTGAAGAGTTTCAAAGTGTACAAACAAGTTTTGCGGAGGCTGGAAAGAGAAACAAAGGACTGCAAGGTGTTTATAGGCTTGGTTCCTGGAGGTTGATTGAATGCTTAGAAGATAAGCTCGGCGACATTAGATATCCCAGTGGGTAGAGGATGGGAGGTTAATCTCATTCTCCAAGATGATGTATCTGAAGTGACTCTTTTTGCCAGTGGTATCGTTTCCGAACACTCCTTGGGTTCCAAGGGCAAGGAAAGTGTCCGTCAGAGCTGGTGCATTGATTGCTTCAAGATTTGATTAAACTCTCGGCTGTACTCCAAATGTAAGACAATAGCATTGAGATAATCTCACCTTCTCTCCTCAGGTCAGCCGTAATGTGGTTTAACGGTACAGCTGTGCATTCGTCCAATGTAATACCTCACCGAGGACATTTCTAGTTAGCTGTCGGCTTTGTTCGGCGATGGCAACTGGACTGCTGGTTTGCAAAAACACGTCACGAAGGCTTGTGTTTCTCATCTTTACTTTTAATCACTTACAAAAACCGGAAAGCCAAAGGTGTTGCTAGATAAATTAACATCCAAAATAGCCACATTGATAATTAAGATCCAATATCTAGAAAGGGATGTTAAGGTAAACACTGTAACAACCCTGCAGTCTTGGATGGGTCATCTCTTCCCAGAGGGCACCTCCTCTGACTCTTAAATAGGACACCAGTCCATCCAATGCAGCCCATGGCTAACGTCTTTATTAAGCCTCATTAGCAGCCTTCCTATACAAATTTATTCACTGCAGATTACAAAACCAGGCTCTCGGGTGGGAAACCACAGCCCGGTAAATCATTAATTGATGATCTTGCATTCCTGCTCCTGCTACAGTATTTCTCCAAGCTGTAAGAGAGCAGACTCAAACTAACAACCCAACACGTTTTTGCCTGAAACTGTCTCCGCACCAGAAGATCTTTTTCCTAATAGGAGACTGCAGGAAGGCACCGCGCTGTTCTGCAAGGATCTTTAAATGACCTTGTCTCAGTCCATTCCTCCCTGAAGCAGAACATATTTATTTTGCTATGTAGTCTGAAAGTCGGAAATTACAGTAAGGAAGAGTGCTGTACTGTATATTAAAGGCCTTTGTCTCACAGGGTTGAACCAAGGGTGGGTGGATGAGGCTGTCATGAACTGCATATAGTAAGTAGGGTAGGGGGTCTGAAAGACACTGAAATAATACTTCCTCCTCCCAATGGGAAAGTAATTTCCCTGACAGGATGGGTTCTCCAAAAAGGCGTGGGCTTTCTATTTCTGGGAAAGAGATCTCATTCAGACACAGTTAAATCAGGGATCCTGCTGAGGTGAGTTGGTCGTTCTCTGCCGAATCTTTTTTATTTTTTTGTTTTGTTTCGTTTTCCACAGACTTCCAGTTTTGCAGTCCATTCTGTCTGCTCGGCTCACTCCATTAATTTCTCTCACGCTCCGCTGAATCCTGCTGTAATGATGACAGTTAACCTGGAATCACAGTAATATTAAAGAGTGGAATCAGTGCACATCAGCCAGCCACGAATGCTAATTGACTTGATTGTTATTAATTTTGACATTACGTTCCAATTAAAGATAGCAAAACATTGATTTCATTTTCTTTTCATTTTATGGTTGGAGATTAAGAGGGCATTGATCACACCTGAATGACTCACTATGTATGTAGCTAATTAAAGACTGAGATTGCAATTAAGATAATGAGTAAGTTTTCAAACATTTTTTTTTAACCCTGTCATTCAGGGACACATGGCTTTAACCACTTAGCGTATAGTGTTGGGTGTAATGTGATCTACATTCTCAGGACAGCATGATAGGCAGCATATTCCCCATGGATCATGCTCAACAAACAACAAACATGCACAGAGGTTGTCCATTTCCTTAGTGTTTTCCTTAAAGAACCCACCTCTCAACAGGAGTTGAATCAACCAATCAGCTGCCTCGATGCTCAGGGCTGCATGACTCACTGTTGTACTAACTGCAATTATCCAGAAAACCTCTCGAGACGTTCACACACAGATTTGGAGAACCATAATTCCAGCCGTTGCAGTGGTGACAAGGAGGTTTTATGCACAGGAAAACGAGGTAACAAATCATTATTAGCCAGATTCCTCTAATGATGGATGGATGTTTGGTCTCAGGTGAGATCTTCAATCTAAGTGATGCGCTTTATACAGGCGGGTCAGTCTTTTCTGTCCATCTGTGTTAACAACCAACAAAGGCGTACGTGAACTGTCCTCTTGAGAACAATTAAGTGTGCATTGACACTGACCTTGTTTTTAAAGGCCAGTAAGTCTTGCATAAAGTCTTTTCCACTTTTACTTTTACAAGAACTGTATTTACTCGTGTAGGAACAGTTTTTTTTTAGGTGACACTAATTATCCACACTGAGATGCCTGGAAATGTGAGACTTGGTGTTCTCCCAATGAAAATGTGATTTGTTTAGAGGACAGTGAGAACAGAACCTGAAGAAACAAAAAGAAACATCCCAATTTACTAATGGTTAAAACTCTAAACCAGCAAATAAATGCCATCATAAACCCCTAACCCCTAACCCTAACCCTCCTAACCACCACATAAACCTAACCTTAAACCACTGAACAGACACATTACAAACACAAATACAAAGTAGCGTCTTTCCTAACACATAACAGCAAATATACAAAAGCAAACTTAACAAAGTACTTAGTCCAGAACATAATGGGAAATGCAAGGTACACATTTTCAGTAGCTAACACCACACTTGTGAAGTACAGACTCGTCCAACGTGGACGCAGCGCTGAGGTTTTGATGTTGCCTCCTACAGGTGATTCAGCTGAAGTGATTATGATGATGATGGATGTTGACAACCCAGCGCGTGTTCTGTAAATGCACTGGAGCAAAGTAACATAAAAGAACTGAGTCAAGGAAAGTTTGCTTTGATGCTCCTCTTTGACTTTTTCACATGTTTTCCTGTCTCCTCTGAGACGACAAATTGCAATAAACAGAGCAGACGTTTCTATCGTGATTAGCCTAAGTTACAGAAATTGAATCAGATTGTCTTCTTGCTCCACAGCTGCCTAATTCTCCATCTTCTTGTAATGGCAAGGTGCCAAAACTGAGTCCAATAAACAAGATCTCTGTGACTCCGTGTGGCTTTTGTTCAGTCACCCAGTTGCTTGTAATTGGGCAAAGTGAACCTGAATAAACCAAAAGCACAAATGCAACAAAGAAAATCACTGTCATAGAAGAAGGAATCATTGATGTGATTGGACCATTAAAGTCCGGGCAGATAGGACGCGTCAATACTCTCTTGATGCACTGCAAACACTGCCATTAGTGCACATGGGAGTTTTGACACACAACAATTGAGAATAACACTGTAGGGCTTCAATCTCCAGACAACAGCTTTTAGAAAGTTTTATGAGATTTAGACAGAACCAGACCTCGTCCAGATCTGCCCTCAGGCACAGGCTCAGGAGATACGGTGCTGGCACATGTCCATTACTGTAGTATTTTTTCATGCATTGCCCACATTAATAATGAATGACACCAGTGACACCCAGCTGTTTTTCCTCCAGTTCCTGACATGTTGTAATTGCCCAAGTGTGCATGTGTTCTGAGGTGAGAATCGTTCTCAGGCTTCTTGTCTTGAAATAGCTCATTAAAAACAATGCTGCTATGCATGTGTGTAATTACATGTTTTGCCGTGGATCTCCTCCAGATGCAAAGGCTGACCTGATTTTCTTAATGACCAAAACCTCGGGTTCACGCTGGTCCCAGAGACAGTTCTGCACAGTGACGTTGCGGCGGAGTTGAAAGGGATCTGGCCTAATTAAAAGAAATATCCTGATGCAACGGGGCATCCTGAGGAGTGTGCAGTGGGATGTTCATTTGATTAGAGTGGCAGTTTATTTATTATTAGATAGAGCAAGGTCTACCTGTGTTAGCGCGGCCACAGATACAGTTTCTCTATCTAGTCCAGTAATTATGCTGTGCCATTTATTATTCATTCATTTTACTTTTATATTACTTTCTTTAAAATTGAATTAATGAGAGTTCCAAGTGTGTGCTTGTAATAATGATCAGGACATAAAAATCAACTCGAGAATGTTTCAGTTTCAGTCTGTTTTGATTGAATATAATCTTTCAGTGTTAGCTTAGTTGTCATCCCTGGAGTTTACTAGTGAGATAGCTTATAGCACAAAAGATATCAGCAGTATCATTAAATGGGCGACACGGGTTTGTAATTATGTTTTACTGTAGACCGAATAATGCCATTAGTGAAGATTCATGCTTCAGCTGATACATTATAGCACAGGACATCACCGTGACCAGCATATTTTGTTCAGTGATGTTTTTTTTTATTTCATGCTTTGTCTTGTTTACGCACTAAACCTCTTTTATTTCATTTTTTAAAATCAATTATGAGCAAAAAAATTTCACTTGATGGTGTTTCTACCTCAGGGTCTGTATTCATGAAGATGCGCGATTCCACTTTGTGTCATTTATGAAACATTGCACAGCATTTAGTTCACAATGATCACTCAGATAAGCCTGAAAAATGTGATTTAAAGAGAAATGGGAAACAGCAACTAGTGAAAGGAGTCGACAGGTGAATTCACAAAACGCAGGTTAGATGAGGAGAGCAGTGAAAAACATCGCTGCCATTGGATTTTATAAATAATTGATTCATCTCTCCATTTCATGAATGAGCAGGGAAGGAAGGGAATTTCATGATTTTGTGGCCTGTGGTCATATCTGTACGTGTATAGCACCCATTACAAAAAAAAAAGGGAAAACGCAGCATTTCCCATCAGCCCACTTGGTAAAATCAGCCACTGTCAGAGGTGTAAGAGTAATTAGGGTGATATCATGGTTACGAGATCTGAGCCATTTGAGACCCCCTTACTATTAAGAATGCATGCTGTCCGAAGTTATGTTACTACGCTTGAGGTTTTTGTGTGGTTTCCAGCTCTACAAGAGAGCCGTGTGTGCAGATATTAGACTGGAAGAAAGAGCACCCTATTAGGGAATACTGCATATGTTCTTCAATGTAAAATGTCCAATTGTATGAGCACAATAATTGCTCATAGGCATAACATTTCCTTGTATCTGATGAGGAAGCCACCCCCCACAGTATTTTCTTTTTATTATATTCTATCACGGTCTTTTTTTCCACAACCCCACAAAATGCCTCTTCAAAAAAGGGCAAAACTAATGATCACAGCTCTGGAGTTTGAAAAAAGACGAGGTAATTAGCGCCACTGAATTAATCAGAGATAGGAAAATTGCAATTATACTTGTTCTTATTAAGTTACATTATTTTCTGGACCACCATGAAATTATTTTTCTGGTATTGCGTGGCCTTGTAAGGCTCATTAATAACAATGGTGTATTCTTATAAACTCTAAAAGTGGTGGGTTCACATTTAAACTTAATCCTTCCACTACAAGGTCGGTCCAACAGAAAATCTGGCCTGCGTTAGGATGGAAATATGGGAGCTTTTACTTTAACGAGGACCGGTTTTCAGGAAAGAAACTGGACAATTCAGGCCCAGGTGTATTCACCAACACTCACATCCTTGAATGAATAAAGGCAACTGTTTCGGGCTATGAAGGACATGGCTTCAACCCTGCATTCATCCACAATTTCTGGGAATAATTCAGGTCCTATTAAGATTTCAATATAGCTAATATTTTTACAGTCTTCTGTACATTCAGTCAAATAAACCCAGAGGCAATGAGAAGTGTGGGCAAACTTTAACCATCTGGTCTCATCCCTATTCATGCTGTTTTAAGATGCGAGCCAAAGGAAAGGCCCCTGTTTCTTTGGCTTAACATGTGTTGAACATTTATCATTTGCCTATGACATTATGCACCGCTATTCCTGCGAGCAAGAACCAGTAAGCAGCTGGACTGACTGGAGATATCCTTAAAAACAGATACAAGATGTGAGGTGGTTTTAATCTTCCTTGTTCATTCCCGAAAATGTATTATTTTCCCTGCAATGTTCAGACATCGGTTTATTGAAAAAGGTTGACGTTATCCTCTAAGGTGCTGTCCTTGTGTAAAACAAAGAAAAGATATTTTATTTTTGAATTAATCTAAATTTTGAAAATGCAATCGGCTGCGTTTCCACAAACTGGTTCAGAGGAATAAACTAGGCTGTGCAAAGCATTGCTTCCTCTGGAGTTGGTGGTTTAAGCTACATTACGTAGAGCAGAAGAAGAAGAAGCAGCCAAAGCAACCTGAGAGAAATATGCAGAGAGGTCTCCACGGTCACAGCTGCTCGTCTTCCCATTCATTTATCATGTTTTGTCCTCGTTAATCATATGTGCAAGAAGCTTAGCGATGTAGGGACTAGCCTACTCGCGGGTCCAGTTGGTTGCTGGCGAGCGGACATGCTAACAGTGCCAGGAACACGCATCAGTCACAATAGCTCTTCTTTTTTATTTTCTGTGCAGTGTTTTCTTCCTCCGGGCATTTTGTTCATTATTTAATTTAATAAGGAGTTACAGAAGAGGGGAAAAAATGGACTGTGCCAGCTCTCAAGCATGAAAGCTAGCTGTCAGTTAGGTTGGTTGATAGCTAACGGGACAAGAAGTCAACACGGCTAATTGACAAAACATACTTGCACCTCAACTCTGTCTACAAACCATTCCTCAGTTCATACTCCCAGCAGAGGAGGACACATAAAAGTGAATGAGGCAGCACAGCTAGCAATAATAGCTCCCTTTCTTTTCAATGCAAAAGTGAATTTAGCGTAGCTTATAATATTTGTTTAACTGCACCTTTGCCCTCTTTTTCCTTGACCCTTTACACTTCACGGATAGTATTCAGTTTTCATGTCGTCACTTGTTCACATTGTTACGCAGCACCTGTCCCTGTGTGTCTCCCCAGTGTAAGATAACGACTTCAGTTGTCTGTGTTTAATGCATAAAGTTGCAAATCTAGTTATAACTTTGAACCATGAACTGTGATGACCTACCCTTGATATGTATATCAGTTATGTACACATTGCTCAGCGTGGGCCCAACCAAACCATGGATCTCCCACTCAGCTCTTATGTCTATAATTAGTTTCATAGTGAGAGGAAATTCATTTTCACACGCCTAACAGCCTCCAACTGTCAGACGCTGCCAATGGATATGGATGGACCTTATTCAACTAATTACCCGAAAGCAAATTTGCCTTTTTCTGCCTTAGCAGTGATAAAAGTTGTACCTTTAACAAAAATCCAGTTAATTCCCTTTCAGTGCTTATATGGAATATGTTATAAATAGATAAAGTTGCAAAATGGCCCTTAAGTGAGGTTAGAATGGTGATTATTTAACAGCAAGTAGCCTCTCAAACGTCTCAGTCGAAACGATTTAGCCTGTTCCTCAGCCGCCCTTTGAGCCGTTTGGGAGTGCTGGTCATGTTATGTAGATTAATTTAGTGTAATCAAGCTGTGCGGACCACATGCCGGGTCACCGCCCGTGTCTCCTTCTGAGCGCCGCACTGTCCATTCGAGCTGTGCAGTAAACCACCAGTCATTTGGACTTGATGATACACAAAGCGGGTCTGATTTGCACAAGATCGCACATCTATTTCTGGGAATTAACGTTGAGAGTGTGTGAAGAATGCCGTGGAGAAATCCTTTGTGCAAATGGTTCAAGCTGTTTCATTACTGCAGTATGGTTTTATGAAAGTAGATGTTACAGGTTATCTTTTCTTCATGGTGTTGGTGACAGACATGTTGATGTTAGTGGAGCTGCAGTGAGCTCTTTAATCTTCTCTTTCAATTTTTACTTTTTAATATTAATGCTGCATTTTACTGCAGTAGATGTTAAAGTTTGAGCTCATTTAAACTATTTTTCATACTGCTGGTAGTTCAATCTACAGCAATGCATCATATTCTATAAGATTATCTGTCCTGCGAACCACGTATCTCCAAAAAGTTTGAAGAGCTCCGAAAAACAGCCTGTTTTCAGCTTTGTGACGCTTTTTAAAGACTTTATTGAGCTGAAGAAGGAGGAGAATTTGAACTCCTCATCCTTCACAAACAACATTAACACATCTGGAGATATGTGATAACTGAAGCTTCAGATGAATGTAGTGGAGTAAAAGTGCAATATTTGCCTCTGAGATGCAGTGGAGTGCATATAGAGTACAAGTACCTTGAATTTTTACATTAGTACAGCTAC
The DNA here is from genome assembly GCF_039877785.1 of Chaetodon trifascialis. Lineage (NCBI taxonomy): Eukaryota > Metazoa > Chordata > Actinopteri > Chaetodontiformes > Chaetodontidae > Chaetodon > Chaetodon trifascialis. The sequence continues at coordinate 21,537,148 of NC_092073.1, forward strand.
TGTTATACATACTCATAATTTACTATGAACAAAGACCACATTCATGCAGTTCTGCTGCAGGAAAGTGTTAAAGCTACATGAATTATACACAGACATTATCATGTAATTATCAATACCTGCTTATTTCTCTTCACCTGTATTTCTTCTGAAATTGGAACGTGTACTGTAGCTGACTGTGTCCTGGAGAGACAGGTGGACCGTCCATCAGAGCTAACACACACTGCATTCATACCTATGAGCAATTTCAAGCCTCAACAACAACATGCAAACTCCACTCAGAAAGGCTTAAATAAATATTAATTTCCTTTTGCACTGACACATCTAACTACACAGCATGTCGTTCCCCGTTGAATACAGCCAATTAATCAAGAGGTAACACCTCCTCAGCCGCCGCACATTTCTGCCTGTCACAGCCGCCCCATTAAACATAAACATGAAAGCTCCTTTATGTTCAAAAGCCTTTTCTCGTATCAAAACGTGCCACGTCATTTCCATCTATTCATGTGTATTCGCTGTGTCTTATCAGTGGCACTGTAAGCGCAGCCTCTAATCACCTTTAGTGGGCATAAGCACTCTGTTTGTTGTGCAGCCCTTGATTTGTGGCTGTACTGTCCAAACGAATTTGAGGCCGACTTCGATCTCTAACACTGTGTCATTTCTTACAGGGGCTGCTGCTGAGATCTTCAGCTTCATTTGGCTGAGGTCTAGAAATGCTTTTTTTGTCTTGAGGGAACGGATATTTTGCCAATAAAGCCTGAGTGAGCTATCACTGAAGCTCTCTGCAGGGCATGATAATGCAGTGTAACCACTGCAGTGTCAGAGGACAGTTTTGCTGCCGGCGGAAATGTCCTGATGCATGCTTCCTGTTGGAGATCTGTTTAAAATTACATGTAATTATTCATATAGTTATTTGGTTGCAGTCTTAGTTGGAGACTTAATTAACAGAGTAACCTAGGGTTAGGATTAGCCTTCATTTGCAACGTGTTGACACTAAAAACCCTCTTCATAATGAATGTCTAAAGGTTCAGGGCTCACTTCAGTGACAGAGCAGTCTGACAGCCCACACCAACTTTCTGCATGCATTTAAAGTTCAAAGAGTAAGCAGGAGTTTAGCTTCTCTCTCAAGCTCCTTCTTCATCCTGCACGCTCACTTCTGTCACTCCTCATCTTTATAAACATGGACAACACTTCCACCCAGAGAGGGCAGCTGAGCACTGCTTTTCAGCCCAGTATAAACTTTAATAATAACAAGGATACGTTTGATACCACGCAGTTTGTGTAACACCCTTTGTGCTCGGCCCATGCAGGCAGCTCGGCCGCTTGGAGGAGGCCGAGATTTGAGTAGTTCTGTGATGTTTTCTGCTCTTGTGGATGTTTTTAGGTGCTCTTGCAATATGATGTTCTTATCCCTTTCTTATTTTGCCAGTGAAGCTCACATGCCTCACTCGAGGGGCAAAGACAGACCGTTAAAATCCGCAGCAGGCACTTGGCCTTGGTTTACAATACAGCCGGCTGTTGGGTGAAGGCCATGTACTGTACTGTGCCTCCGTCCTCGTGGACCTGTTGTAGCGAAAAATTGGCACATGTGGCCGCTGATGGCGGTGGGCAGGCTTTGACAGCACTTCTGTTGCTCATGGACTCAGGGGGTACAGTATGTTGTTGAATGCTAACAAAATAAGCGCTGCTTTAGCACCACTGAGGTGCTCAGGTTTTACTGTCCTGTACACTAGCAGATACCCATTCACCATTTATGGACAGAAAGCCCCTGTCAAACATTTGAAGATAAAAACTCTAAAATAAAATGTCTGATGAAGGCCACTGCAGCTGATGTTAGCTTAGACAGGAAGGGGGACGTCTCTCTGGCTCTGTACAGCACATCAGGGAAAGCTTCTTCTTCATACACGTGGCATTGCTGCTGAAAGCCTTACAGGTAAAATAAACAAGTCAATGTTAAATTACACAGTGTGACAATAAATGTACAGGCCATGCTTATAGAGGAGATGAATACAAAGGATGAGGGCAATGTGTTGCCCATTACATCACATTATCTTTGGATAATGACTGAGATGTCCCATTTGGCACATACATGTGATTATTCCTCTATTCTTGCACCTCCTCATCATTCTGTAAGAGGGAGTAGTGAAGGAGCGAGGAGGAAATACAGGCAAGCCGAGCAGAAATGCATAATGTTGGTGCTGAGACGATATCTGAACGAGTCGCTTGCAGGACATCCATTATGGCAGCGAGGGCTGTGTGGAGTCACCTGAAAGCCCTCTGTAGCTGTGGCAGCTGTAAAGTTGTGGCAGCTGTGGCTGTCACTCTATGGATGGATTAATGTCTAGTAATCATACTTAATTATTATCCCCACCTGCTTGTGGACTGCCTGAGACTGTGGGACCTTGTAAAAGGCAGAGCTGAGAGCCAAGCAAGCGTCTCTGGGGAGCTGGTTGAATGTCACCAGGCAAGCCTACCCAGCCAAGGAACATTCAAGGCTGTCAGGTTGGCCCAGTGCTTTTGGAGACCATATAAGAAAGAAAAGGTCACCAGTTCAGTGCCAGCAGCAGCCAATATGCCCACCGACACCGGCGCGTCCTGCCCAGGCGTCCTTCAGTGTGTGAGTTTTTTCAGAAGTTATTTTTGAGTTAGTGTTGGAGAAGCAGCATCTGCTCGACAGAAGGAATAAATGTAGAAACTGAGAAAAATCAGCAAAACACAAGCATGGTTTCTGTTTCTGTTGTCTCGCAGTGTGTCGCTGAACAGTGTTTACGCCCCGATTGCTTTCAAATACGACTTCTAAAGAAACATATTGTCTGTTTTTATATGATTGTTCTCCCTCCTACGGTTTGTTATTCTTAAGGTTTCGAGTGTTCAGAAACAAAATTCATTGCGATGTGAAAGCAATATGAAACGGAGACATTCTCCTCTTGGCATGAATGTTGTATATGTGAGCGTCCCTCGGTGTGGTGGTGATGAGACATTGTTGAAATGACGAACTTTACATTGAATGAACAACATTTTTCACATTTTTCTTTAAGTACGTACATGTGCTCACCCAGGTAGAGTTTGAGCTGCGTTGTATCTCTGGTACAACAGGACACACGTATGATTTCTATATATTTTCTGCGGTTCAGTCGGACGTATGTCGTAATGGGATTGAAGCGAGCAGAAACTGTGCAGAGATAATTATCTTCACAGCACAAAATATCATTCCAGACCAGCGACTTACACATGCAGAAAAGGTAATTTTTCATTTCCAGTGATTAAAGGTATATGAGTTGTGTCTGCTTTCCTGTGAAGGTATGTGGTACCTCATCATGAGTTGTTTTGTTTATCTTTTACAGTAACTTAATTGCTGCCTGTGGAAACAGATGTCTCGACACCTTTCATTATGAAAGGGCCGGCTGCGAGATCCAAGAAACCTGCACCACAGGCAACCAGAGCAGAACATGAATTTCAATGCACACAAGACAGAGAAAGTGGTTTCATTAGATTAGCAACAAAACAGCAGAAAATAAACACAACAGTGACGTAAATAGCATCTTCATTTTAGCTTGGTCAACAATTGAGCAACCTCAGATTGGGGAGCTTAATAAGAGTTTTTTGTTTTTGTTTTTGTTTTTTTAAAGTGTGCTTCGTTTTATACACACACTGTGGGACTCTCTGGGAAGTCTTATTTTAATAATCATGCTGAGTGTGTTGTATAAGGGAGCAGTTTAATTATGTTTGAAAGAAACTCTATGGGAAAGGCTAAAAACAAAGCGATGTTTGGCTCAGTGCATTTTCACAAAGATAATGCTTTTTCTGTGTAGCTTCATGGCCGTGGACAGGATGTGTTGTTCAGTGGCAGCGAGAGAAATATGACATGGACTTCTCCTAACACCATTTAGAGAGGAGTAACGAAGCGTAGCCAAGGTTATGTCTTTGCATATCATTTTGCAGCACACTATAGGACAGATTGCTGTGTGATACTGAAACGAGCACAACAGATTATTTGAAGGGAAATTGTAGCATAAAAACTGGTGTGCCTTCTTGTTTACTTCCAGTGTGATTTAGACTTTAATGAAGAAGAGTTTTACCTGGGGAGTACAACATGAGTGAATGATCTGGATCAGAGCAATTCAGCATTTCCCAGCCTGCCACAGACTGCACTTTAGTTGAAAGACTGCAGTCGTAAAAGTCTCTCAAAGTTTGCTTGGAGGGTGCTCTCACCCATCACCACCAGGGCTGATGATGAACCAAGCCAAGAGGTTCTGCTCTTTCTCTATTATTTTTTACCTAATTAGTGTTTCCTTGCAAGCTCTGACAATTCATTAAAACAATGTAACGAATGAATCGAAAACAAAATGAAAAGCAAAACCAAAGCTTGTGTCAGATGTGTGATTTGCTTGTTCAAGAGCTGCACTCAGATAAGGTCTGAGGCTCTGACAGCCGGTCAGAATGGAGCAACACACCAACCAAAGTGTGAAAGCACATTAACATCGCCAGCCCAGCTGTCTAATTTTCCTTAGGTCATTAAGAAAGTTTCTTCTTATTGTATTCCCACTGGCTTCACCACCGCTAAGCCCTCCTGTTTCAACTGAAGTGTTCACCAGTTGGAAAACACATTTATAGATCTTGCAGATCATATAAATATTAGTACCACTTTCCAATAAGACACTCTTTATAACTGAGTTCATTAATGGCTTCGCTAATAAATTATTTGCGAGTGATTTATAAGTGAGTTAGAACAACTTTGGTGTTGCCAAGTCCTGAAACATCCCAATTTACTGCCGGTGTTTATCCTTCAGAGCGACGCTTTGTCCTTTCAGCTCCTTAACTGGTTCATATTAATATGCATATATTAGCTGTTCGCTGTGTGATTTATTGTAAATAACCTTTATTAATGGCTTATTTATATTTTAAGCGACAGATTTGATGGATTATTAGAAAAGGAGAAACATTGATTGAAGCGTTCCCAGCATTTATAGTTTGCAAATATAAAGATTAAACACCAGCCTAAGGGATTTTCTTTCCAACCTGGCAACCCAAATCTTCTTCCTTATTGGCTTCTGACCAATAAAGTATTGATAAATTATGTATTACCCATTGATAATACCATTAGGTATCCTTTTATAAAGGCTCTCTTACTAGAAAGTGGCTCTGAACTCTTGAGAAGCTGTTTCTGCCTCCAGTAAACTGCAGCAGTTCTTCAGAAATCTGCATTCTTTGCTCAACAGTTTGGTCTTTACTGTGATGAGACACATTTTGATGCTCCAGGCTGCAGCTACACTATAAATGAAAGAATATCGAGCGCTGTGGGTTATTCTTGTCCTGCCATGAACTCTTCTTGCACTCATCTAAAAATGTATATACATGCTATAAACCTTTGTTATTCCTGCTGTATTGTATTACCTCGACTTTAACGGCAGTGCTTATTCTACATAATTCATTTTGTGGGTCATCGTTGTCGATTAAATAGGTTTCTCTCTTTTGCATAATGCTGTTAACACATTTCCCCCTCCTTTGCTGGTATACTGTCAAAACAAGTCATCTGGGTTACCCCTTTATCAGCTCCCCACTCAGCACTGCTACAGATAAATCCCTCTTACTCTTTTACCATGCTGCTTATCACTTACTGTGCCATGATGTGGTCACAGCAAATACAGCAAAAAGAAGATGAATCTGCTTGTCTGCGCAAGTCACTGCTGCAGATATGCCTGAATTTTAAAGTTACCTCAGAAGTAAGCTTATTTAAGCCTGGTAGCAATTAAAGTTGCCAAAGTGGATGGTTGCCATTTTCCCACTTTTCAGATTTTAATGGTGAGGCAAGAAAAGAAATCGACTGGCAGGAAATTCCTGTGACAGTGACATGACATTGACAACTTCCAGAGGATCCTCTCTGAAATTATAGCAGAAGTATGTAATCATGATTCAAAGAGCTCGTCCTGGTTGAAGCACTCTTTGATTCTTAGATGTACTCTGTGGATTTTTTTTGACCAGTGGTCACTCTGGAGAGAAATGATCCAGCTTCATCCATCATCTTATTCACTGAGGATACACATGTGCTTAATACATAGTCATGTAAAGGTGTCAGAGTAGATGCTTGTGTTAAAAGCTAACACTATTAGTAATGCTAGCAGCTCTCTGGATGGTGGTGTAGCTCCAGCACTTTGGTTTGGACAGAAATATCTCAATAGTGACTGGATTGCCATTGGACTGATATTTTGTGCAAATGTGGGTGATCTCCAGACGTTGGAGCCGGCTGACTTGTTGATCAACCTGAATTTTCCTCTAATACCACCAGGAGGTTGATTTTTGGGGCTTTTAGCACAATGGCTTACTGGATGGATTACCATTAAATAATGCACAGGTGCTGCACGGTGGCGCAGCAGGTAGTGCGCGTGCCTCACAGCAAGAAGGTTGCCGGTTCGATCCCCGGGTCAGGCGGGGCCTTTCTGTGTGAAGTTTGCATGTTCTTCCCGTGCATGCGTGGGTTCTCTCCGGGTACTCCGGCTTCCTCCCACAGACCAAAAACATGCTCATTAGGTTAATTGATGACTCTAAATTGTCCGTAGGTGTGAGTGTGAGTATGAATGTTTGTTTGTCCTTGCATGTGGCCCTGCAATCGGCTGGCGACCGGTTCAGGGTGTACCCCGCCTCTCGCCCATTGTAGCTGGGATAGGCTCCAGCCCCCCGCAACCCCGAAAGGGATAGGCGGTATAGATAATGGTATAGATAATGCACAGGTGTGCATGGTGCTACCACCGAAATTTGAGTCCAAGGTCATAACAACCATTGGATGGATTGCCATGATGCCATTGGATGGATTGCTAGACATCAGCATGTTTGCAGCGTGACTCTGACGTGCTAATGTTAGCATTTACATCAAAGCACCTCTGTGCCTCAGTACAGACTCGCAAACCACAAACAGACATGAACAGTTCAGCTTTCAAAGTGCTCTGGAAATATTTACTGAGGTGGTGGATGGAGGAGCTATTTTGCTGAGAAAACATTAAGTGCAAACAATGGAAGCTTCGCAGGGTGCCTTTAAAGTCAATCCACCCAAATTAAACAAATCTTACAGTACCGAGGGTCTATTTGTAATTAATTAGTTGTACAAGTGGTAGCTGTGCTGGCGCATATACTCCTTCATTACTGTTTTAAACAGACATCAATTTAAAGTCAAAATCGCTGCTTTAATTGTACCTGTGACGATAGATGTGTTTAAAAGGTTCTCCGACCTCTTCAAATGCATTTGAACTTGGAAACTATTCCCTTGACCTACTTACTGTTTTCCATCTAACACACACAGCAGCTATGCTCCCATCTATTGTATCTCTCTGGCAGAAATTTGAATTGAAATGGCCTTTTCTGCTCCCATCGCCGGAAAACTGCATCTAACATGCTTCAGAGAGTTTATTTTTCATTTGTATGAGCTATCTAACCTTGTGACAATCACATTGCCATCCATGTGTATCATAGTTGTTTGGACATCATTTCAGAAAATGGAAGTTAACATACCCAAACATGCTACTATGATTGCTGATACAAGGTCGGGCTTGTCAAAAATCTATAAATATATTTGCTTTGTAGGTTTGATAATCCCACATTTTGAGTACACGCCATACAATACATCGAGCTTCATGGCACACGCCCTTGTTGGATCTAACAAAAATAACACCTGGGAGCGCTTTCAAAGGTTTTGTGGGCAGCGTCACGCCAGTGTTGTGTATGCGGGTGTGTGCACGCGTGTCCTTAACAGAGCACGACAATATGTTTGGATGATTTGAGGGCACGAGGCATAAACGTGTGCTATAAATTTAGCCAGTGCCTTGGCCTTCCTTCTCCTCCCCGTCCCCCTGTCGACCAAGGCCAGGTCCCCGCTGATGGAGAGAGAGGGGTCAACTCTGGCAGCAGGAACAAAGTGGACTTGACAAGTGTGAAAGATTTAGTGCTGGGCATTTAGAGTGATCATCTTTTCCCCTTTGTCAGCAGGTAGAGAAATTTCTCCGCCCTTACTGTGTCCTTGATTCGGGTTTGATGGCACAGGGGGAAATCCTGTCTCGGTGCATGTCTCCCCTCTGCTGTGATGTGGAGGCTGCTCGGGTACATTGCCCTGTTAATGACTGTTATTGCTCAGAGTGGGAAGATTATTATTACCTCAAAGCTTCAGTTCTGACTTCCTGTCTGTCTGAACTGCACTTTACTGATTTATATATAAGAGTAGCAGGAAGTATTACAGGTCCATAGGGAAGGTTAGACTTTAATCTGCAGATGGTTATCAATCTAAAATCTATTTCTGTCCTCTTGAAAGGAATTACCATGCTTTTGTTGTCAAGTTGTATTTCAACCCTTTTCTTCTTGTTTCATTTGTTCTCGCTCCCCACAACTCCCCTCTGTATTATATGGCTTAATTTTCCTGAAGAGCAGAAAATGTTACACTTGAGTGGAATTTTGAGGCCTCTTAAATCCCAGAGACTGCGCCTCATAGATTTCAGTAAACTATGAAATTAAATATGGGACCTCCTGTGTGAATTGGATTTAAATATCCCTATTACTCCGGCAAACGAATAAAAAAAAAGTAAGATTAACTTTTAAATGATGGCGAGAATCCTCCAGTGCTACCGCTTCATAATTAGGTCATTAGTGCAAGTATGATGCTTCATAATCCTTCCCAGCGGCGAGCGTGATACCACAGATCCATATCACCCTGTTATCAACACTCCAGAGATGCAACTATGGCTTTTCTGCAGGAGCTCTCCTGGACAGTGAGAACAAACAATTATAAGCCATGAATCCACCTCAGTTACGTGCCAAATGCCACGATGAGATGGATTTAGACGAGGAAGTTCAGGTGTTGTGCAGTCTCAAAGGTGGACGCTACGCGGATGAAGCCCACGGTGCCCCCGTGGCTCCATTTTTCACCCAATTACCATTTACGTTTTTTCCCTGCTTTTACCTTTTTTGTAAATTAGTAAATCATCAGCCTGTCCTACCAACATGCATGCAAAAACATTATATTATAGTAAACAAATATGTATTGAACAGCTAGCATTGCAAAGCATGAGCATGCAGTTTATTTTGCCTCGTCTTTCCACCTGGGACGCGCTGCAATAAAAATAATTATTAACAGAAGCTTTCAGGAATTTATGAACCAGAATATAAACTTTTCTTTCTAAAGACTGCAAAGTGAAATTTGTGTGTGAGGCTCGTTAGGACTCATATTTCCATTTGAGGAAGATGCACTTCAGTAAAATCTAAAATTTGCCTACAAAACAGCACCTGTAACAAACCCACACCTGGAATCACAAGCACTGATTGCCCTGATTTTTGTATTGCATTAGCAGCAGCAGGTTCCCTTGCAGCAGGTGTCCTTGTGGGTCCAGTTATTTCTTTGACAGATTTGATTTAGTGATCGGATTTGATTCAACATGTCGCAGGAGCCCTGCTAACTGGGACAATAACAAATCCATTGATTATACCAACGCTTGTGGAAGCAGAGCAATTAGGAGCAAAACTACGACAGAAGGACTTTTTCACATTTCACTCCTGTATCTCTTTAGAGCGCTGCAAAGCAGATGGAAAACCTGGAAATCTGTGGGAGAGGAGGCTTTCGGATTTCAGCAAAATAAGTGTGCGCTGGATTTTATGTTTGTTTGTTTTTCAAAAGCAAATGATAAACCTGTCCGTGCTTTGACCATATAATCTGCATAAATCTCAACAGTGATGCAAGAGTAGCATTTGTGAAATACAAGCGAATGACATGGACTCTTCCCTGCCAGTCAGCTTCCAGGGTTGTAATACAGCATCACCTGGCTCACCCAGAGCACACAAACAGCTCCTGTGTGAACGTCCTCATAGCCCTTAGCATGCAAATGCTCACATGAAGCCCAGCCTCTCCTCTGCTTCCTCTCCATGCGGAGGTTAAAATGCACGGCGCTGTGAACTCCTCACATTCACGGGCATGAAGGACAGCTGTTAATGTGGTGCTCCTCAGATGCTCTCTTGCCGGCATTCAGCAGAGGTGGATCTACGCAGCGCATCAAACTTCCTCTTCAATATCAAAGTCAGCAGCGAGGCAATCTTGACTGACAACGACCTTTGAATTGGCCTCACGAAACAAAGTGCAGATTTCCTCCTGACTGCTTCCAGGAGAGGCTTCGAGAGCAGATGGGCTCCAAGGTCCTCGTGGGATAAGAGCTTATTGCTGATGCATATGCTTGATAGACTGTCTTTACAGCAGCCCTTTGCAGCTGAAACTCGACGTAATATGGAACCATTTGAGCAACTCAACAGATTAATGTGCCTCTACTTGCACTCCTGTTTGAAACCCAGCCATGTGGTTGTAAAGTTCTTCATGGTGGTACATGCAGGTAGATGGTCCGCACAACAACTGCAACCTCTCATATTCAAACCTTGTAATGTTGTCCCAGAATGCATCCCACCTGCATCCCTGCTCACCTAAAACAGTACTGCAGGCTTCTGCTGGTGTCAGCGGGGTCAATAACAGGTTACCATCTGGGAGATCATTTCATTTCCTTTGTTGTTCAGACACGCCATAAATCACACATTCAAAATTATTTTTACCTGATTCAGTGTATTTTTTGAGCTTTTTGCATCCTATCGTCTGATCCTGAATCTGTTTACAATGTATGATTTCAAATTAGTGGAGTGAATAATACTCTATCGGGAAAACGGACGCGAGACGAGAACACAATACATCCACAAATTGAATTCCCCTCAGGGATCAATAAAGAGTTACAGTTAAATGGTAGCAAAGGCTACATTTAATTTACTGTTCGTACTTGATGAGCCGTACCACAGAAGAAAAAAAAAAACAGGCTGTGTCTGCAAACATTTCATATCTCGCCATCAAATGATAAAAAGTACATGATGATGTGATTTTACAGCAGCAGCAAACTTCATCGAGTGCTGCATTTCACTCATGTAGCTCACGTGTTAATGCCTTCTCTGACATCTCACCACTATAAAACACTGTCACACCATTAAAGAATATAACAAATATGTGTTATATCGCAGGTTGTTCTTCCGTTGATGAGCTGCTGCAAAGGTTACTGGTTCAAACTCTTTTTTGAAGACCCCTGAGGAAAACGCTGAAGGATGCACCTAATAAAGCCGCTCTGTGGCCAGCAGAAAACTGGTTATACTGGTTATTGGAATATAACCGCAAGAAGCCGATAAAGGAATGTATTGTTATCTGATGATATGTCAAAAAGTGGGAAGGGAAAGGTAAGGATCTATAATACCATCGTAATATAAGCAGACTTCTTTCCTCAAGAGCTTTTCCTACTCTATACAGCACTTCAGACAGAACTATTGATATCTTTATACCAACATTTTTATTTTATTTTTTTTTAGACATACTGGAAAATCGTATTTGCTTAGATAGATGAAGATGAGAGAGTTTCTGTAATGACCCCTTCCAGCTCATGGGTGGAACCAAGAGAATATTAGACACCAGCTTAGTTTCTGTTCATGTAGCTGTTCACAGAAACATCTCCGCTTCAAGGAAAATATTTTACACTCAATGAAAGCAGTGAACCACTCCAAAACTAAATGTGATAAACTGTTGTGCATGTAGGCTCATTGTTAGTACTCAGAAAACATTAGTTGAGATATTTTTTCTCTCCAGATTGGATTTGAAAAGTCCAAGTTTAAGACGCCAGGACAGGATGAATGGTACCATGAAATACTGTATTTCCACAGAAAGCGACAACTTCAAACCGCATTTGAAATATGGTTTAAAACAGGGGAAAAAATGATCATTATAAATATGGGGAAACGCTATAAACCATCCTCAAAAGGAATTTTTATGAGTCTGGGATTTCTAATAAAAATCAGTTTGAGATTCAAAAATAAGGGTGCTCTTTGTGAGCTGGTGGGAGCTATTCAGCAGTCCCCTTTGAATTCCTATAGTGGAGCATTGTCTTTGAAAACGTGCTTCATGTTTCAAACACGGCCCATGAAATGAAAGAGTAAGCATCAGATAAAAGAGTCTCACTGTTGATAATGGCTAGAAAGCCAAGACAGCAGGAAGCAGCCGGCTATGTCTCATTTGGGCCTCATTCAAACCAAACAGACAATGAGCCATTAAATGATGACATGTTTACAGCTGCATGTCATGTATGAATGATGTACTGTATGCGGTAAAACATTTCAAGGCAAATGACAAGTTACAGCTGCAGCTCTGTAATACAGCTAGAAAACGCAGATTCAGCAGGAAAACTATGACAAGTGGATAAGGGCTTTGGAAAATGGCTCCATACGTCTCTCTTGTCACTTACATATATGCTCTCACGTGTGATCCATCATGGAAATGACTGGAACTGATATGAAGCTCAGGTCAAACCGGCAGCTGGCCCCTTTAAGAGGGTGCGGGGAGAGGGAGGCGTGGCGTGGTCGGCCCGTTTAAAGGTGATGTAAACAGGCCCTGATGGATGAAGGACTCCCGTCCATCCATCATCCTTCCATCCTGAAGGGCCTTAATCTTCCACAAACACAATCCTGCCACCGCGCCGCTCATCTCTCCTGCCTTGTCTCTCAAGTCCTTAATATCCCTTCGTTTGGGGACCTTGTTCCTGCAGTAACCAGCACACTCTCACTGGACAGAAAGAAATGACACCGTCTAGAGGTTAAAAGCCCTGAGAAGTGTAGGGGGAAAGGACTCTTGAGCTAAGAGTTTTCTCAATGTACCAGGCTCATTATTTATTACCGCTCTGACATGAATAATGCACGACCAAACAATAGTTGACATCTCATTAATTGATAGCACCCCAGCTGTTACACTCTGCTATTGGGCAGTCTGAATTATCTGCCCTGATGGCTTATCTGCACAGTTTCCACTTTCATTTTCTTAACTCAAATTACTGACAGTCCGAGGACGAATTCAACCGATGTGAATGAGGAAGAAACGGGTGAGTGAATAGGCTGGAACGTTTAAAGACACACATGGTCACAACATAGCCCACTTTTTTGACTTTCAATTGATCTAAGGCAATATTTAGTTTTTGGGGTTTTTTTTGGCTTTCTGTCACTTGTGTCTTTTTGTCCTTCTTGTCCATTGCTGCAGCCAAGCTGCTGTCTCAGTTAAATAATGGAAGACTTCAAGGTCTGATGGGAACTTTTATAAATGGTCGCCCGGCTGACCACCAGACATCATCACATTTTGGTTGGCAAAGTCGATAGAAGTGTTGCTTTATCTTGATAAGTTACAATGTAGGTAATGATAGCTGCTGATGATGATAGTGCTGTTATATGTCATATTTCATTAAGAAAAACACAGTGATGAAGCGTACTTCTCAAAACAAATGCATTCTTTCCTTCTTACTGTCAGAGACGCAGACATACATGAACACATTTTTATGTGCCTTTTGAAGTATCATAAAAAATCCAGAAGACCTCTTTCCTTGTCTCTCGTAGATGGCCAAGGTTACTGCTTTTGTTTCTTCTTCTTCTTTGAGGCTTAATGACAAACTGGTTTTGTTTCCCATTCGTCACCTCTGCTTCTTCTACTGCAAAACGGAACCTACACTGCTGCCTCCTGATGAAACTACGCTTTGTGCAGTCTAATTTATTCGCTCTGAACCAGCTGATGGAAATGTGCCAAATTCACATTTTCTTGTCTCTTTTGCAATATTTCAGAAGTTTGCTTCAAATTTACTTGATGGCCTGATGACTTTACAAAGTTGAAGTTCTGCATTTGCAAGATAGCGTATTTTGCAGGATAAATTACAATACAATGCAAGCATATTTCTTGAAGGTCTGATCAGAGAAGCTAAGCTAATATGTCACCTACCTTTGTGTACTTTTGGCCTGGAGCTATTTTTCATTGTTTTGACACTGTTTGTGGCAACAGTTTGGGGAACACCATTTGTTATTTCAACTTGACAGAGCCCTCGCACACAAAGCCAGGTCCATAAACAATTGGTTTTCCCTGTTTGGTGTGGAAGAAGTTGACTGGCCTGCACAGAGACTTGACCTCGGCCCCATCCAACACCTCTGGGATGAACTGGAGCCAGGCCTTGTCAGCTAATATTGACTCCCGGCCTCACTAATGCTCCTGTGGTTGAATGGGAGCAAATCCCTGCTGCCAGGGGCAGCAACACATTAATGCACATTTGGGTGTAATGTTCGTGCAGCCACATACATTGGGTCATATAGTGAAGTTTGTCAGTCGAGTCAGATTTGAGCCATCTTTGAAGCAGCAGCAGGCGAGAAGTGGATGAAAAGTGTGTATCTTTGACAGTGTAGTAAATACTGTTTAAACGTCTGCAGTGTCCACTGGGCTCTCTGCCTCGAAAGATTTCACTGCAGCTGTTGGCTGTTGATCGAGTCCATTCCCGAGTTTTGATTCTGGACAGTACAATAGGTTAATCTGCAATACTGATGGGCTATTATTGGATGGATTCCATGTTCAATTCCCCCTCCTTCAATATCCCTAAATCAATGCACAGTGAGGAATATGGGGTGATTTATTTTTCTTAAATCTTTAAACGTAGAAAATATTGTTGCCAACAGGATAAACCAGGCTAAAATCATTGACCACAGTCTCATGCTTTATGTCACAACTAATAGTTTCCTGTTTGAACACTGAAATAAAAGCATCATCCGACATCACAAACCCACAGTTGTGGTGTTTCCATCACTTTCGGAGACATTAGATGGACTTCGCTTCCTGGAGACCTACCCTAACCATAACCACAACACAAGTGTTCACACTAAAATTAAATGATTTGCATCATGGGGACTTGTGTTTGTCCCCACAAAGTGATTGAATGTCTTCAAATGTTGTTTGTAGTAAGCTTAGTGGGTTGCCAGTCAGCGATGCATGTGTAACTGGGCGGCCAGCCTCGAGTGAACAATCAGTTATTTTTCTAGACAGGAAGTAATCTCTGCCATGTCCCCAAGGCTGTCACCATCAAAAGGAAGTTTTCTGCAGAAGCAACCTATTCTTGTGGGAATAAGCAAAAAAAAAAGAAGAAATGAATGCATCACATACTTCTGAGCACCTACGTATGTTTGATGGGTCAATAGCAGAGTAATCACATACTTCACAGTCCTGATGTCAGAGGCAGGTGTTATTCAAACATTTCTTAGAAGCAAACAACAAAGGCAGAAATAATACTGGCTGAGATAAACATCACTTTGCACACAGGCCAAAAAAAGACTCTCTGTTATGGAACTAAAATTCCAGAGGAGGTACTCTGGTTAAAGTGATGCACTGAAGGCCTTTTATTATACAGCGAGCAGGGAGGGGCGCCTGTCGCTGTTTGCCGCCATGATGAACTGAACATGAATGTCAGATGAAACCAGGACTATGACGGCGAGCACTCATGACACTTTTGGTGCAGCTAGCCCAGATCATCGATCGATTCTCGTCAAAAGGTCTCAAGTACAACAAGTGTTAACCAGTGTAGGCAGGACCGACCTGGGGGTAGGTGAAACAGTCCTCGAATGGCTCTGAGAGGCTATTTACAAATGAGCTCTGATCGGATTGGACTGAACCCCCAGCAGTCTGGAAATGCTGTTTGACTGCAGCAGCAAAGCAACTGCTTTCTTGCGGGGTAGTGGCAGCCTTTCCTCCTCTAAATACCTTAAATTATGTTTATTCCACGCGGCATTACATAGAAAATGACTGAAATCTGTCCGCTCTGGTAAAATATTTACACACTGTTGATTGTAGAGGAGCATTAGCATACAGCCATGTTTGTTTCTGCCTCTTGCTCTTCCTGCATGTCTGCTCCTTTAGCACCCAACACTCTGCAGTATTAAAGTCACGCATGACAATAATGACTTGTCAACAACTACCCACAGTGCCGTCAGCTGCACATATGCTGTAGATGCATTGCCTCTGCTTTACCACTCTGCTAAAATCACTGATGAGCATCTACAAAGATGCACAGCGTCCAGTCATGGTTTTGATGCTGGACTAATTGACTGTTCTGTGAAACCCCTATTGAGCACTAATCAGATTTTAGCTAAATTCTAATCAAAATCTGATGACGGTTGTTGGGTTGTTTTCCAAGGCCACTGTCAAATTTGATCAAACTACCCTAACACAATGCTGATGACGCAGATTAGCTAACTTTTTGAGTGTTAAACTCTTAATAAATCAAACCCAAAGATTAAATGTTTTCCCTTTAAATGGGCTTTTGTTGATCAGTGTGAAAAAGCTTGAATTACTGCTAGCAAGCACGACTGTATCTTCCAGATCAAGTGGCAATGACGTTGGCGGTCACTGGTTACCAAACAAAACATGCACGCGATACTGGGATAAATCAGGGGTGCTGCATTGTATTATATTGTTATTGATTTCTACTTTTTAAAAATTATTTTACCAGAAATGTTTGGCGGGCCAAATTGAACCCTATTGTGGATCAGCTTTGGTTAACGGGCCATGGGTGAAATGAATGTTGTGAAGTAAAATGTCAATTCTGAAGGCTAATGCTAGGTGTTACAGGTATTTAGAGCCGGTATTATTCAGCTTTCCTTTTTCAGTATTTTACTCAGCAGTACATATCATTAGTGCCATTTCTGCACATTGTGTATTTTGTGAGAGCAAATGGTCCTTAATGACTGACTTCTTTACCATTTTTTGATATTCAGTCCAATGTCATTCACACCGATTATTTGTTGGGCTTTGACTCTGTGATTCAGATCAGACAGTCAGATTGTTTCTTCCTTCAGAGTAGGTTTGTATAACCAAATCCCAGATCTACCTTAATTTAAATTATGATTATGGTTGACAGATCAAGTGAATGGGAGCATATTTACCACGGGCTGTGCTGCACTTAAGCCCTGATTCTGCTGACGCTGTGCTGGCCAATATGTTATTCACTGTTGGTATATTCAGTGCAAAATACTGACTGAGAGAAGGAACTGCTTGAAGAGTTACAGTGTGAGAGCTTTAGTTGGCAAAAGAAAGAAAGATATATTCAGTGAAAGGGAGTTACTGAGTACTTCCCAGAAATATTTACCGCCTGTGAAGAGACGTCCACGTTTTAGTGCTGAGATTTGGTGGATGTGCTTAGAAACTGTGATTCACAATGACTGATATTATGGACTGTCTTTATTTTATTATTTTGCTGCTCTGCTTCACTTCAGTGTGTGAGATAAAAAAGAAACCCCCCTACAATCTGTCACTCCGCAGCAGGAGTATAACACTGGAAATACGAGACAAAATGAAATATGATATGTATGAAGAGAAAACAATCAATATGACAAGAGATTGTCCTCATTGTGTCTGACAACCCTCATAAGGGCGTGAGGGTTATGAATGGGCGTTGTTCTCTTTTGCGTGAACCACAGTGTCGACCAAGTTTCATTTTCTTGGACATTGTGAAGCTAAACAAGCCAAACGCAAAGCTTTAATAGGCAGACTCCTGCTGCGCCGCAGGCCAGAGAGAGCCAACAAGTGCAATAACACACTAAGAAAGGAGCGAAGTGACAATTACATGTGGAGAACTACAAAGAAAAAACAAAAGGAAATTAGAAATTGTCCCTCATCACAGGATGAATGGCCTCTCTGACTGCTAATCAGAACAGATCTTAAGCTGCTGCACCGGTGCGGCCAGAGAGAGAGGGCTATTATGGGCCTTAGTGCCTAAGTGCCACCTGGTCCTCTCCTTCATCCTTTAACCTAGCTTACATGCCCGACCAGTCAGATCCCTCAGTGTGGACAGCCATTAATCATCCATTAATCTTCATTTCTATTTGGTCCCATATGATTTACTGATATCCAGCCCAAATCACACGCTGTGATCTCTCATATTTTTCTCCTCTTCTCATGTGGTCTCTCGCCAGCGCCATTTACTGTACATCGTAATTATCGAGGCGTTCCCTCCTGGACGCGCTGTCCTTTGAGGAAGAAATGATAGGTATGAAACAGATTCACAGGCCTTAGATGTGTTGTTTTATCTCGCTCTTAGCTGTACAGCCAAGCGAAGTGTAAAATCATAGAAAATGCTGCAGCTCCCCCCCCAGGCTCCGAGTCAGCAACAGGTCCTGGGAATCCATGCAAAACAAACACTAATAATAAACATAGCACTTGGTGTGACACACACCTAGTGTTTTACTTGTCAGTGAAATCTGTTTGCCCCCCGGTCTTTATAATATTTAATGACACATTAATGTGTCAGAGTAAAGTATCTTCAGAGGGTGACATAAATATACCTCCAAACACAGATGGAGAAGATCTAATCACACACTCTTTAATGCCTTAAAAAAACTGCTAGACAATCAGCAGTGAGTTACACTGCAAGGGCACGAGTGTGTGATCTCTCAGAAATCCCTCGGAGTTACTCATCTCAGCGGATTTTTGTGTTTTTGCGATTTTGGGACTTGACTTTTCAAACCCTGTGGAATTAAGAGAGGAGGATTTAACTCTCGCTGCCGGCGTGGCTGACTTCTCCACGCCGGAGGTCATCATGATTCACTCACAAAGTCAATACTGCTGTGTTGTCAAAACAAGAAGCATCTTGACTAGCGTTCACCTGCCCTGTCGAGACTCTCACATCAGTGCTTCGGTTGGGCAGTGGCAATTTTTCTATCACAGTGGGCTGGTTTACTAGCCCTCTCCAGATGGCACCGATATTACCTGAGAAGGTCAGATGCCATCAATCTGGATGATAAAGTTATTTACACGTGTACAAGGCAATCCAGGGACACGCCTGCGAGTCACATGTCCCTCACAGCACAGCAGATCTTGATTTATACACTTGACGTATAGAGCTTGTAATCAGTTAGTGTGAAAACACCACATGCTGATTTTTACAGAGGGAGGTTTACCTTCTTACATCTAATCTAATTGGGCCGTAGGTAATTTCCGACAGATGTAATTTAATTGCTTCTTTGTATCAGTGTAGGTGTCACCAATCAAGTTAAGTTCTTTATTTGTCACATGCACAACATCGCAATGAAAGTCGTGTTCGCAGGCTCCCTTCAACAATGCTCACACAATACATAAAAAAAAAAAATCACACAATCAAAATGAGAAGTGAGACACAAGAATCAAGACGAAGGCATAAATAGTGCTGACGCTGAACTACAGGAGAAAAATATTCAAGTTTAATATATGATAAATATCATACAGAGGTAATGATGAAATGAAAGAACTTTAATGTTGACAGGTTGTGCCTCAGTAATGCATGTAGCTATTCACATGCCTAAGGAGAACCAGCTATAGGCACATAAGAACAGGATGTATGGGTGAATGGTGATGCACATAGAAATGCAGGTTATAGTAAAATAAAGTGCAATAACAAGGTACTTGGAACCACATCAAAACAACAGAGAAAACACATGCAAACAATCAATTATGGACCTCTAACAATTGTTTGGATCATTTCCCTGACAAGTACCGTCTCAGAGTTGCGTAAATAATGACTGTAATCTTTCAGAGGGAAAATGCAGATGTAGCATGACGGCTGCAAAAAAAGTCTCAAGGAGGAAGTCATAGTGGACTTTGGCCGTGCAAAGCATGAGACAGAGGTTCAAGTCCCATCTCCTACCAGCAATCACTAGCAATTTCTTTCAACCAAAGTCTTTCTCTGACCTTCATAATGCAGTTTTAACTCTCTGTGTCTGAGCAGACATGGACCTCAGAGGTGGCAGCTAAGAAAAAACAAAATGCATGATGTACTTATCAGAGGTTACATATACTTTTAGTGTATTTAACCTGTGTTTGTGGCCAGAAAGTGGTTGTGCGTAAAGTGTCAACACATATTCCCTGCAAAATGCTCTCAATGCAGAGATTACACCGAACAAAATTCAACCCAACTGTCTTTTCAAGCTCATCCATCCATTTGGAAGTTAACATCCACCTCAATGCCAAGGAACACTAACAGAGTTGTAGGTGCCATCTTTTCATTTCCCTCTTCCCCTCTGAGTGGATATTTCAGAGTTATTTCGCACTCGCCTGTGGGGATCACAGTGTAACTTGGCTACGAGTGGCACTGCTGCACCCAAGAGTTAATAAATAACAAGCAAGCATAATGTGAGATTGTAATGGAAAATGAAATAGCAGCGATAACATGGTGCTGGACTTGAACACTTTCAAATATACCCAGAATTTTTCAGATGAAGATGTGACTTCCACCAAGCTTTCCACTGCTATCTAGCATGTTTGCCTTTTTGGTTTCACCCCAACTGGCACCTCAGCATTGAATAGAAAAATACATATATTTCAGCAGTAGACTTTAGCCTGACCTTAAGGCCAACGGTGCATTCCTCAGATATATTTTGTGTGTTTGCAGACAACAGTCTCAAAGCAGTTTGTAAAATATAGATTTTCCTCTTTTTTTGGTGGAGTTTTAAACTACGTGACTACGAGGTGAGCATCTGGAGTTACCATCTTGAAATAATGCTTAATCACGCCCCAGTTGCAATAAGGGGTGGTTTACCTCTTTCTTCCATTCTGCCAACTTTGCTTGAATACAACATAAAACTTCACACAGCCACCAGGACAACGATTGCAGCTTAACTTGACGAAGTCAGACGACTGAAGCCTCATGTTGACTGTGGCTGAACAGAGCTGGAATGTAGCCTTTGTACCCTGTTTCTTACAATGCAGCTGCACTACAAAGGCCTCTCTTCACTGCCAGTGTGGGGAGAAGGAATGATTAGAATGACCCGTAACATCAGGTCTTCACAGGAGGGTGTTTCAGCCGTCATATATCTCATGCGCATCTGACAGAACAAATACACTTTTATTTTAAACAATCCCACTGTGTAACGCTGCTGAAATGCATTTGATCTAGACCCAATAATGTGCCTGAACGCACCATGTGTAGACACAGACGGAGACCTGATGCTGCTGCTGCTGCTAATGTGCTGCTCGCACTTTGCCACCTGTGTGGACATGGTGTAAATCTATCAGCATACATACAGCATGTGAATCTATCCTTTAACGGCCAGGACATGGAAACCCTGCAACATTGCTAAGATAGATGTCAGATAAGGCAGAAAATACAGTAGTCAGACAGTCACACAGGTATTAAATGAGATCCTCCAAAATATTTGAAAGAGAAAATAAGAGAAAACAGATAAGTGCTGAAATTATTACCCAAATCCATGAGACTTAGTCGGAAATAAGAACAAACAGGACTCAAGCTGAGCAGATAAATAATGCAATCTAACTTCTCCTTTGTTGTGCAACAGTTCAGAGTTACTTAAACACAGATCATCCAATAACCCACAATGGTTTGATTTAACCAGAGAGAACATTTCTGTCACCAGAGTACATTTACCTTTGGAAGATGTCTGTAGAACTAAAAATCCTATCTGCTCGGCTTAAGCCTCTCTGAAATCACTCCCACCTTTACCTGACTTGTGGTACCTGTGGGTTCACTGTCTTGCTTGAGGACACTTTTACGCCAAATGACACCTCGGCTGATACAGAGATCCAACCCATGACCTTCCAGCTGGACAGCCTTCTCTCTCAGTGCCGCGCCACCCTGCAGAGCGCTGACTCAATGTCACCGGCACAAATCATCAAAAACCATCTCGGAGCTAATCCAGTATTTCCTGATGGGATGAAACAAGTTCTTGACACAGGAAAGTAGAGAATAAAGGAGTATTCTTGGGAGTAGTAGTTGCAAAGGGTTGTGAAGAATGACTCACGAGTTGCTTGTTTCACTCCGTTGGCAACAACAATCTGTCAGACAGCTTACTGGGATTCACTCAGTGTCTCATTTGAATATACACCAGGCCGAGGAGGAACACCTTATCAAGGAGATGTGAGCAACTGTGATAAATTTGCTGTATCCAGCTGCATTGAGCTGATAAGCACCCAAATTATATTCTCTCTACATGCCTGCTCTAATTAAAAAGAGTCTCTCAGGTTTCAGCAAGTCACCATTTGATGTATTTAATCTTTGTTTGAAATGACGCAAGTAGTGCACCAAATTTTGCGATGGATTTTCCAGCTCTCTGAGTAATAAATAAATAAATAGAATATTACATAGATGCATGCTGGCTTTTTCCTGACCACCTGCTGATTTCAACACAGACTCTGCACACGGAAGCCCACATCATCAGTATTCAGCCCGCCTCTTCCCCTCCTGTCGCTTCTCACAAAGGAGCCCTCGGGGCATTAGTGGTGAACCTCTACCCACATGGGACCTGTTGGTCCCCTTGACACCTGTCTCCCTCAGGTTGACCCCAGTCACGCTATGGATCATGCTACAATGCCTCCAAGTCTGAATGTGCCGGCATAGTCAGACATTGATAGGCAGCTACCACTGGCCGACATGCAGTGGGCTTTTGAAAACAAAGGAAACCTTCCAGAGAATGAATTAAAAGTATCCCCAGTAAGATCATATTTATTCGAACAAGTCTGGTCACTTTCACGGTCTGGTTGATTATTGATTGTCAAGCCCTTTAGCTGAGAGATACACTTAATGGAATTAAAAAGTTTTCCAGAATTGACTTGGAAAAGGCCATGGTTGTAACCAGGGAAAAAAGTCGCGTCGAAAAACAAAAAGACAGAAATCTCTGCTGTGACAAATCAATAGCTATCACCATCTGCAGTTTATGATGTTGAAATCTTTATTTTCTTTCTGTCTGTGGAAGCATGTAAAGGACAATTCAGTTTTGTTTAATGCTCTTCAGGGGGGCTTAAAGAAAGTCACCAGAAAACTGAAGAATGCATACCAGTGAAATGTCAATTTTCATGGTGCCACAAATTCAGTCCATCATAGTATTGGGCCTAGTTCTACTACTACCACTTAGTTAGAACTCATGAATTAGAACGGCAAGGCAAGCATATGTTAGAAATATAAAAATTCTTCAATTTCTTCAACTCAATTCCACTTTTAAAGATACCTAAGATACCCCAACCTCCCATTCTCAAGCAAAAATATGTAAAAAGTTGTCCACAAGCAGTTTGTCCCCAACCACAGTATGGAAACAGCTTTAGTCAAGCTCATTAATTAATTTGGTTTCCTCACGAAAAATGATTTCATGTGGCGTTCCCCAGGGCTCAATTTTAGGCCCACTGTTGTTCAGTTTGTGTGTTACAATAATTTTGCTGATGACATGCAGCTAGATATTTATATTATAGATATTCATAGATATAAATTTAGATATACATTTAAGAAATTTCGCAAAGGTAAGGAAGTTTTTGCTCAGCAGATGCAGGAAAACTGGCTCATACTTTCATTTCCAGTTAACTAGACGACTGTTACTTGTTGCTCACAGGAACATCTAAAAAGCATCTTGATGCAGCTGCAAGAGTTTTAACTAGAAAAAGGAAATATGACCATATAGCATCTGTGCTGAGGTCATCACACTGGCTAGCTCATTGCTCATTCATGTTGGTTACTGTCTGGTTTAACTGTTTACGCTGCATTCAAATCTGTCTAGTTGTTGTTTGAATTATTTTACTGAAACATAATGGGTTACATTGATTTGAATATGTGTGAATTTTTAGCAAATGTGTGGTGTGACTGTTTCTGAGGATGCCCCAGGCTTTCATTTTTTGGACCTTACACTGCAAATCTGTGCTAAATCCACATACATAATTGAAAAGTTTTAGCTATAAATGAAATATCAGCATTTTGTTTGGTTGCAAACAGATCATAATTAAAAATATAAGCCTGCTTTACAGCTGTGTTTACAAATATACTGATGTAAATAAATATTTTACAGCAAAATCGTTAATAAGTTAGGTGTAGTTGTTTCTGGAGATAGTCTGTGATTCGTATCATAGATTTGGGATTTAAGGCTCGTGTCTCTTAATGTTACCGGCGGCACTGTATACATTCACACATACTGACTCGAAGTGACAACAGCTGGAACTTTTCTGCTGACAAAGCAGACTGTTCACTTGTTCCACATAGTGAGCCATGAAAGTCACTCTGTGTTTTACATCCTAACTGCACGTAGTAATTTACCCCGCAGCAGCTGCAAGGTCCACACAACAACTTCAAGTTACCTCGAGCTGAGTGCCTTTTCATTTTTGACCACTGGTGCGCAAATTTAGTGATTCAGGTAATCTTTTTTTTTTTTTTTTTTTTTCCTGAGGCAGAAATACTCTTGTTTTCACTTCAAGAGTCAAACTTGGCAAGCAACGATCAAAATACAAAATTATAGGTGCCAAATGGCAATGACATGTAAAGTGTAATGAGTTATTTTCCTCATCAATTAAGGTAATTTTCATGATTTCAGAAGCTAAATATCTTACCTTAACCACAGGATTGTGTGGATTTGAATTGAAGTTAACTCAACAGCCTCAGATTACAGGAAGTCAAGGTTAATTTACCCCCAATTAGCCATTCTCGACAAAGGGTTAAGAAATCTGATCCTGGGACTGTTGTTCTACATCTGTGGACCAGAAAATGCTTTCTGTGTTCATCCAGAGAGCTGATCTCCATCTCCTGAGCACCATCTCAGTCAGTGTGTTTGTATAAAGCTCCAGCAATGTGAGCTACATGTAATTGCTTGTTATTACAGTCTTTTTAACGTGCTGGAAAAATGAATATATTTGATTTCTCTCGTTCACTTTCATTTTCCATTAGTCTGTGTCACTCTACGTGCTTGTCTTTTTATTCTCTTTATGCTCTTGTACTCTGTTTGCTTTCCCCCAGCTCAATCACAGTCACCTTTGTTGCTGAAGCAGTCTAGATTGAGCTGGTAAATACTGTCTGAAAGGTGACATATATCCGTAATTAGTTAGGGAACGACACAAAATAAATTTTGATTTAGTAGTGTTCAACGTGTAGATATTTATTACAGATTCTGACACTGATGTGGAGTTTTAGCCTGCGTGCACTTCCACTAATTAACAGGAAATTAAGGTTTGTTTTGACTTCACGTTTGACGGTCTCCCTATCTGCTGCAATGTCGCCAGGTTCCAGATAATGATGTCCTCTGCGTTTTTTGCAAGGGAACATCTCCCCAGCCATTTATCAACGTCCACTTCCCTGTGTACAGTCTGTCATGTCACACTCGCCTGTGCAGCCGCGATGTGAGGCGCGCGAGGACTCTGGTGTAAGGCCAGAGTGTGGCTTGTCTTGTGACGCTGAGGCCTCTGGTGAGAAATGACACTCAATTTGTTTCCCATCATGCTACCTGGGCAGTCACGTATGATTAACGTACCCCCGCCAAGTGACCCGTGACGTGTTTTTCTCCCATTTTGACTGGGCCTGCTTGAGCAGTCACAGCACATGTCGCCCCGGACTCGCTGAGCGTATGGTAAACTCGTTGATCTAACCTCACGCTTTTTTCCCGCTGCACTCACATCTGGCAAACTCTGCACTCGTGTTGGTCTTTTAACACGTAACATCATTTTGAAAACTCCTCCAAAACTGTTGGCAAGGCTTGTAAGTGTGAGGATTTGCTCTATTTGCAATTCAGCCCGCTGGAGAAAACCTCTCTGACACCATTACTTTTTGAACGCAGTGATGTACTTTCATACTTTTCGGCGCAGCAGCTGAAAAATACAGCGTCATGCAGAAACTAGCCAGGTGACTTCTTTACACCAACTGGAGGTGTGATAAGGAGAGAAAGACATTGAAACCCATGCATGTTGTACACGAAAATGAGAAAATGCTTCATGTAATGTGACTGCATATGCTTAGTGCAGTGATTCTGCTTTTGATTGATAAAAAATGAAAGGGAGACGTTAAAGGAAGATGGGCAGTGCAAGTTAAGAGTATGGGAGGCAAGGAAGGGGGGAAATTAGCTGGGTCTCTCACAGATGTGTGAAATGTGTTCTTGTTGGCCTTTAGGGAGGAAAATTGGAAAGACTAGACGACAGTTTGGGGAGGCACAGAGGGAAAGAGGAGATCTGCCTTCCACAGAGACCTTGTCTGTGAAAAGAAGATATGGAGGGGACATGCTTATAGATCCATGGACAAAACATGGCACGCACGCCTGCACACACACACACACACACACACACACACACACACACACACACACACACACACACACACACACAAACAAGCACACCGAAACTTCCCAAAATACAACTCCCTTACTTGAAAGAAGACCCAAAAACTTCACAGAGCTGAAAGGAGGAAACAAATCTTGATGGAGTGAACAGCATGAAGTTGCAAATGTGTGCTTGGGGAGAAGAGAAAATAGCTGTGTCACATGCTAAACTCAACTTCTTTTTTATATGTCTGATACTAAAATAAAAGTGATGCGCAGGGCCGTCAAAAACATCATCAAATGAGCTTTTTAAAAGAAGTTTTCTTTGAAATGACAGTATTGGAACTTTTGATGCCTCGTTTTGACATTACAGCTATGATCTCACGTCTAACTACCCCAAATACCCCCATAAAACAACCATGTTACCGATACACAGCTCTGGATGCCAGTGGGCCTTGTATGTTTGAGATGTTAGGGTGTAAAAATCCTCCATTAAGAAGTCTCTAAGCTGTTTTTGTTGTGGTGATAGACGTGGCTTTTCTCTCCTCTGGATTGCAGGACAAAATGTGAAAGCGTTTGCGGTTGCATCTAAAACAAGTGATCGGGCACAACAGGCGAGCCTTGAAAAGCAACCTGTGTGCATGACCCCTATCAACACTGTGAGTAACTGCTGGGAAAAAAAAGCAGCCGTGAAGAAAAGTTAGTGAAGCTCAGAGGGTTCAAAGGGCTCAGATTAGAGTTACGCAAGAAGATTAGAAGGAGAAAACAAACTGTAGGTAGAGGCAGAGCACATTCTCTGAACTAGAAACTGTACCTCCTTGAAGTGGGAGGGGGGAAATATACTGTGCAAGACATGAGAGACTAAGCAGAACCTAATTTAAATTGTGCTTTATTTTAGAGGTACAATGGAAAAAGACCACAGAGGATTCACTCATCAAACAACCCAGGAAACGTCTCCATGGGTAGAAGAAGAAAAAAGGAATAATAATTGTGTACACTCTGAAGGTCTAAGATTTGTCATTATAGAGCGGAAGAACAGAGGGAGAAATAATAAGCAAGGGATTTCTAACGTTATTTAAGGAAGTTCTAATCATTAGTCCGCTGTGCAGCACGGTCAGAGAAGCCACCAATGCCTCCTGCGAAAAGAACATGATCAAAGAGGATGAAGGTTAAATAAGTTTACTCGGTAGTAAGAAGTGGTTCCTTCTCTGCTCACCTCATGACAAAAGGGAAAAAACACCATTTATAAAAAGACAATTTTACAATGCAAGAAAAGCAGAAAAACAAAATGTATGGCGAGACAAAATGTGGTTTGGTTCCAATTCCCAGAGGCGAAATAGCCCGAAACTGCTAAACTGCTCAAAATCTATCCAAATCTCACCATGTGGTGCAAGGTGAAAATCAACTGTCGGTCAGCTGCTACGCTCCAGATGTCCTCGTGTTTGCCAAGACGGAGCTCTCTCCATGTTCCTCACCCAGTCTGTGGCCCCCTTCATGCCACAGCACAGCATATCTCTTGTGATCTTTTGTTGTTAACGAAGACTTACTTCAAAACCGTTTTCAGCACATCCTTAAATACTCGCGTTGCAGCGGATGCCCTGTAAACACAACACGGCGCTTTTTGCAGCCTTGTTATTATTGCAGTCTATATTTGCACCCAGCCAGTATTAAAATTTAAGACTTAATAATGTGCTTTGTCTTCATGCTTAAATTTTTGTTTTTCCTGGTTGGAATAAGCTAAACACTGGCACATTTTCATTGCTAGTCGAAATAATCGTGTCAGCCACGGGTGATATAACTTTATCTGCTCGCTCCTGGCTGTTAATATAAAACAATACAAGACACAAAATTTGTATGAGCGCTTTGAATATGATATTGATTCCGCAATATATCCAAGTGCTTCCTTTTTATTGGTTCTCATGCAGCAGGCTTTGAAAAATGCCATAGACCTCTTATCACACAGATTAGAATGGATTGCTTTTAATATTACCTCCAATAACCAGTCTTTGTTCCAAATGGCCATTTCCCTTCATTGCATGAAAAGTCAACTTCCATTTGACAAGACATTTAGCATGGCTTATGTGGCACAAACTGTGCATAAAGTTTCAAATTGAACTTTGGGGGGAAATTTGGGGATATTTGTGGGTGTTCTCTGAGAAAAGGGAATTTCTGGATCATTACGTGTATTTCTCCTTCCTGTATATCAATAGGCCGAATGTTACATTTCCCTCTCTGCCATTAGTCAAAGTGGTCTAATTTAAAGTAGGGACACTATTGGGTTTTGTGTGATAAATGACCCGTGTGAGAGCGACCCACAGTGGGTAATGGAGGGAAAGGGTTCAGTTACAAGCACTTAGAATACAAATATCCTGCTTTTTTCCTCAGTTCGGGGTTGACGCTGAGTATGAGATATAGTACCCGTCTGTTCACTAAATCCTGTTTCTTTGCAGTAACATTAATCTGTACATCTGAGAAGTTCCTTTTACATAGCGTGGTTTGCATGTTTTTCACAGTATATCTCATTTTAGAATAAAACACGTGTTTTTCATGCGCACTTTTCTGTAATATGTCATGTTTTAATTCCCTCTCGCCCTGGATTTGAACATTAATCTACAGACAGTTTCCCTGCTCTCTGATATCAGCACCTGACTGGATGAAAGACCAGTCTTTAGGCTGTCGTTGGCATTCTGCTTTTCAATCTGTAGAAGCGTCTGAGCTGCTCTGAGAACTTTGGATTTCACCTTAAAAATCCTCTGATCTAAACAGCAAAAGAAGCTGTTTTTCAGGCCCTTTCCAAATTATATTAGCATTATATGATCTGGCAACCCTCTGGCAGGATGACATTTGACAGCGCCTTGTATAACACACGCAGCTGTTCCAAAAATTATTCATATCAGTGTTTTCTGATGTGATTAATATGGTTCTCCACCAGTTTAGCTTTGTACTGTCAGACCCACCATGGCCAGTTTTAAAAAATGGATTAAAACTGATGAAAAATAAGTGTTGTCTTTTCAATTCAGGCATTCTTCTCCCTTGTCAAAAGCTGATGCCTGCATTGCCCACAATGCAACTGGACTCACTGGCCTGTACAGATTTGCATGCATCATGCCAGTAGCGCCTAATGTAGCTTCAAGCAGAGATGAGGATGAGATGTTGGTAGAAAACAGATGCAAAGTCACCAACCAGTCCCACCAGTGTCACCATTATTCAACCATGACGCCTTGAAGAAAATCACCATTATTTACTGTACACTACTCACAATAGTTTGCCTGCTGTAAGTTAACCGTTTTGCCGATTGGTCCAACATCAACTGCATGTGTTGGGTCGTCTGAGGTCTCCCGACTTTGAATCTCTGGATTCAGCGTTTGTGCTCCTAATTCAGTAATTGTGACTTGATGACAGCGATCATAACCATTTCGGAACAGCTGCTGTTTAAACGCTAACTCAGTCGAGCCCCTAACAGCCACACTGTGACACGTTCTTGGCCCTCGCTCTCGACCACGGTAACGCTCCTTTGCCAACATTTGGAATTTATGAATCTCAGTCCAAAATAAACATTTCCACCAAGCTATCAACATTCCCATTGTGTCGAACTATAAGTTTGCCTCATAAATTGTTTTCTTTCAACAATGTGTTACGCACACAAGGAGAGCGTTTCTTTAGCCCGGTCTCTCCCTGAGCCTAATCTCTATGATGGTAAAGTTGAGTCACCACAGTCGGGCTGGCTGGCACAGCGAGGTAAATTAACTCCTGGGAGTTTTCTGCTGGCCTCGGAAATACAAACAATATTTGTGTCATGATCTCCTGTGGCCCCATGAAAGAAAACTCAAACAAAAACACCAGCACTGTATTTATTGAGATGTTTTCCACAAGCGTATAGCCAAGCAACTCAGTAGTTACAATATAAATAATTAAGTAGAGGTAGCATTTGACAAAGCCCCGATATGACTTCGAATCAGGGACTGTATGCCCTTCAGATATCCTTGGTGTTCAGGTAATTTCAGCTTGTGAATTTTGCCCTATTGCACCACATCTTTTCATTATTTCCAAAGCGAAGTGTTATTTCTGTGGATATGCTGGTATTCTTTCAAGCACAGAATTAATACATGTCATAACAGCTGTCGCGAAACATCAATAAACTGTCAAGCAATAAAAAAGCAGGCTTTAACTGAGAATGAAAGAAATTGGCACAGACCAATAGAAGCGACAAAAATGTCATCTGTCTGAGAAGATTTGGAGAGCTCCCATGAAGTGGCTTGCAATTATATTGCACATGTCACCACAGACAAGTAGATAAACAACACTCTTTCAATTTGTAATGAATCAGCCACAGACATCGATTGGAACGAGTGTTTCATAAACGTAATTGCCTCTTTGATTCTGATCATTGATCTGACTCTGAACCATTGTCTATGAAATGTATCAAAAAAAAAAATTATATTATCAGTGCCTGAAAATGTATTTCATTAAGCTTGATTTCCCTATCACTGTAAAATATCACAGTATTGATCAATTTTCACAGTTTAACACACTCAAAGGAAAGGAAGTTATACCTTCGGGGAGGTTTGTATAGGAGCAGGCGAAGCCCACTGTCTAATTTCTTTTTCAGTTAATTCTCACAATGAATGGAATTAAACTGTAATTTCATAGCGTTCAATGTGACTTAAAAAGTCATTAGAGAAAGAAAGGGGGGAGGAGGGGAGTCAGCAACCTCCACGACATGCCCTACATTTGCTATACGGGAGCTGTGTCTGGAGGCAGCCCGCCAACAAATACATCACGAGCAGTCTGAGAAGACATTAGCTCACAATGATATTTGTAATGCGACACTTTTTGGGAGAGTTATTTCTCATTTCGTGACAGAGCGAGGAAGGATAGATATGGTAAACAGTGGCTCCTGAGGATAATTTGACCTCAGAAAAGCAAGGCCATTCATTTTCCTCAGCTTAATGATACAAATACGCTTGTATTTTCTGACTGCCGCCGCCGGAGCCCGAGCGCAGATTCAATCCTGCGGCGGCATTAGGAGCGCGTGGATGAAGACTCACAGCCAAACATATTCAAATGTTAGCTTTACGTTGAGCGTTGTCAGGGCTTCAATCGAGACTTCTTCCCAAGATAAATACATCTGTCATCCATTGAGCTGCTTCTGGCGGACAGCGAGAACAAACTAGACACATGTTTTGTGCTTTGAAATGGGATTGAATCCACGTCGGGCATGTGAGGGATGTTTTCTATATTAACAACAAATATAGAACTAAGACTTAAACATGCACAGCAACAACACAATTTACACTGTTATCAAAGGCCAGAACGGGCTGAGCGGGTCAGAAGTGTGTGTGTTCATTTGTCAATGAAGCAGATCATTGACAATCCACTGAACTCATAATGGATTCTTTAGTAGTCTTATCAAGCATGTTCTTTGAAGAAGACTACAGCCTGAGGGTTTTTCTGCATTTTCAATGAGAAGACCCCCTAAAGGATTCTTTTTTCCTTCTTCTCCTTTTTTTTACAGGTTAGAGTGCACTTTTTCACTGACTCAGCATATTTAGAAAGCCCATTCATTTAAAAAGTCCCAGATTAACTTTGGAGCTCTGTCACCGTCGTATATCAAACAAATTGTTGACACAGCCCATCTTCATCAACAAGCAAAGCGACTTAGCGCGTTCATCTCCCGTGTGACACAGACTTGGATCTGTGCCCGAAAAGCACATAATTTCCCACATCTTCAAATAAAGAGGAAAAGCCTTTCATTTGTTTCCTGCCCAGAGACGCTTATTAATGAACCACAATACCAGTTTGATTCTTTATATATGTGTTTGTATAATCCTAACGAGTTATGCAAATAAAATAAAGTTTGAATTAATTTTAATGAGCGCGTAACAAAAGGGCCAGAGCTAATTAACTAAATTCCTTCTCTTTGAAAAATGGGTAGCACTGACCCCCCGTCGAATATAAAACAAAGCCGAGAACATTAGAATATTCATTTTAAAACATATTTATGTAACGCTGTGAGGTTTATGTGACCATGCGTCCCATGGGAGGAGGAGGCAGATTGTAAGGTGGAAATATATAGTTTAAGCTTCAAAGCACAATGAGGTATATTGTATTAATTCATTCTGCTGCCTGCAGGCCTCAGAGGAAGCGTAGAGGCATTATGTCCTTATATTTGCTCCATCTCTGCCTCAGTTTCTGTCCCCAGTAATTTCCATTTTGAAGTTTAGGTGCTGCTGTAGAAATGTTGCCGCTGTAGTAGACAAAAATAGAATAATACATTTAGATAAGTCAAGATTTTTTCCACCACAAAGTGTTGTCTCTTGTATCCATGAGTCCAATAACAATGCACGATGCTGCAGCGGCTTAAGAAGATGTATGGTGCTACCAGAGTGCTATAGCATCAGGTATAGTCATTAAGGGACGCAACAGGATGGGATTTCTAATAATGAATGCAAGGACACGGACAAGAGGAAACCATTAACACTGTGAAGACGAATCTTATAATAAAGGTGAGACCAGTGTCATGTTGTTAATGGCTACAATTATCCATCAACGAGCAAATGAGCCATCAACATTTACTGCTAGCTCTCAATCACACAAATCAGCCCTGATTGCAGTGCCACTGTGGAACAAGCTCCCCGCCACGTTTAGATCTGCTCTAATGCCAGGTACCATTTCTTTAATCCCTGTGTCTGCCATCTGCACAGTCATTAACCATCGTTGTGCCAGTCTGAGGAATGGCTGGAGGTTGCATCACACCTCGGCCACGGCGTCACTTCTGCAGGTGCACAAATAATCTGGAGACGTGCAACAACCAGACTAGGAAAATAAAACTTGTGGAGCAAATGCATTCAGTATTGGTGCGACTGACTCACTCAACTGCCCTCGTCTTCTCACGCAAAGACAGCTGTACTGTATCTTAAAAATGTAGCACGGTAATAACACAGAATTTTAAAAATCTGAATGTGTTGTACGTTGTTTCCTGGCGAACCAACAAGCAGCTTAGCTTTTACTGGATGTGTTAGTGATGCATTAAATCAGGGCTGTGCTGGCTACAGGAAATTAATTGATGGAGGAAAAACTTGTCAAAAATACAGTCAGGATGCGGTTGAGCTGTACGTTTTATGGTGTGTGAAGTTTGCGTGTCCTTCCCGTGCATGCGTGGGTTCTCTCCGGCTTCCTCCCACAGACCAAAAAGATGCTCATTAGGTTGATTGGTGACTCTAAATTGTCCTTAGGTGTGAGTGTGAGTGAGTGTGAATGGTTGTCTGTCTGTATATGTTGCCCTGCAATCGGCTGCCGACCGGCTCAGGGCGTAACCCGCCTCTCGCCCAATGACAGCAGGGATAGGCTCCAGCAACCCCAAAAGGGATGGTCGGGTATAGACAATGAATGGATGGATGTTTTAAAGAAACAGGTCAAGATCAGACATGTTTCATCAGTTAAGAAAGCAGCAACAACGGAGTTGTTTTCGCGTCACAGTTTGGTTACATTTAGCCAGCAAAACTACGTAGTTTAGGTCGGAGTTGCAAAGCTCTGACATCAGAGCAGTGTGACCGGTCAGCTGCAGTGACGGTCCTGGAGCAAGGACACAGCAGTATCAGATCGGGCCTCTCCCATCCATTCTCATAATCACCCTTTCTTTCCACTTGACTCAATTGCCAGCAGCCTCTGTCAAAATCACAAATGACAGATAATGTGTAGGCGATGGGTGCAAATCCTTCAAGTCACCCAAAGATAAATGAAGTGCTGAATTTATATGCCCCTTCAGAGATGTTCCCAGCCTTCCTCTTTAAACCAGGTATCTGATTCTGACCACCTGATGGTAGTCACTGTCACAGCGCTGACAGGTATGGGTTGTTAGGTGTAAAGTAATTTCTCATATAACTGAACAAACCTTTTAAACTAACATCATGCTGCTATCAGAGGGGGCATTCAATGACCTGCAGCCCTCTGTAAGCAAATTTGGCATGCTGCTCCTCTGGCCTGCCCCCAGGCAAAGCAACTTCCTTTTGTGTGGTTTATCCAAAAATTCACTGTCAGACCTAAATGAAAACCCTGATTACTGCCTACATTATTTGTTTTACTCTTTGCCTAGTGCTGCATCTCAATGGCGTACCACAAAGTACCAATGAAGTACTTCATAGCTCTGAGTACATCAAAGGTGCCTGAGATGTTTTCATCGGTGAGGAATGTCAGAGCTCCTCGTTGTCATGTAAAGATCCTCCATCCCTCATCGATGTGCACAGTAGAAACCTTTGCCTGCTGTGTCGTTGATTCTATTTTGGTAGACGCTCACGGATGATAAACACAACACGCCTTTCCCTTTTCAAACTCAAACAGTCACCTGTTGGATTTTACATGCACAGTTTTCTAGCATAAGCTCAGGCTAACACCCGCAACAATGATTTCTTCAGTCAACTGTTCATAAAGACATCATCCATTGTAGAATAACAACGCAACAACATACTGCAGATGTAAATGAATTCAACATGCAATAACAGGGCTTTACAGGAGAGAAATGATTGGATTTTGACATCTAGTATTGGGTAAGCTTTGTTTATCCTCTCTATACGCAGAGGAGTTTACTGATCTCAATACTTCCCACACCATCTGTCGATCCTCTGATTCTCCGGTTAAGAAAACCAGAGATGTTCTCCTCAGTCTCGCGGTGGAGCAGTTCATGTCCCTGCTGCCGGAGATTTCCATTTGCATTCCATATCAAAGTGCAGATCATTCACTTGTTTATGAGCCAGTGTCTTACATCAAAACAACAGCTTTGTCTTTTGGGCATGCTGGTTTGAAAGTGAAGCTGTACATCCTTTACTGCGATTTTTACCTGATCGTATTGTCCAGAGTAATCGTTGCACCGAGCAGCTTCCTGTTTATGTGCTGAGTTGTGCTCAGTGAATGGACTCTGCATAACTAATGAATGAAGAACTGAAAGTGGGTGCAGTTCTAATTCATTTAAACTTTTCATTTTGAGCAGACATTGACGATCGCTCCACTGCGCCGCACTTTTTAAACGCATAGCACGTCATTTCTGCCACTAGGGGGCTCTCAATCAAAACGATGAAAACAAAAGCTGTAATGATGACAGCATGAAGTAGCAGGGGCTTATGGGAGTTGTCGTTTTCATTGTTAAGCCACTAAGGATGAATCGCCGCCTGACGTGACTTAGGCAGAAATATTTGTGGATGGATTTAGTCCCGTTCGCTGACTTCCTTCGTCATTCTCTGAAGTATCGTCTGTTTCTCGTGTCGCCATTGACAGACGGCCAACTCAACAAAACACATGACAGAGGTCGAGTTGATTTTAGACATTTTAATGAGGCAACATTACGTATTATGCAGCAAACAATCAAGTTTAGCAGTAAAGTTCAAGAAATGAAAGACAAAAGGTATTTAATGACATTTATTTATTTGACTGATGTGGAAATGTTGTTAATTAGCGCGTCTGGCTCGTCGTAAAATGCAGAGACTGAACAAATCTTAAAGATGTTCAGAGACAGAAAATAAAGACTTAGAGTCTCTATTTTGTCCTCATTCAAGAGTCGCTCTTGCAATATGTGTCTGCTCTGAGCGAGTGAACACTTTTTTAATGTTCTTTCTTTATGTGCACCAACCGAGGCGCCACCTTCGTGGGAGAATATGTTGCCTGGCTGTGATCAGAATCAAAACAGCAATTACATTCCAAATGAAATGTGATGGGAAAAGCAAATTATTATACATATGTAATTTCTCAGAGACAGGGTTGCTAATCTGGGTTACTTCCAATACTGAAAATATCCACGAACATTGAGAAACATGCACAGCCATGCAGCACTCATCTTTCCCTGTTCTTTCTCTATAGAGTGGTACTATACATCAGTGTTATATAACTGATAATAGAGTACATTAAACTCCCTGTGACAACGACAGAAAAATTGCAGCATTACGTAACAAAGTGGCTAAAACGACATTGTTTATCGCAAGCTAAAAGTAAAAGCTTTTGAACAGCAAAGCGAGATCTCCTGCGATGACGTGAAGACAGACTGTGCATGCACACTGCATGATGTTATGTATCTGACAATCTGTGCCATCATGTAACCGCCCAAAGCCTGGCTGCATATCCAGATCCCTTCCCTGTATTTCACACGAAACGTACACATAAGATCTTAAAATCAGACACGAAAATCTGTTGCGATAGCTTGAAATTTGGTCTAATTTGTAAAATGTAGCTGTTATGTATGTTACTCAGTATTTTACTTAAACGATGCACCACAATCTCTCAATCCCTCGGAGACCTCCACTGGCTTCCTGCATTTCACAGACTCGCCAACAAAGTCATGCTCCTCACCTACAAGGCACCGCATGCCTCCACTCCTGACTCAATCTCAGAACTCATCTCTCACTGCGGCCCCTCTCGCTCTCTCTCATCCGCCGAGCTCTGGACCTCTGGATATTCCTAACACAAGGCTCTTTGCCTCCACACTACCTCCCACAGTCAGAGCCACAAGCAATATTGGCTCTTGAAGACTTGGATTTTTGCAGAAGGAACTGACATGTGACTGAACTGTTTACGTGTCTATGCAGTGTTTTTTTCATCAGCGTCAGTTGTTTTCTTGCTGATTTTCTGCAGAGCTTTGGGACATTGAGAAAATGTTAAATGCACTCAGTTTGAATGTGCAGACACGTGCACCTATGGTTGTAATAAAGCAT
The DNA here is from genome assembly GCF_039877785.1 of Chaetodon trifascialis. Classification (NCBI taxonomy): domain Eukaryota; kingdom Metazoa; phylum Chordata; class Actinopteri; order Chaetodontiformes; family Chaetodontidae; genus Chaetodon; species Chaetodon trifascialis. Next base: position 21,573,717 of record NC_092073.1, read on the forward strand.
TGATTTTCCAGAGTCTCACTTGTACTTCAAATATGTAGCTTAAAGGAGAAAGCTAGTGGTAGTCTATATTTTTTATTACTGTGAAAATCAACAAAAGCATCAATGTGTAGTCTGTCTCTCAATACTTTCTGACTTTCCCACCTGCTCAGCAGCAGCCCCCCCGGCCTGTTGGTTCCACGTGGTTCTAAATATTTTAACATGGGTCAAATAGTTTGTTTAGTTAAAAGAAGGCTCAGTAATTTCCTGCAGTTTTTAGGAAATGTTATTCAGCCAGTAAATAGGGGGACTATTTTCAGCTGTGGATTAATACACATTTGGTGCGCTCATGAGTATTTCTGGCAGCAGAACGTTGTATGTTAGACTGAGTCAAAATAAAGTGCAGTGTTTGTGTTTGTGGTCATGAATGAACGTGTTTCTGATGCAAAGGTGTGGCTCATTCATTCATTCATGCTCATTCAAAGCCTGCAGCTCTGCCTTTTTAGCTTTTTTAGCTTTGGCTAAAAAGGCAGCTTTCGCTAATGGGATAAGTTCATTGTCGTTTTTTATCTTTTCCTGGTTATTATACGTGATATTCTGTAGAATTTGGATTATAAATTAAGCAGACTAAACAACAAGATTTATCCTTTATTTTGCACTGTAGGTTAAGATTTCACATTAATAGCTTTTGTCAAATTAGCCTTGATAACTGATGCTAAAAAGCAATTGAATTAGTTGTTTCTAAAAGACAGCCTCTTTTATATTCATGAATGCCTGTAAAACAATGACATGAGAAGCGAGACACATCAAGTGGAACAGAAAGAAATAATCATTTAAACCACCAGCAGAGAAAAAACATGGGTTTGTCAGGTGTTTCTTCAAGAATACACCTCATCTGGTTTAATAGCAGCAGAGGAGACGCACCTGAACCACCAAACGTGCGCAGCAGTTATCAGAACCTTTTCCAAATCGGTGAGAAAATGTTGTGATGTCTGCTGCAGCACTGTAAGAAACGCGTAAGTGCAAGTTTGCTGTAAAGTTTCACCAAGACTCTCTGTACCGTACATTGTAAAGAGAAAAGATAAAGAAGCTCCATGTTGTCCTCACTCTGTCATATCTGATGGATCTGTGGCTGTGTAGAAAGTTTTGCCCTAGTTTTGAAGTGAGGAGGTCCGGGGGTGAGGAGGAAAGGTTTGCCTCAGGCGTCCGCAGCTGTGTGATGGTCTGTTACTGGGAGTTTTTCCCAACCCACCGGGACAAAAACAACTCTCTGGTCAGTCTCAATCTCTGACCTTCCTGGATGGAAGAAATCTGCTCGGAGTATTTTTATTCATACGCCCGCTTTGCACCAGATATATATCCGAAATCTCTCATTCCAGAATCCCTCCACGCTCAATTGGTTTTCTCCTTGTTTTTTTTACGTCTGGCAGACTAGCAATTAATATCTGTTGCTCTCCGGCATGACTCGCGGAGGATATTTATTGGAAGATCAATGCTTGTTTTCTTCAGTATTGTTCCAATTTCCTTTTGAGTCACGGAAGTAGTCAAACTGACATAGACGGGCATTAAACCTGTGGTCCTCACGCATTATTTTCTGCTTAAACAACAGCCTCGTGTTTTGAATGACCACACATTTGTCCTCGCCGCAGAGATTTCCTTGACACGTCGTCGTCTTTGGTGAGGATGTTCTGCCAGATGGATCTTTTCACAATTGGTGTCGCAAAGTTTGGCTCTTTCAAGCTTTTGTGTGTGTTTTGGCAAAAGAAATCCTCGCTAGCATGTGTGTCGAAACACAATGTAGCAAAAAAAATATCACATCTGTTAGCTGTGAAACCGCTGCCCGGAGCAATGATTGTGTTTGCTTGAGTTTTATTCATTTTTCCACACACACAAAGATTCAAGGTTATCACAGCCACGACACTTTTCACAGCTAAAGAACATTCTCTGTTTTTGAATCACCATACTGTCATAAACACTTGAAAAAGAGAAACGTAACAGTCGCACATCTCCGTGATTGATGCCGACACAATGTCCTCCACTTTCAAGCGCTCCCATGTGGACGATTTGTTTTTTTTGTAACTGAACATCCACTTAACACCTGTGCACAGCGTTTAAGGCAGAATATAAGTGCGCTACTTGTGTAGCCTCAGACGTAGGTGGTGGGTGTTGTGACACACTTTGATTTAACTGCAAAATAACAACACATTTTAACTGTGTTCGCCCACCTTTAATATTCCTAACATGAAATAAATGCACGTTGTACACTTACAGTACAGTTTATTCCTTTCACATTTCTTTTCAATGTCATAATTTTCCCATTAAAAACAAGCAGGCAGACAAGTTTCTGAGGGAGCCATTAATAATGCATTAACACTCAGCAAATTGTGTGGAAATGTAATGTACCTTGACCATTTTTAAAGGTGTATTTAATTGTTAAATATTTAAGATGTGTATCCTCCCAGCATAAGGTTGTGTCAGAGAACTGACATACATCTCGTTTAAAGCTTATTGCCCTTGTGAGGCGCTGCGACTTCGGCAGTGCTGCTGCTGCTGCTGCTGCTGCTGCTGCTGCTGCTGCTGCTGCTGCTGTGACAGTGCTTGCTTTGCAGTCTGCTCCAGCATCTGCCAGCGTATTTGATGGCACATCAGAGGACACAGTAAACATTGACAGAAACATCTATCTTCCCGGCAACCTGTTTTTATGGATTCATCCCAGTTTGGATGGTAGCTGTCATAAATATAAAAGTGCTGTGATCATTAGCAGCTGTGTCAGGTGAGTGTGCCGTGTAAGAATTGTGGCATATTTTGTATTCTGATTACCTCGTCCACTCCAGGAAAACAGGGCCCTCAGATGAAATTAACTCCCACTCTGAGTATTATTAGAACGTAGGAATAGATTAGCAATATAAATACTTGAAACACAATTACCAGAAGCCAATCCAACTGTTAGTCTTTAACCACGAGTTTGCCTCCATTTCATTTCATGTGTGCAATAACTCACCTTTAAATATCCCCACAGTCAGTTTACTTTAACTGCATTTATCAAGTTCATTATGATAAAACTTGAGAAAAAAAAGATCTAACACGGAATAATGTAATGTACAAATGGCTGCTTTTAATAGCCACTCTTAAGTAATTAACAGCTAACAGCACCTTAAAACCTTATATTAGAGTTAATTTACTGCACAACCTACCATCAATCTTACATTTAACAAATGGCTTCCATAACAAGCAGAAATTTGCTTATTGGTATGTGGTGATGCCCTTTTTCCCCTTCTGTGATTTTTGCATGTTACGGCTCATTTGCGCCTCCTTTATGTACGAAAATAGATGCGCTGTCTCAAATGATGTAAGTGTCCCTGCCCATTAGCTTCCATGCGTCCTTTATGTTGGCCTGAGAGTGAAGCAATGCGTCCACTTGCGTTAAGAGTTTTTTGATGACAAACTTCTGGCGGTGGAGGCAGTGTTACAGCCGGTGGTGGTCCATGAGGTCATGTAATACATGTGGACGGGCTTTCTAACGTACTTCGCTTCTTACGTATCTGTAAGCTTTGAGGAAAAAACATGCACAAATACGCCCAAAATGATCATCGACATATACTCATATACGTATCCAACATCAGTGAGCTTTTAGGGTTTGATGTGCTGTTCTTTTATTGATTGTTGATTAACTAATTAAAAAGATGTTTGATGGTGATGGAAATAACTTACTTTAAAATAAATGAAATAAATGACTTTACCATAGGAGAGCACCGCTCGTCAGGCTAAACTTGATTTATGACATGTCTACATGAAGCTGCTAATAGAGAACTGTTGTTTGACAATATTAAGCAATTACAGTTTGATTTATATTGTTATTTATCTCTTATCTAAACTCAAATCTTTCCAGGTGTTATGCTTGTGGTTCATGATTTGGTGATTTAGGCCCTTTTTGAAAGGATTTTTCAATTAGGGTTTTGGGGTCTATGGGGGAATCCTTTATTCCCAGTTTGGCTTTCTATTCTGAGGCATCAGTGGACTGGATGTTCTTGCAAATCAAGATAAACTACCCGGGCAGGAAGGTAACATACATTTAGTGGGTGAGGCTGCACACAATTGACGTTAACTAACGGGGCACAAAGCTAGCATAACAACAGCAGCTAACACGGCAAGCTGTCGGTGTGGCTTCTGTTAAATTAAGTGTCTTAAGCTGTCTTCTGTTTGTTAAGTTGGTCCAAGAAAGAGCCAAAGCCAAAAGCAAAAAAGGAATGCAGCTCCAGTTGCAACTGGATTTACTGCATTAATATACTTTACAGTAGTTTATTACCAAATTAATGTAATTCAGCTTTTATTTACTCTTTAATTTCGTACTTTGGGTTAACATTGTAGTCATATATTCTTATGTGCTTTTTTTTTTAATGTACACCAGTTAAGCCACTTCAGTTTTTACTTGTATTGAAGCAACATTTCAAATAATTTGCCATCTAACTGCTTCCTGGCCTCCATCTTTTTATGGATAGTGTGAAGTCCCAAAACACAAAAAGATTCAAGAACTGTGCAAATCACGAGAAGATGTGTCAGGAATGAAATCTGCTCTTTCTGAGGGTCTTGAAGTCAAACTGAGAACATGCTCCCATGCTGTTGCACAGTACGTCTCAGTGTAAATGCACAGGCCTCAAACCCCTTAATGGACCAGACACCCCGAGGCTGTATGTGAATGTGCATACTGTACAGTGTCCACATGTGTGCAAATATATGTATGTGTGTCTGTTAGCAGCAACTAAATGGGTTTTGCCTCCATTGGCCCACATCCGTGACTATAACAAAGCATTTTGTCTTTTCCCGAGGGGTATTACATACCACGACATCAGGCATAGACACCCGAGAGTGTTCGGTGTTTATTGAGTGAACTGACTCGGTTACCAATTTCTGTTTGAGGGGAAAATTCTATTAAATGTAGTGTCTAAGATCATGGGAATGATAACTCTGCTTAAAAAACAGTGCTTTATCGTCAGTGCTGTCTTGATTTGGCCCTGCCACTCTTAAAAACGCGTTGTTTTAATCAGAATGCAGTCCTTTCCCGCAGAGGCGTGCGGTGGCAGACACAGTCAAGATCAATTCTTCACACATCTGCACACAAAGAGCTTCAGTTGATTTCGGTCAAAGGGTTACCTGGCACCTCTGGAAAACTGTATTATTTTACATCCTAATATTGTCATAACTGCTTTCAGTTCTACTTGGTAGGAAACTGCTGACAGATCTTATAGCTGACTCAGTGAAGCTTTACCTGCAGCTATTTCCCCCCTCTTTAGCAATGCTAACACCAAGGTTACTTCCTCCACTCTGCTGACAGAAGTACGGCTTGTCTTTTGTCCAACCTGGCACTTTCTAGCAGTTGATTTCTCTCTAACTGTTGTCCATCTGTGATGTCTTTCTGCCTCTTTGTCCCTATCTGCAGCTCAGAGACGTGACAGTCGTCTTGACAATCTCAGCGAGGCTTTGCCAAATGTAATAAGCGCATACTGTGCTGTAATTGAACATTAGTGGATCAATAGTATCTCAAAAACTAGTTATTTCAGCGATGTCGTCATTTCATCATTGTTTCCAATTTTAATTTACAGTCGGCCACGAATGAAAACCAAATGGAATATGTCAGCGTGCGTATTATAATGACAGTGTTTGTCTTCAGATCCGCGACGTGTCCTTCTCGTCACATGCAGCCGCTCTTCTGGGTTTTGTTCGGCTGTCACGTCGTATTAAGTGGCCACAGAAACGCCACCATGCTTTTTCGATTTCTCCTTTTGTCCGGCGTCTTTTTTATTCCATCTGTGTTTGCTCATACTGTACTGCTCTTAAAGCAGACACCCACTGTTATTCCAAAAGCATTATTGATTTATTGGTCTGTGACAGGCTGCTTGAGTACTTCTGCATGTGGTGTTTTTCATTAAGAAAAGATTTATTCTATTTCTAAGGCATTTTGGGTAAAGTGGTTGATGTATAATAGCCTGAATCATCTGTTTCATCTGAAGTTTGTGACACAAACTAATGTCAACCTAGCATTTCATGATATTATCAGGCCAGCTTTGATGATACAGTGAGTCAGTTCTTTTTATCGTTATCTATAGCATAGCTTACGTGCAAAAAAATAAATATTGTAATGCTACACTTAGCAATAAAACCTAGGTTAAAGTCCTGGTTTAAGATCTGACATTGTTTCTTTGAATAAACAGCTTTTGGCAGTTTAATTCAAAGCTCTTGATGGATTATTTTGCGTCATTGTGTTGAAACATAGGACAGGAAGAGACAGCGCGCGTCAGAAGAGGATGCAGCTTTTTAATGAACTCATCTGGAAAACAAACCAAATCAATTAAGCAAAGGCAGCAGAGAGCAGCAGATCATGATGCTGATTATCAGTTGAATCAGTAATGCAGAAATACTAACAGCCTTTTCACAATACAGGGAGTCACTTTACCTTTGTATCGACAATAATTTAGTGGTGCTGTAAACCCTCCGTTCCTTCAGCAAAACTACTGCTTTGTCAAAGAGTTTAAGAAGACAGTTCTGACAAAAACAGTCAAAATATGAACTGAAAGCAATTAGGCGATGCAATTATTAATTAGAGCAGGTGAGAAGAACCAGCCTGCTCATTTCTAAACAACCACCTCGTCTGAGAATAAACTCAGAGCAAACAGAGGCACAGCTATACAAGCAAACCCCATGTTTTAGTGTCTTTTTCAGGGCAAACAGTGATACAGTCTGTCAGATCTGGAAGGATTAAGTGGTTTAGGAAGTTCACGACCTTCTCCACTCATGTTCGCTCGCAAAGCTGAACTCCCATTTGATGCTGCAGCATCGTTCGTTGTGTTTTCCATTATTTTTTGTGTCTGTTGGCTCAATAAGGTCCTGCTTCATGGAAAAGAAGGAGATGAACATGATGAATGTTCAGGGAAGCATGACGCTCGTAGGTCACAGATGTAAACAAAAATCATAATTGCCTTGATCCTGTAATCCCTGAGTTAATTAGACAGCGTCATCTAAAGGCCCTGCACAGGTAAAAAAAAAGAAAGAAAAGACAGAAGCTTATATTCTTGTCTCAGTGTTTCTGTCTGTGTGTTGTGGTTCTTCTGACTCTATCTAGGGCAGATGCACAGCATTGTGACCCTGATCTCTCACCCTGGAACGCACCTCCAACACCCGATTGCGTAACATCTGAATTGTAAAAACGAGGACTTCTGCAGCCCTTCTGGTGGGTTTGGCTCCTGGAAATTGGGCTCGGAGAGGGGAGGAGGGCTGGTCTGTCAGAATACCGACCCACTCCAAGAATCAGACGAGGTGATGGTGGAGAGGAGAGACCGAGACAAAGAGAAGCGGGGCGTAATTGATGGTGTAAAAACGTATGACGGGGTGCGCATAAAAGCGAGCAGGAAGAAAGCGTCGCTGTCATGGATCACAGGTGGAGGAAATGAAGTCGTAACACTGCCGGATATACCCATTACCACACAAGCAGGTCCGACTACTGGCTGAAAACACGCCTCAGTCTCATCATCGTCGCTGTTCACCAAAAACCTTATCAAACGATTTTCATAGTCAGATGTTGGAAAGTCATGCGTCTCTGGTGACGGAGATAAAATTAGTATTTTTCTCTGTCAGACACCCATTCAAAATCCATTGGATCAACTCAAAAATGCATGATTGTCAAGCCGATGGCAAGGTTTATTTATTACGCAGCAGCAGAATGCACACCAGAGCCACTATTGTCTCTTCGGGGATCAGATTTTACGACTTTGACAGGTTGTCACTAATTTATTTGCAATAAAACAACATTACTTTGGTAATTTTCAATTATGGTGGCTGACAAAAGCATCATCGTTGCCAGGATGAATGTAAGAAACAGGCTAAAAATGACCCTCCTGTGTTCTGCTGTGTGTTCTATCAGACTCTACAAAATCAGATCTAAGAGGAAGTCGCTTGCAATAACGCCACTGTATTGATTTTAATTATCCCATTACTGAGCCTGGAGGTCTTATAAAAACAGATAAGCTAAAGACCTCCAACTAATTACATACGGAGCGGCATCATGCATTTATTTTGCTGTTGATTAAAGTTGCTTCGATTTATGTTAAATAACACTGTGATTCAAATGCAAAACATATTGGCTTTGACACAGAGGGAATGGGATGAGTGGGGGCGAGAGAGCTTCACAGAGAGCGAGAGAGAGAGGGAACGTTCACACTGAGCCAGGTGCGTCTGAAAACTGATTTCCTCTTTTCTTTTGGCCCCATTTTTTTTTAGTTTTCAGGCTGAAATTAACACTGTATTGGTGTTGCTAACCATACAATCATAAAATATTATTTAAAATATTAGTTAGTGAGTTTTAAGGTGCAACAGGTGCTAAAACACTGCAAAGATATTTATAATAGTATGAGACATAATTTTTAAATATGCAGAGGTGTTGAGGCACCAACCATTAGATGGATTGACCTTTGTCCATTCAGTCATGATTGTGTGTCTGTATGACTTCGGTGAGCCTCTGACGTTTCCTCTAGTGCCACCATGAGGTTGATATTTGTGGTTTCAGGTGAGATGTTTATGTTCCACTTCAGGACAAGTTGTAAAAAGTTTGGATCACCTGAAGACTTTCCATCCAGCAGCTGGGGGAGCAACCTGAATGTGACTTCATAATCACCCAATCTGAAACAGTGACCATCTCAACAGACAAAATATGAGTCTGAACCCAGCGCAAAATGGTGAACATGGTAAACATTAAACCAGCCTTATCAGTGTGAGCGTGTCAGCATTTAGCTCAAAGCTGTGCTGTCTCATGAGCAGCTAGCACAGTTGTAGCACCAGTGTGGCTGCAGCGTTTCTTTGAGTTGGCGTCAGAGCTGTGTCAATGTTAGAGCCTCACTGAAACAAATAAAGAGGGTGGGCTGTGTTTTTTTTCCTGCAGCACAATTTCTCTGAACACAGTCACTCCTGAAAATGAAGCAACGGTCTTCAGAGCAGGTGAAGACAAATATACAAATGCCACCTTTGCTGAGCCCCCAGAAAGCTGTGACCATGACTGTCATGACCTCTCTGTGATCACCCATTTCAAATGTCTATATTCACAGCTATCATTCACCTGTGCTCATATTTAATTTGCCACATGATCTCCGCATGAATACGACCTGGAAACGGCACTCTGGCTGCAAGTCATTTTCATGCACAAAGGGCAGATTCAGCCAGCTCGGAGTGGACGCGGCCTCGGAGGAGATGCGGGGACAAATGCAGAGAATAGAGAAGACGGCAGAAAGACTGTGTGAGAGAGAGGGGAAGAAATAGGAAGTAGCAGAGTGGAAAGGTGAAGGCGTAAAGCTTGAACGCTTCAGCGCCATTGCCACCACAAACAGTGCTGACCTGGAAAGCCTCTGTGTGGTGGAAATCAGCTTTAAGAAACCCTTTTAGAGACCTCCTCAGGGGATTAATACTGTTTTGGTGTTTGGGGTCTCTCTCTCTCTCTCATTCTCTCAGCCTGTTTGTGTGCATGTGTGTGTCCATCATGTGTGCGAGTGTGTGTCTATATTATGTGTTGAGATGCCCGCGTGAAGGAGATAAAGGGAGTGTACAGTGGATTTCCAGCGCGAGCCACTGTGCATGTGTGTGTGTGGGAGAGATTGGAACGGAAAGAGTCAGAGAGTGAGAGGAAAGGCTGATTGGCGTTTTGGTATTATGTCGAGGCAGAGATGCAAAGGAGGCGGAAATAATTTCATTGGTTGAATTAAACCTCAATGGGCAGAGTGCGTGATCCACAGTTTTTTCAGAGCGCCAGTTGACTGAACCTAAAGGAAGGAAGGGAGCTGTGGTCTAAACATAAATAAAAAATGCCATGGAAGGAACATGTTTTTTCATTCCCATCGTCATCTGCTTTCCTTCTTGTGCTGGACCACTGGAGCACGCAGAGGTTAATAATTGCAATCTACCAGTTGGGAATTTCCAACTCATGACTTTGAATGGATGCAACATTAGCCAGAAAAAACTCCTCTTTTGGCTGTGAGGAATGTTAATTTAATGGATAATTAATTCTCTTTTACTATGACTTGGATGTGTTTTTGTTTTTTTAAGTTTGGACATATCTTTCGGTTATGTTGTCGCCAAAGCTCAGAGAGCAGGAAGATCACTACAAACGATGTTAGAGGGGGCAGGAAACATGAGGAATCACATGATTCAGCCAGCCATCAATACAGTTTATAGACATCGAGGGATTATCGCAAACATTTCAGGTGCGCTCACCTGTTTGACGTCCAGTTGAATTGGTAGAAAAACAGCTTTTACACACATCAAAAAATGAGGAAATCATAATTAACACACCGAGCAAATTGCAAGAAAGCTCACTGACAGCGTATTTAATTTATTTCCAGTCAAAATATTGTCTCTGAACATAATCAAGGTAGCGATTATTGTTACCACAATGCAACGATGAAAACAACTCCTAAAACTTAGGACTGTAGAAAAAATAGTCTGATTGTCTGAACAGGTGTCTTGCTCCTGTGGACTTACAGAAAGGCCGTGTCCCCAGAACTCAGCAATTAGCTTCGGTGAGTAGGATGTTACGTCCAAACTCACAAAAACAAGACCCCAGTTGTAATAAACAATAATTAATTATCGTTTAACTGGAGCTCCGGTCTGCGAGAAAAGAAGAGGCAGCGAAGGCAGATAAAGAGAGAGAAAATCTTCTTGAGCTTTCTTTCACGTCTTATCTGCGCTCCCCTCATCATGGGACGGGGAATGGACATGGTCCAGTGAAGAGCTAATTATCACTGACAACCGACGACACATCGAACAGGTATTATGCAAGCTGCATGAGGCCTTCCACACCCAGCGGATCTCAACCAACTGCTTTCATGACTCTGGATGCCAGATTACTTTTGACAGAAAACATACAAATAAAACATTACTAGGGCTTACAGGGAGAGCTCGCAGAGATACCCACTGAGTAAATTATTCATACATTGACTTACTGAAGGAATGAAAGCTTCTGTCTTTCCTCTAATCCGCAGCAAAGCTTTCGGTAATAGTGCGGCGCTCAAGAGTTGCCTCTCACAAGGCTCTATTCATCAAACTTTCCAATGTATGAAATCAGTGTCTGACAGGCTTTTGAAATCCTGCAGCTCCCGCATTATTATAGCGTTTAGCCTCAAACAGGCTCTCAATCTAATGACTTCTCTGCGATGGTGATTGCTTTGATTTTAATTGGGATGTTCTAGGGGTGCTGCTGCCTCTAATCCAGCTGTCTCCCACCAGTTAGACAAGGGTTGCTCACGGTGAGCCTTTATTCCCACTCTGAAACCCATCACAGGGTAGTATGGTTGCCCTGTTGAGTTTAGTGATGGGGGATAGGAGGAAGGAGGGGTGCCATATGTCGCAGAGGGGTGCCTTGTATTTCTCCGTGAAGTCCTGGGTAATTGAGAGATGAAATATAGAACCCATCGATGTGGGGAAAGTCTCAAATGGACAACGTCCTTGGTCTCCGGAGATGGGGTTATAGTACAGTAAAGTACCATTTAGCTTGTCCATCCTTGAAAGACTAAGCCATGACCCCTCTGGGGAAAAATAAAGAGCAGGAAGGGCTTACCTGGTGCATATCTATCTCTGCAGACAATTGAAGGATCACACCAGTGTGGAGGTTTTTTTGTGCCATTGTCCTGTGGCGAGAATCGACAATGCGGTCACTCACAAACAACTTCAACCATCAACCCTCGAAACCACCAGACTTGTTTTCTCCACGATTTCGCTCACAATTATTCCTGGTCGTCTATGACTGTCTGTCTTTGTCGTCATTTTTTCACTCTTCTTCTTTCTCTTTTCCACAGAATCGAGCCCCGAGCAGCTAAAATTCCCATATTGGTTAAAAGTCTTGCCAAGTGCTCGGCCACTGGATCTTATTTCAGATGGCCGTAATGTGGAGCAAAAAAGAGAGTAGAGGGACAAAGAGAGCAAATGTATTCCAATCCAGGGGCTAGATCCTGTCGGCAGAGGTGTTTCCTTTAAGGCCCGATGTCTTATGGCAAACTGAGTGACTGTTTTCTGAACAAAGATGTGTAAATTATTTTTTTATATACACGATCATTGAAAAGTGAGAGTGGAATCACCTGCAGTCCCCTCAGTGCTTTGGTTGAACAGGTTTAAAGTGTGATATGTCAGTCCACAGCATGCTCAGCTGATATTCTGTGATCCAGTTCTAAAATTGCCAGCCCTCGACCAACCTATGCTTCTATTTTGAAGCTTCATGAATTGCTTTGTTAAATCAAGATGCCTTACTTCCATCTTGTTTTAGGTATTATTGTGAACTTGACACTGAACGCTGTTCTTATTTAAATCTGCACAGTTTGATGCGAGCTTCCAGTTTCTTTCACTGGTGATTTCTTCTATTCACATCTAACTGTTGATCAGAGGTGTCTTTGCCTCTTTCTGCCCTTCCGCTTGTCAGTCTGGTTTAACCATTGTGCAGCGTTTTGTTCTCATGCACAATTTTTTTTTACCCTTAATACAAAATAACATGTAGTTGCAAAGAGTTTAACTTTCTAGAACTGAAAAGCATGAAGGACCATTCCTGACAGAATCAGGCTTTTGTAGCAGGTGATTCCAAACATTTTTCAGTTAGAATTCAATATTATAACCAGAGTTGTACAAAGTAACACATTACTGTAATTCCAATTCTTTTGGTGGTAACTACAAATGTAACAATTAATTCTTCGAGGTAATAATGCGATTACAGTTACTGACCGTTACCATCTTACCTGACCTACCCAGCTGCTGAGAATAGCAGACAAACAAAGCCTATTCTCATTTTCTACCCTTATTTTCAGGTTTATGATAAAGCGTCACCTGACCTGACGGTGGCACAAGATTTTCATTGTTTGTTCATTTGTTTTTCTTGTCCACACTGTGATATGACTACACTCAAATAATTGCGTGCATTAATATGAGAATTGAAGCAGATATTTATATGTAGTGTAACTTTGCCCTGTAACATTACTTTTCTTTGCAGTAATTGGTGAAGTAATTCAACTCCTTTTGACAGAAGTAACTGTAACCATTTGCGTAACACTGATTAGAACTGCACTGGGACATAGTGCAGCAGTGTATACTTAAATATATTCCTAATTTGTGTGTAAAGGGTGAACACTGTGAGAGTGTTTAAAATTGTTTAAAAATGTACTTGTAGAGAAAACCACAGCAGAACACAGAGGATGTGGTGCCATTAGTGGCATTAATTATTGAATATTGTTACAAAAACTACACGAGGAGTCATAACGTATTTCTCTCCAGTGGAGCACAAGATTTTTAAACCCAGGAAAGGGAAGAATATTAAGAAAAGTATGAGTAATATGAGACATTGTTATAGTATGAGCACAGCTCACACACTAAAAATGGATTTGAGGGTGAGTCGGCTCCTGAAATTAGCTCTGGCTGCAGGTAACCCCTGCCACTATGAGTCATTCCCTGCTCAGTGTGATTTACCAGACTAAAGAGAACTGATGGATGGATACCCGGACACACACATGAATGATGGTGGTCTCTGTCAGTGGCTGTCGACCATTTTTGGCTCATGACCCCCCAAATCATGCAAACGCATGGCAAGCAAAACCTCTGTTACCTTTGACACTAAATGATGATTTCTTATTTTCCCTTTGGAGACGAGACTTCACTTGACTAATTACTGAAAGAATCCCTACAGGCTACAGGTATTCATTATACTAAAAGAACAGGACATTCATCACAAAGATTTAAATGTTGATAATAAATTCATGTTGGAATTGTATTTTTTAAGATGCTATCAGTCATCACGTCGCACTCCCCAAAGTCGTTCTAATTTCCACTGCTGGAATCAACATGTGTTTCCTGAGCCAAACGAGCACGTATTAATTAGCTGAGCTGTATATATATATATATATATATATATATATATATATATATATATATATATATATATATATATATATATATATATATATATATATATAGAAAAGATTTACTGTATGTGAGAAGATAGATAAAAGTGGAAAAAGCAAAGAAAAATATTCAGACACTGCCATGCTTTTTGTGGAGTCTTTACTCAGAGCAAACCTAAGATACCCATGGCTATCAGTTCGCTCAAAAGTGTGCACACTCACACAAACACACCCCTCTTTTTGATGATATGTTCCCACATGCACTTTTGTGTTGAACCACTCCTGATTTCTGACTCGCCTTCCCCCTTTTTTCCCCTTTTTTCATATCACCTTTGTGTGCGAGGCTTTGTGAATATTTCTCCTCTGAACCTCTCGGTAAATTTTGACAGGGGTCTTTTCTATCTGAACTGATTCCAAAAGAGGAAAATGTAAAGCACTGCATCCATTATTGAACAACATCACAATCTGGGAAGCCTCCAAGAGACATTTACATTTTATGGCCTCTGTCAGTCCCTTTGGTAAGCAGTCAAACCCAAAGGTTGTGAATGCGGAGGGCTCGAACTGACAAGTCCTTGCCGCGTGTGTCGCAATGCAAAACAAGTGATGCAGAATCTGGCGTTTGCATGGTTTCCTTAAAGAATGAAATGGGGCAAATTTAGTTTAAACAGGCCTTCTTGAACCTCCCCTACAGCTTTGCCTGGGGTGAGACGTCATTTATAGAGGAGGTTCAGGCAGGTCATGAAAAATGCTATTTGATACCAACTTTATTTTGCTTGTTTCTGCTACGTGTGGTAGAACATTGCAAGTAAGTCCACGCCGCATCTGTTCCTGCACCCAGTGACTCTTTCCGGATCACTCCTCAAAAGTCTACGACAGGGGATGGTTTAATGATGAATGACAAGGGCACACATGGCTGGGAGGAAGGTGTGGTGTAATTTCAGTCATTTTAATAAGTGCTTTGGTGGCCTGTGAAACTGCCGTGCAGAGTTTTGCTGTCTTACGGGCTGCAGTGATCTAAGCGGTCAGCGGCCTATTAGGATGTGAAAAAAACCAGTCGCCTATTGTTGCTGAAGAAATATTCTGTGACAGCAACATTGTGTTTGCATCCCATTTTAATTTGTACGTCTTCTCCTTTGGAAGATTAATTGAAAATAGAATCACCACAATGCTTTCAAGGTTAATACAACACATGCTCAATTAAGTGTGGGGAAACGCACAGCTGTAGTGTATTTCACAAGGCTTCGCTGGCAGAAGCCATACTATTTTCCATGCTTCCTAATGATAAGCTCGCTCTCTCCCCCAGTTATTTGTAATTAAGTTTCTTCTCAGCGTTTAGTTAGAAAGATGTCAAAGAGGAGGACAGAGGAGGGGAAGAGGGGGGATCCAGTGAGCTGGGGGCTGAAGCTGCCCTATTCCTGAATAAATGCAGAGGGTGAACAGGCTTAGTGAATTTCAAAGTCACCCAGGCGGCTTAATAGCTTTCCTAAATGACTCAGCACATTATTTCCAGTTGTACAGTAGTCCATTACACGGTGCGTTACCATACCCATACAGGGTTAGGACTCCCTCCCTCCTGTCCTTCTGGCTCAGGCCTGGCATGTGTTCAACAAACCACTTGAGCCTGAATGCAAAATTAAGTCCCTTGGCTATAACTTTAAGGACAGTTGAGTCTTTTTAGTGCTTACCCAGAAGCCTGGAGCCTGTCAGTGACACCCATAACCCTTTGCACCTCAAGCTCTGATGGCAAAGGTGATAGCTAAAAGTGTATTGTATTGGCCACGGGCGTGGATGTGGATGGAATGAGACAGAAAGAGGGAGATAAATAGAGGAGGAGGGAGCAAGAGAGAGCAATTAGTGGTGCTCTACAGCATAATCCCTAGGAGACAAGGCCCATCAATCATGTTACTAATCCTTTGTTTCTCAATAAAGATAACCATGCTGCAGGGAGTTAACATTTTCTTAATAAGTCATCCCACTATAGTACACCTGAAATGCCAGATTGGCCCAGAATTATCCCTATTCTTTATTTATGACATTGACTTGATAAGAGGGCACTGAGACATAACTAACGAGTGTGTTATTCCTGTTATTTTGATAATAGGAGGCAGCCTAGAGGTTACAGATGGAAGAAGAGGCTTGTCTGGTCAAATGTC
Source organism: Chaetodon trifascialis (assembly GCF_039877785.1). Classification (NCBI taxonomy): domain Eukaryota; kingdom Metazoa; phylum Chordata; class Actinopteri; order Chaetodontiformes; family Chaetodontidae; genus Chaetodon; species Chaetodon trifascialis. The sequence goes on from NC_092073.1 coordinate 21,589,759, forward strand.
ACGTGAGTTCTTTCACTCAGTAACTCCTCTGCGATCTAGAAGACAGAGCCCTATGAGGGTTGTCTGACCTGGCACCTTCGCTGGCAGGACTTGGTTTGTCAGTGCCTTCAAAATCCACTTCAGAGGACGAGTACTAAAATCATTTATGTGGACATAAAGTAGTATGAAGACTGACAGTCCACAGCACTGCTAGCAGCTCCGCCAGGCTGTACAGTGGGGCTTTGAGCTTAATGTCAGCATGCTAACACGCTAGCAATGACAATGCTAACACGCTCATGATTAAAAGGTGTAATGATTCTGGAAGGCTTCTGAAATGGAACGCGGCCAGTGGAATTCAGGGGCTAGCGCGATACACAAAGTGCAGCTGAGGCTGATGGGAACGTCGTCAGTTTGCAGGTATTTGATCATAAATCACATTTTTAAAAACAAATCTGTTGATGAAAAGCTGCCCAATTTCATGGCAATCTGTCCAATGGCTGCTGAGAAAACCTCACGAGTCAGTCAGTAGAATGCATCATCTGGGAAACATGACTGTCTTAGTTATTCAGACAGAAGACCAACCGGAGTGAAAGCCCGAGCGCTCAGCTAGCTTTTCCTGGATAAGCCATCAAGATGCACTGCAAACTTTCCCCAGATGAAGGTAAAGTGTTGTTAACCGTGTTCAAATATCTAATCAAATAAGTTTGGTTAGATTGAAGATCTAATTGCAAGCTTTACCTTTAAGGCATATGCTGTGGTATTATACAGTGAAAAGAGTTCATTATGAGAGCCCAAAGGCACTGCTTGAAGAATGAACCGCCCTTCTGAGGAGCATAAAGGGGACGCCAGGAGGCAAATAACATATCTTTTGGGTCCTAGACTCGGGGCTAATCTCGCATGTTTTCTGTTGAAGTAACAACATTTTCTTGAGAAGTCCGTGTGGGCGACCTCTGTAAAATCAAGTCAGCTCCAAATTGAATGAGTTCACCGGTGACCTTGAAAGCATCTCTTTGTCCGATTCACCCCGCTTTCTTCTTTATGATACAGCCCAGATCTATCCATCATGTTCACTTGTTCACCTTTGTCTCCGAGACAACATTTTCACACCTTGTTTTTTCGACTCCCCATCTCTTTTTCCTGTCTTTCCATCATCCCCCTCTCTATCATTTCAGCGGTCTCTGGGAGAAGTCACCCATGGATGTCTCTGTGTGGACGTGGCTCTGTGCTGTCATGGATGCTTCAAGGTCAAGAGTGCTTAGCTGGATATTAAAGAGACAGATGGGTGTAGAGACCGAGTGGGATGGCAACACAATGCAATTATAACCCGTGCCCACTGTCCAGCGCACACACGGCCACACACTGCACGAGAGAGCGAGACCAACACAGAAAGTGGGAGGGAAAAAGAGATCACTGCTATCTCAGAAACTCTGCAGAGACAATCTAATATCAGCATGAGCGTAAGTCCACAACAGTTAGAGCCCGCACGCACTCGTGTACAAACAAACGTGCGTGCACGTGTACGCACACACATGGCACGGAGATTGTCTGATAGGAATTGTAATGGCTCATTAAAGCGCCAAAGTGATCCTGTGGATGGTTCCAGGAGGAGGAAAACAGAGTGAATGATTGATACAGTGATACAGAGTGTGCTCCCTCCACCAGCCCATTAGGGGTGATTTAGAGGGACTGTGGAGTGCAACTGGAATAGAAAAGAGCCTCCTTTCTTTACGTTTTGATTCCAACCTGCTCTGTGACTGATGGAGAGCGCGGGAAAATGGCTGTTTCTTCTGCGAGATCTCGCCGTTGTTCATAATGGAATTTAGGGGAGCATGATTGCGCAGGCAACAGCCGCGACGTAATAGGTGGAGCAAATTGGCGACGTGGTACTCTCTGCGTGCCTGGCTAATTGTGTTTTAGGCCGTCGTATGAGTTATGGGAGGCGCGGGGTCACGATACGGCTGCGCGTCAGTGCTGGTGACAAACCACGCTGGAGTGAATTCTTAAAATGGCCCCGAGAAAATATCTGTCTGAGCGAACAGTGCATGATCAAGGCCTGCTGTAATTTGCCTGGATTGGATGTTATTCGCTATCACTAATGGCCATGCATCCAGGCGCACTCTCTGGTTTGATTAGGCTCCCATATGATGCTTCACCGCTACAATAGCACACGCATACATCAACTGAGCCCGGAGTTTTCGTTGTTCTCTGAGATGTATGCTTCTTTAATAATGCAGTAATAAAACATTTTACTGCCTCACAACATAAATAACCATGCTATATGTGTGGTGTGGCGGTCAGTCGCATAGTAATGAGTGAAGGATTACTCCGCCAGGTGCATGACTCCACAGTGTTCGGCACTTTAAGATGCTCCCAATCCACTCCCTCTACCTGCTTGGATTTCAAGTGCTCAACGTTGGATTATAGTGCTATTTCCACTACAGCACCTAAAATCCCTTGTGTCCTTTGCCAAAAATGCAAATGCCAAGCAGGCATATTATGACTGTGTTTTTCAGCTCATCATTTTGTTTAAACCGACTTTTACTATAAAGGACAAAGAAATAACGGCCCGATTCATGCTCAGAAAATGCTATTAATAGAAGTGAAGAGGGAAATGGCGACAAAATGCTAAAACGCTGCTGATTGCCCACCATTATTAAAAAAAACAAAAAAAAAAAACAGTTTATTTGCTCTCAGAGTCCAAATGTCACCCACATTTTTGTATCCAAATATTCATGTTGACAGCTTTTCAGCCGAATGACACCCATTCTTTCTAATGATAACATGTCAGGGTGCGAATAAAGACTAAAAATCTAAATATTCTGCACTGTGACATGCAGCACAAGCCTTTTCTAATTAACTTTTTTTCATGTCTCTAAAACAAAAAAAGTGACCATTATTTGCATAACCTTTCCCAGACGCCGTTTAATGCTTAATGTTTCTTTGTCACCAGCACGGAAAAGAAAATAAAACAACAGAAACGGAGAAATATATGAAGCAGCTGGTGCCTGTAGGTCGTGTGCGATGATCGATGTGAGAGGATGGCTTTGAAGTGGAAGCGCTCCCTATAAGGAGACGATTTCCTTGCAGATGTCGCCCTTGATTTGGTTGATGACGGCTGATTTTAAATGGCTACGTTCACATGAAAGAGAGGACTTTTCTTAATGCTGCATGCCTGTATACCACAGCCATGCACAAAAGAACATATTGCAGAACGCTGACACAAAAGCGCTCAAATACACACAAAGGCAGGCATGCAAGCGCCAAGAGATGCACAATGATGCCTCCACGCCATCCAACTCATTACCCTGAGACATCATCCATATGTCAAACATAGCTCAGTGAGCCTGAAGACAAACCAATGGACGATTACTCCATAACAGACTACTGCTGACGGTAGTATTTGTATTTTTATATACATTAAATGTTCACTTGAATTGCTGACTTTTAATTCACGGTCAGCCATTTGAATCTTCAGCCTTCAGAAAGCGCGACTGTAGTAGTGATACTCATTAAAATATGAGTCAGTCCCATTAGCGGTTACAGGGCCGGGATGAGGCATCGTAACGCATGATCACACAATGACCCTTCGTCATTATTTACTCATGATGATACAGACGTCCACAGTATGGACTCCCACGTGTGTCCACATGATTGTGGACAACAGAAGAAACAGCAGTGCTGTGAAATGGAGCCCAGCTCATGCTGAGGCAATTGAGACAGGAAATGGGGGTCGACGTGGGGTCACGGCGTCCAAACTCAGCAATCTGAGGATTTTGTATTTCCCACAATCCCTTACTCACCCACCAGCTCTTGCTGTCACACACACACAAATGCACACACATCCAAACTCACCACGCCTCCTGGTCTTTTATCCCCTGGAGGTGAGAGTGTGATATCAACCAATCTGTTCAAACCACCCCCGTAACCCCAGCAGTCTCACCCAGCACCACCCCCGATCCTCGCAGCTCCTTCCTGTTCCCGTCCAGCGTGCCACAGAGGAGCGACAGCCACACCAAAACACACTGCGGCGAGCACCACGCCGGCGCTCGCAAAGAGGGTCACACAGAAGGGTTAGGTGAGGCGAGGAGAGAGACGCAGCGGACACGGAGTCCAGCTTCGACTCCTGTTTGGGTGTTTTAAAGAACTTACCGTTAATTATCATTCAAAGCAGTGGTGGGTGGCTTTTCTGTATTCATGTTTGCTTAGAGGTAATAAAAATGGCAGTGGCCAGAGATGAGCAGGATAATATGTCAGACACAGCGGTAGCTCCATCTCTCTGCTGTTCTCATTTCAAAGTGAAATGTGTGGAAACTCATCTGACCAATGAGGCGCATTTTGAGGCAAAAACTGTGACTACTTAGACAGCAGGAGGCCGGCAGAGTTGAGAGGCATGTCGTCCCTCGTGTCGCTTTGAACCTCCACAGATTTCGCCTCTTTCTTCGCCAGCTTTCAGGAGCTTTGAGTCTGACCTTTGACGATTGGTGCCGAAAGTAGTTTTCCTGCAAAGGATATCGCTGTTAGATGACGTTCAAAAAGACGCTTTTATATTCTAAGACTAAAACAAAAGCCAGTTCTTTCAGGTGTAGCAGCTCATTAAAGCTGAATGATAAACTCAGCCACATATTTCATGTGAAGGGAAACACTGAGATACTGTCCACTTATATTACTGCCTTATAATTAACTGTGCAATTAAATGAGTCAATAAAACACTCTTATTTTTTATTTCATACATGGCTCTTTAGATTATTTACAACATTGCTGGTGTTTATCATTTTGGCAATGGACAATATCCCATGTTAACAAGAAGTCCAAAACCAGCTCCATGTATGTATCTGCGAGCCAAGTTATCAGTTTAACAGTAGTTTCAACATCTCCTCTGTGAGAATCACGGGAGCAGCGATGAGAGGAGGAGCACAGAGGGGAGGCAGCTATGAAGGCGATGAAGCAGAGCTCAATTTGGACATCAAACACAGAGGGAGAGATGTGAAGGCGGTGGCACGTGGGCCTGAGATGTCAGGAAAGAGCGGTGTCCTGACTCCATTTCCAGCCCTCCCATGGGAATCCCACGCATGTTGCAACAATGTGGCAACAGACTTCATCCCATTACCCCCGAGGCTCTTTACCCTCAATCTGCTCTCGTCTCGAAAACTGACAACTTGACTGTATTAAACTTGTTCAAAGGGTTTCAGGGTTCCTGGAAAGTCTGCAAGGATTGAAAATTAATCATTTTTCTGTCTGTGGATGTTTGAAATTATACAAAAACCATTTGGGAATGTATGGCAAAATGTTTTTAATATCAGAGTGTATTGACATTTGACACAGTGCCATTTAACGTTCTGAGGAATGTAGCGGTAAAATGATTCAGCCGAGCTAAATATATATATATAAATGTATTCCTCAGCCACCAATAAAAGACATTTTGGACACCAGCAGAGAGTAGAACTGTAATTTTGGGTTAAAAAAAATATTAATGTTGTATCCTTTTTATTTAAAAATTATAAGATTTTCACAATGATGACTGAGCCTGTTGCCCAGTGATGAAAGTATTGCAATATTTATATATTCGCCGTATTACCAACTGGGTGCCGGCCTTCACAGTCATGTTAAAAATACTGTTTTAAGTCACTGCAAACCAAACATGTCCTCTGCTGCAGCTTCACATTAAAAGCATTTAATTGGCGAAACACAAGTTGACTTTTGTTTTGAAATAGTCACAGGAAATGCAGTGTGTTTGTTAGTGAGTTTAGCACTAAAAAAAAAAAAGCACTTCCAAAACAAGACAGCAGCCATTTTTGGCATTTTTTTTTGACAGTTTGTGATATAACTAACTTGTGTGCGGCATACAATCACATCACAGTGACTCAGAATGATGTAAAAAGGTGAATTATTGCCTGACTTCTTTATGAATATGACAATAGTTTGTTTTGCTGCCCCCCAGAATTACGCAATCTGCGGTATTAAAGTGCATTTGCTGTTACCACCACCGCATCAAGCAGTGCCTAAAACCCCTCATTCATCGATGTTTGAATGATCACGTTACTAGCAGGAGCTTAATGTGCGGTGTTATGTTTCAGTCACTTCAGATCATTTTCACTTATTGTAGCAGAGAGAATTCAGGTGCTCCCATGCAATAAAGCAGGAAAATACAGTGAACAATTAGCACCGGTGTGAAGGGCGATAATTGCAAGCTGCACTTCTCTAATTGTGTTTCCTCGTTTGTGAATGGAAAACTGTGGGACAATTGTATGTAAGCAGAGTAGCCATTATCACTAGCTGCATGATGAATGGCTCAGGGATGCCAAATCTATAAGCTTTTTAATGATTGGTAAGTCATGGTTTCCGGATTGGAATGAATATGGAAAAGATCTTTATCCACCGGGGGACTCAAGGTCACCACTGATCTCCTGTCCCTGGGGTGCTTACCAGGAACTTTTTACAAGGTGCAAATGATACCTGCTGCCCTGCTCTATATTGCAGAACCAGCATGGTGGAATGTGACACAAGCCATAGAACTTATCATCATGTTTCAAGGCGTAATTAACAAGAAATTAAGCAAAGGACATTCAACATGCTCTCTGAGCTGTTCTGCATTCAGAATGTGGTGCTTACAAAACATACTAGAAAAGACTCAGAGCGTCGAGTGTTTAAGTGTAAGGTTTCCTCCAGACTGCAGCTCTTAAAGGAGAATAAAAAGGCAGCACTGCATGGTTTCTCTACCTGTGGTCAGGTCGTTGAATATGCTCGTATGGCTGTCAGAAACATATTTGACTAAACAAATATTTATGGGAAAGTATATTTGCATAGCATCTTTGAAGCAGGGCCGTTTAAATTGTACACCAGTCACATAAATTCAGCTTTATTCATTTGTATCGCATATAGCACAAATTAACATCCGTGTTATGTAAATGTGTCAGATGTAGCCACGAGGCTCATTTTCACAGAGCAGGTAATAAAGTAACACCAATATATTCATAATGGAAAAACAGTTAAAATCTTACTGAATAGGAAAGTTTATTATAATTCTGACAACAATTAAAATAGGAAAAAATTAAATAAATCCGTGTTTCAGTATAATTAATCTTCAGCTACTTTTAAACTCTTGAAAATAGGAATATAAAAGTGTGCCATACTCAAATTCACATGACAACTTGACAACTCTAATTGGGGTCACGAGAATTTCGGGACTTGAAAACGGGGTCACGGGCCAGAAAAGACCGAGAAATGCTGCTCCAGGTGGAATACATTGATCTACCTTTCAGGGCTGCCAACCCGCCGAAAAGAATGACATCTATCTGCAATGCAGTGGAGGATCTGAGTGCCCCTGTTTGGTTTAAATGCTTTTTATTCTGATGGCAAGAGAGTCCCTTTTTCAAAATGCATGCATGATTTAAAATTATGATTGAATATTGGAACTTTCAAAACACAACTTTCAGGCTGCACAGGCCTGCTCTGGGTGAATGCTAATATAAAGTCTTCAGATTAAACTACTGGAAATATGTTCTCACAAAACAGATTACATTCATTTTTCAAATGAGCCAAACTGTCAGTGATTGATTTTAGCAGGAGGCCCTCCAATAATGAGATCTGTGTTTGATGCCACTGACCAGTCTTTCCGGTGACTGATACAGTGATTGAGTGATGTCACCTGCGCCTTGATGAACATGTCACCACGGCAACTGACAGGCTCTGCCGCCACCTCATGCTGTCGCCATCCGCGAGTCACTCACCTGATTTACCGCCCTGATCGCTCCGCTTGTCCTCATCATTTTTTAAAAGCTCCTGAAGTGTCATTTCCTGTGCTATGCTTGACTTGAATCTGAGGAAATGAAGCCTGAGAGAGGTGAATTATTACCCACGGTGACTTTTAGACTAATTGAGACCATTACGCTATGCAGCACAGCAAAGAGAGTGCCGACTCCGGCGGCGAACACAGACACCCAGTGCACACACACACACCCAAAAAAACTGCGCCCTAATTTGTCAGTTAACCTTAAATGTCAAGGTGAAACTGCCGGTGAAATGCAAAGGTTGAATGTAAATTAGTGGCATAAAAAACATGCCATCGTGACCCCAATCTGTATAGTTCATGGTCTATGTTTGGATTTGCTTTTTAAATGGGTTATCTTTAATTATCAGTGACCCTCAGGCTGCATTGCTTGATTAGTCCATTCTGTTAACAGTCCACTGTGCAAGGATAGTTGACTAATCAAATGTCGTAGTTCACTTGCAACCACAGTGACCTGCATCGTTCGAGTGTACTGCAGGAGGGGCCGGAACGGGGGACGCTGCATTACCATGATGTATTGTGGCGAATATATTGCACAGTCTCTGAAATGGGATCCATGCAGTCTTGCCAATGGATAATACATGCAAGCCTGTAAAGAAGATTTCATCCCTCTGAGTGTGAGTGAAAAAGGAGAGAACTGAATGAAGCAGAGAGCAAAATGGAACCCAAATCCCTTGAGAATAATATGGAGATCTGCCTAACATAAGATCCTTGTGGTAATGCAATTTAAGTTAGAAGGAAAAAATGTCAGGGTAATCTCATCAGTCCGTCAGAAAGAGGGATGTCAGACGTAGCCTGTGGCAAGCCTCCAGCAGAGCCGCTTCTATCCTCCACTCTGCACCGCTCTGTCTCCCCTCTCTTTCTTCCTTTCTTTCCATCTCAGAGCCATGCCATCACTCCACTGTGCCACCATCCTCTGTCAATACTCTCCGCCTTGCAGACCTCGCAACATAACCCAAATCCTAGGGATAAAAACTGAACAACATCAGAAACAAAAGGGCATGTAAACAAAAATTTGCATAAGGAAAATAGCCCTGCTGTGTCAAAAAGTGACAGATTATGCCTCAGGTACCATATGCAGAATGTCATGGGGTCAGTACAGTATGAAGATAATATAGTCTGCATAGGAAGGGTGAAATGACATGCAAGAAAAACATCCTGTCTGTCAGATGTTCCTTAAAGGCCTGGCCATATGGAGATAGGATCTGTAAATCTCTGCCCCCTGTAGGCCCCAGGGCGTAGAAGAAGGGGCAATGACATCCCCAAAGTGGACTTGTGGGTGGGTGGGTGTGGGGTGCCCTGGAACAGGAGGAGGCATCTCTTTCTGCAGGAGCCCTGGGCGGCGCTCGCACCGAGGTCACCAGCCTGTCGGGGAGAGCAACTCAACGGGGACAAAACCACAGCAGGAGGGCGACGGCATGACGCGGGAATCCTTCTTAGTTAAACTCGTGGTTGATGGAGGGTGAATAAAGAGGAGGCAGCCAGAAGCGCTGTGATATTTGGGAAAATAATAGACTCCATTATCTGTTGCTTTCTCTTTTTTTCCTGCAAAAAAAAGTTATTTTCCAAATTTGGAATCTTTGACTGTTGCAGAGCGACGCTGACTCTAGGCTTATTGGAAAAAGGTGGCAATCCATAATTGCTGTCAACGTTCTCAGATGCGATGCCGGAGGACATTGGAGGGTGTGGAAAAGTAGCTGTGCAGCATATCAGAGAGGGAGATAAGGCCAGATTGTGGTGTATTGATTATAGATAGACATCTACTCTCCAACACAAGCTGCTGGTCTGCTCTCAAGCGCTGGAGAAGACCTGAAAGGTTTGGATGTGCATGTCCCCTGTTGATCAGATCTGTTATTAGAATGTCTGGACGGAGCAGTTATAGTGTTTTTGTATGCTGAGGCTCAGATTCATTCAAAGCCTGCGCAGGGAGTGCTTAACGTGTTGCCAAAGTGAACAAATCACAATGCCAGGCTGTTTGCAAGGGTTGCACAGTGTGTCTAAGAGTGCACTCTAAAAATAAAAGCTATTGTCATGTGCCATCGCCTTAAGTAGGTAAATCAGGTACACCACTCACTCACTCACTCATCACATCACTCATCAAATCCTTTGACAAGCTTGTGAAGTGTAGCTAGAAAGACTTTCAAATGTCTGTTATCAATACATCAAGTCGCAGGCATTAACGCCATAATGTCAGAAACCCTCAAAATGCACAATTAAGTGAGTCAGAACAGACTGTCCGCCTCTGAAGATTAGTCCTGTCAATAAAGCATGCAATTTATGAAAATAACAAGGAACAGACAAACATATGCAATTTGTTCATGCAATTTGTAAGGCAGGGCTACACGAACAGAAGAAAAATTCTTTGCATTGGGAACAATTAAATGTTTATAAATGGACACAGCTGAGCCATTGTTAACCTCCGTAATTAAACTGTGCCTGACTGCTAAACTCTGCCTGTACTGTATTTTTACTACCTCTTTTTACAGTTGCAGTGTGTGATGTGTGTATAGACTTCATAGTGATGTTTTTTCCTTTATATTGCGTCCATTGATGGACTCTTTGGAATAAAAATGTATTGAACCGCTCGTGGATTCGCTTGCGATCTGCTCTTAGAGGTCTCCATTAGCAGCCATTACACTAAACACTCTTCTGTGCGCTTCTGAAACGCTGCCAAAGGTATGTGGTGAAGTGCGTGAGAGTAAAAGTCACATTAAAAAAACATTCTTGTTATTAGCCGCTACCCGCAGTATGACCTTTTCCTTCACTGCGTTCATTCCAAAACACCGGAGCGATCTTCACGGACGCTTCGGTGTCAGTGAGTTCAGAAAGCATGAGTCAGTTTGACATGAGGACACATCCAGTGCTTTCATCGGTCATTAGACGTACACCAGGTTTGTACTTCATGCACGTGACACACAGTCGACTGACCAAAAATGCTAAATATTTGCTGTAAGGTAACTCTTGTCCACTAGAAGTAAAGGTCCTGCATTCAAAATCTTACCAAAGTAAAAGCATGTTTGTATTATCAGCAAAGTGTATTTAAAGTGTCAGAATAAAAGCATGTTTTAAAGGTTTCTCTTTTTTTTTTTTAGTAACATCCATTATACAACCGTAGCATGAACTGTAATTAACTGCATTTCAATATACAATTTATAGGACACTTCACTCTTTTCTCTGTTTTTAGAAACAGTTTCTTCAACCTGTTGACATTTACTTTGGGTATTCTGCTGTTTTTAACGGACACGCCTGATAAATTCAGGTACTACCTTCATGTACTACCTTCAGGTACTAATCACCACTTGTCTTTCAAAGACTCAGCTGCTCAAAGGGAGTCTCGGCATCTGGTGCGCTGGTACCACAGGACGCAGTTCTGTCAGCCAGGTTTTTCCGGACACCGCCCACTCCATCTTCCATCTGGATGCATCTGTGAAATTCTGTGTTAAAGGCTTTAACCCTCGCATGAACGGCACTGCTGAGGTGAGAGTTAGCTCCTCTCTGATAGTGAGATGTGAGCCCATCTGAGATGAGGTGGATGTTCCTGGCATTTAGATGCTCCTCTTGTATAATCCTCAGTACTCGGTCAAGGTGAGCGCATGTGGCCGTGGCATTGTGCTGAAGACAGGCTGACAGTAATGCAAACAACTCCACTCTGCCCCCATCCAGATATATGACTCCAGTGCGGAGGGTTAACGGCGGGTTACCTCCGAGTCGTACCTTTTATTTCTCTGCTGCATTTACAAGCGTAACTCTCACTGGAGCTTGATGTTAGCAACGTATCTGGAGAAGTCTTCGCATTTCTTTCCACTGGGACCTCCTTGCTCTATGCAATGATGTGTCCTTTCATGGAAGGATCCAGTGTTGCATGAAACATCTTGCAACGGCTGCATGTCCTACACATGTAGGACTTGTCATCTTCACCACACACACTGTTTCTCGGGCATGATGTTTGAATGCTTCCTCTTGATGAACAGTTGTGCGCATTAGTCTTCCCTGGCTGTAATTGCTTAATGTTCTCTGATGACCTCGCTTTGTAGATTTCTTCCGGACTTCTCTGCCCTCCATATTGACAATTACCTGCTTCCTCTTGGCCATCGTCTCAAGTTCCTTCTGTCTTTTCTTCAGTCTGCTCTTCTCTAGAAACTTCTCTTGTGCATGACGTAGCTTTGGATTCATTTTTGAAAGCGTTTTCTTTCTTCCTCTTTTTTGGGTGATCCCTTCAGGGTAGATGTCTTCGTTGGTCAGGGTGTCTGTAGACATGTCTCTCGTCTTTTGGAGTTGCGTTGATGGCAGGGACACCTACCTGCTTAGGTGAGAATGGTTCTGTTGGTGAGGCTGTGTCTTTTTTTGATAACTTCTTCATTTGGACATGTTAAAGTGCATCATCTTCCTCGTCGGATGGTGTTATGTCCAGTACTCTTCTTTCTTTTTTTCATGTTGCTTCTTTGTCACATCTTGATGTTTCTCTATTTTACACTTTCGGTTTCCTCTCTGATATCTGGGAGCAGGACTTGAAGTGAGCACGTCTCAAAACATCTTACTGTCATGGACTCATCATCCTGCAATAGAGACCGAATGACTCACTGACCGCATGTGTGCTTGTGCTGACATTCGTGTGTGTGTGTGTGTGTGTGTGTGTGTTTGCATCCCACAGCAGGGACTGAATGGCTGGTGTGTGTGTGTGTGTGTGTGTGTGTGTGTGTGTGTGTGTGTGTGTGTGTGTGTGTGTGTGTGTGTGTGTGTGTGTATAGAGACTTCCTAGTGCTGTATGAGGGCACGGCTTCCTATAGACTATGTGCTAATTACATTAGCTGTAACCCCTCCAACTCTTAACCTTTCTCTCTCCTCATCTGTTCTCCTCCAGCAGCTCTTGGTCGGTGTAAACTTTTCCCCGGCCATCGCTTCCCGACTGTCTCCAAAGAAACGAGACATTAAAAAAAAACATTAGTAAATAATATTTAAAATAATAGCTCTATCTATAAATATAGTCTGTATGATTTAATTCTCATCATGAAACAGAAGGTTATGAGTTATCGTGGTGTACAAGCACATTTTTACCGAACATATATAATTAGACATTAATTACGTATATTTTCATGGAAAGTTTTACATCTTAACTTTTATGTGAATGTGGAAAACTACCTGATAATCAATACTGCCACTGCCTTTTTTCCACTTTTTCATTGTTATCACATTTGAATTTTCAGTTGAAAAATCTAGTAGAACATCTTTTGAAAAAATATTTTCACATCAGCTGGGACGTTTGGTAGCGAGAATTTATGCAGAAAACGCGAAACAATACAAAAATAATTCAGTTCTATGTTGAGATGAGGCACCATTAGTGCCAGAACATTTCAATGGTTTCACGAGAAAGACTCGTAAACTATGGTGCTTTGCAGTCTTTGGTCACTTACAACATACAGTTTAATAATACTCATCGATGCCCCTTCAAACAATAATTCGTTTATCTCTTCACTGCACTGCCAGCACAGGCTGTATAACATCAACTCAACAGCACTGAGAAAACAGAAACCATTAGTTAAGAATTCTCTTTCTTTCACATCCCCTCCCTCTGCTTTCTCTACACAAACTGTACCGCATGTGTGTATACAAGCCTGTAGAGCAACACACACACACACACACACACACACACACACACACACACACACACACACGAGCACTCATGCACAACACAGCACATTGAAATGAGAACAGAGAGGGCATTTTTCTCTCCATTGGTGAGAAATGGAGAGGACACTGCGGTTTTGTTGTTCTGTTGCCCTGTTTTCTTCTCCTCATTTATTCAAAGCTGTAAGGCAGCAGTCTGCTGCCATCAATCTCAATCGGTCTGCACTTCCTGCGCTCCTCTGATTGGATGTAATGATCTCCGGATGTCACTCCACACACTGATATGTTTCTCTCTGTGACCCATCTGCTTCCCTATTCTGCCATGAGCAGCCGGGTGTTTACCATGGACATGCAGGCGGGATCCTCCCACGCTCCATTCACTCCACACCACCTCACAATCCTGTGTAATCATCATCCCTCCTCTCCATCTCTTTTGTCTGCTTATGGCTTTTGTGACATATGGGTATCGCTTACATATGTGGAAAAAGAATCAGTACAGTATGCTTTTATTATAAAGTTGTGAAAAAGGTTTATCGAGCCTCGTTTTGTGAACTGCTGATGAAAGCTGTAATCTGCTGACCTTTACAGAAAAGAGCCTAAAAATATGCCGCCGCATGTTGTTGCTGCGTTGTATGTGAACTCATTTTGCCACGCGAGAACATGCGACAGATGAATCATCTCTGGCAGTTATTTCACAATTTTCAGGGTTTTCAGAAACTGATTAGTTAGAATTCCCTTTTTCTGTTTCAGTTTATTGGAAAGATGTTAGATGAGCAAACCCGGCTTTCTAATTCTTGTTCCCATTATTGCTGATACTGTGTAGCTGTGTAATTATAGACCATTTTCTTTGACCACTGCGGCGGAGCCCTCAAATTACTCAGATCTTATTCTTTTCCGAGTTGACTGCGCGAAATGCTCAGACGTCTGTTGTCTGCCAAGCAAAGCAGACCCTGTGTAAGTCTGTCTAAGTGGCTTTGGGTGAGGATCAGATAGCAGTCATGTTTCTGAGATTAGGAGGGGAGAAACGGCACAGTCAGGAGGCCAAATCTGTGTAAACCAAACCCCCAAGAACACACATTAGCACTGAGAAAACAGCGCGGGCGAGACCCGGCACAGAGAACGGCGAGGCATTAGTGGAACAACAGCATGAGGATGACGATAAGGACGCCGCTAAGTCAGATGATACCAATCTGCTTTGTCTGACTCTCTACTTGACATGGAGGAGTGGACAGTGGGCTGTATCACTGACACAGAGAGACCCTCAGCTCAGACACCTGAGGCGGTGATCAGATAGGACGCTTTTATTGTCCAGCTTATACGCAGAACGCAGCCGAAAGCATCACCAGTAAAAGGAACATGAAGGCCCAAAAATATCAAGCGTCTCAGATTCCCTGTCTAGAAATCGTGCTGAGATGCAGGAGTTTCCTACGCCTACTTTTAGCAAGGAGACTCCTGGGAGGGTGAGATGAAAAAATAACACATGCAAAGGGGAACAAATGCAGAAATGACTGTTACATATGCAGAAATATGACGCCGAAGTGAATAAATAGCTTAAATCTTACAATGCTATTTAGATATTTCCACTCTTCAAGCCTCCCGTAAATGTACAAAGTTGATGAAAATACCCTCGTCTGCACGATTTCAAAGTGTCGCAGCAGCGATCAAACTTTCGCCGTGACACACAACTCCCCGCTGTCGCTGAGCTGCGTTTCACCTGTTGCCAAAAAGGTTGCAAGGGTCTTGCGTGTTCTCATTATTGATGGAGCGGTTGCATCCCACGCAAGGTCAGTTACAAAGATTGTTCAATTTATGTCAAAATGGCATTTTTTTAATAAGCTGATTTTCATCGAGCGTTCCCAGAAGCTCTCTTCTCCCGCTGAATGTGCCCACATTTCTCAGCCTGACAGCGCTCCCCTGACAAATCCTAACAGCTTTGGACACCTCTGGAGATCTCTTAAATATTGGCAGAAATAGGACTCATTTCCCGGCTTAAGAAAGCTGATAAGGTGCTTTTACCCCTGAGCCTAAAAATGGGACCCAGATATGTTACTTTTTAGGCTTTTTGCCCAGTTTGGACAGATTTTCTACTCTGGATGTTTGATGAAAACAGAAGCTGGAAGGGCAGAAGTCTATCATGTTCAACCAGGAGTCCAAAAAAGTTGATTTGCAGACTAATGTGTCACTGCAGAAGTACGACTAGCGTTGCATTTGGCTATACATTACAGTTATACCACGGTTTGTGGTAATGGCGTAACCTGGTCTTAGGGCAACTTTATTTTATCTGTCAAACAAGTTGGCAATGGTGCGACAAAAGACTGGGAAAGATGTGGAACGCTCCAAAAACACCTGTTTGGATCATTCCACAGGTAAACAGGCTCATTGGTAACAGGTGATAGAGTCATGATTGGGTGTGAAAGGGGCGTCCTGGAAAGGCTCAGTCGTTCACAAGCGAGGTTCGCCACTTTGTGAGCACATGATTGGATAAAGGATGTTACTACATGGGCTCAGGAACGCTTCAGAAAACTGCTGTCAGTAAAGGATTCTGATTTTGTTTACGTTTTGCACAGCGTCCCAACTTTTTAGCCATCAGGGTTTTTACAAAAGACACTGAGAAGCTTCACCAGTGTTACTGCTGGTGTAGAGCAGCACAGGACATCGAAGTTCTAAAGACACAAATGAAATCCAGTGAAAGTTTCTCTGCTTGCTTTTGCAGAAAAGTCTGAGAAGCCCTTTTTGAAAGTGCGGTCGCTGCTCTGTGACGTCCGGCTCGTGAGAAGCGAGGGCGGAAGGTTTCATCATCTGGTCTAAGAGATCTGCCGAGATAGTGCTTATTTTTACTTTGCAGAAGCAGCGCGAGGCTGCATTAGAAACAGGTTGATTATAAACATTAGCCACGCCGCTAAGGTTGGAGGAGATGTGCTGGTTCTGATCAGAACATTAATAATGCTTTTGGAAAAGGTGCTGCTGTGTTAAAAGAAAAGTGTCCTATGTGTTCGTGGCTGTAAGCTCAAAGTGTAATAGTTGAACAAAATAAAAGCTTTTGGGATGTTTTTCAAGCCGGCCACCACAACAGCCCATAGACTCTGCTTGTGTGTGTGTGTGTGTGTGTGTGTGTGTGTGTGTGTGTGTGTGTGTGTGTGTGTGTGTGCGTGCATGTGCGTGTGTGCGTGGTGCAGGAGGGATTTACGATGATCAAAGTGTTGAGAAGTCTGTGCTCAGCAGGTAGGGAATGTGTTTTGTGAGCTTGAAGGAAGCGTGATCCACTTTATATACAAACCCTGAAAATTTAGAATATCATCCCAGCACATGGACACCACTGCAAGGGAATTCTTAACTAAAGGAGTGGGAGAAAACACACAAAAATGTGTATATACAGAGAAAACGCAAGAAAGAAAAAACACACAAACCAAAGCAAACAACCCAGAGGCATCCATCTGAACTCTGTTCTTTTTATGGTTTTATTAACGCGAACAAACACTGTCCTGTGTGTATGAATAAAAAATATTCTTTCAGGGTATCTATTCAAAGTCTCTGGTCCCTGGACGCTCTTCCCTTGTGATGCCGCTGCTTTGACAGTGGACATGGCCGAGCACAATGCACGACATAGAGAGAATATGTTACAGCCAACAAAGGACAGGGGCTGACACGACCGCCGTGTGTCACGCGGGAGCTGACATGCAACTACGACTGTTTCAGAATTCATCAGATCTCACCCGAGAAATAAAACAGCGGGCCCTGTCAAAAGCATTTAATCCAGGCGCGCTGTGAGTGAAGATGTCAACAATCTGTCAGCTCCATTTGACGCTCAACTTGTCATGGCTTCTGCCAAACACCTACACAGTTAAGTGACAGAGAACAAAGGAGGTGGAGAGCGAGGCGGGGCGAAAGGAAGACAAACCCGGCGTGACAGCGGTGCGAACGTGTCACTAAACCGTGCACACGTTGTCTTTTTTGAACTGGTGCTTTTACAACTTCGGACGGGTTTCACCTCTGCGCTTTGGCTCCAGCCCGTTGTCTCCAGATGTAATTCAGGTATCAGGTTCGGTCGCTGAAATATCGGTCAGTGAAATATGAACTGTCTCCGTTGGAGCGCTGAGCACTCTGTCCACAGAAAGATGGACTCACCAGTGTTAGATTATTTGCCTCTCTGGCCCCTTTGGTATCCTTTGGCACAAAGCGAGCACAGACTGGCTGCACTGGTAAACATTTGCCTGCTGTCTGCAGTTTGCCGACATCATGTCACATGATCTGGGGGCATTAAAGCTCACATCTTTCACTGTTGACACCATTCGCTGCAAAGTCGGCCAGTACACCTAACCGCTGCTCTGTAACCACTTTGATGAGGCACCAAAAGATTTTGGCCCCGTTAAGGTCAGCTTCACAAAGGCCTCCATCTTGAACTTATTTCTGATCAGCACATTATTAATTGAGATGTAACTATGCAATCATGAATCAACACTCTTGTTGGCAAAGACAACAAATAGAAAGACTGATAATGATACAGATATCTACAGCCTTAAAATCTACATATAAGTAAAAAATCAAACAAGGCTGAGGTAAAGATCTGTTGCTAATTAAGTTCATCACCGACTTGAGGGTAACACATCAATAACACATCGTTACAGACTCTTCACAGGTTGGAAACCTTGCGTACTGTCCGTGTAGATGGAAGCTAAAGGTGGTTTGCTCTGGTCGAGACATAAGAGCAGGGGAATGATTTTTTCAGAGATGAGATTGAGTGGTATTACTCTTTAACCTTAACCGTCCATGTTCTGTTTCTATGCCAACAGCAGAGGAGTCTTTTAACTCTGGCTTGCTACCAAGTGTGTGTGTGTGTGTGTGTGTGTGTGTGTGTGTGTGTGTGTGTGTGTGTGTGTGTGTGTGTGTGTGTGTGTGTGTGTGTGTGTGTGTGTGTGTATGTGGGGCCTTGTTTTTATATATTTGTCCTGAGCCCGCTCACAGTGTGGGGTCCGACGACTTTGTGGGGACCAAAATGTTGGACCCCACAAAATAAATCATTAAATTTCAGGCTGAGGACTTACTTCAAACCCCCCTGGGAGCCTTTCAGTGTTTTTCCTGCCTGTGTTGGTGACTTGCTCAGGTTTTACTGATGGTCAGGCTTCATATGGAGGCTACATAGGTAAATGGTTCCCATTTTTATCTGTTTTAATTGTGATTATTGTTGATGTATGATCTGGATTCTGCACTGGGTGCCTTATTTTGAAAACGGATTCTCTTCGCTCTTCCTGTTTCTGACTTCCTGCCTGGCTCGATCTGCTCTGTGCAGCTTGACGGAGCTTCCGTCAAAAATAGCCCAGACACGTATTCTCCGCGGAGCAGAGCCGCTTCTGGGACGCGTGTGAAACGTGCTGTGGTGCTTCCAGTGGAATCACATCCATTGTCTAGAATGGCTGCAGTTAGCTCCAGTGGTCACATCGTGGCCAGAAACCCATCAGGTCCCCATAACGTAAATCATTACATTCAGGTTGTAGACATAGATTAAGGTTTGGGTGAAATTTAGCATTTAGCAAGTGGTGGTTAGAGTTTGGGTAAGTCTCCAGGAAATGAATGTAAGTCAATGTAACATCCAGAAAAGTGATGGAGTGTGTGTTCAGTGCTGTTCTGCCCAGCAGTTTTCTATTTAATGCCACAAATCAACATTCAGTTGTTCTACTTTCCAGATCCATGAGCGTTAATCTGCTGCTGAAAGCGCCTCTGTTCTTGCGGTTTCAGGCACAAACTGTTGCCACAAAGTTAGAAACACATCATTAATAAAATAGCATTAAACTTGTGGCCATAGACTATATATATAATCCCATCATGTCACCTACTCGACAGTATCTGCCAAGAACTGATCAGCGTTCCTCCTGTAATGTCAGTAATTTTACTTTCTTGTGGCAGAGTACTTTTACTTTGAAGATAAACACAGAAAGCATTTCGCTTCGCAGTGACCGTGTGAGGCGAGACCACGATCGAGGCCATATTTTCTAAGAAATGAGATCACAGCTCGGTGTTTTATTTCCACACTGCCGTATAGCTTTCTGCAACTTAATGGTCACCGCGAACAAGTGTGTCACTTAACAAATGGGCTGCTTTGCTCAATATGCAATTAACCTATATCGCTGGATGGAAGTTTTCAGTCCACCAAGGAGAGTTTTGACAGAGTGAATATCTAAAAATGGCAGTATACTGTGCAGAAATCAATCCCCTTTCTCTCCATTGATTCCATTAAAAGCCTTTTTGGAGATTGATTACACTGAAAGCCTCCCTCCGCTTTGGATTACAGTTGCACAGCTCCAATCTCATTTTTTACAGTCCAAAGATATGGGCATTTATTCTATTACACTGCAAGGTGCAAAGCCTGGAGCCTGAACATCAGAGACCGCCCTTTTCTAAGAATAATACTTTGTACTGATAGTAGAACATCCGTTTGAGTATTGGGTATTGCCCTGCTTTCTCAGATAAGCGTTATCAGTCTTGTCATTCCCTTTCAAGATCACTTTCCTCCCATCAAGATCAAAATGCATGTTTTGTGAAATCTGAAAACAACTCTGCAAAGTGAAGTGATTCGGCCTGTTTTCAACTCCCTGTCGTGCTGCTTTACACGAGCGCTGATGATAATACGCGCAATTATTTCAGTGCGGTGGGAGCCGTGTGGACTGGCATTGTTTTATGGTAAAACTGATTCTAAGTGCAGTGCGCGGTGGCTCAGAGGTCTGGAAATCCAAGGAAAACAAAACAACTTGCATATAGATTTCTTTGTATGCCGTAGCCCTCAATACCTCAGCCTTATCTCTGTAATGGAATATTTATCAGCAAGGAGTAAAGCAAAAAAGAATGTTGCCCATAGCAGCTGGATGCATAAAACATTTTGTTATTTCCTGGTTTGTATGTGGACCAGATAAATGATCAAGAATATTAAGGCTCGTATGGGGAATCCTTACTCAGCGCCTTGTGGAAGTAGCCATGTTGAGGGTAAACTCGGGGACAGTGTCCTTGCTGGCCTGCTGTATGATTCATTTATCTGTCACACATTTCTGCTGAGCATACCACTATCTGCTTGTGGGATGTTTATGAATATATCCACAAAATGATATGAAAGCAATAACACTTCACAAGATCTGGGTTATTTCACCCAAGAATCGATCAGATGTGTCTCCTGAAATTGCATTTCTCTCAGTCCCCAGTTGTTTAATATTGTATGCATTTCACAAGGGTGCAGCTATGTGTATAGGGAGAAGACAGCTGGGTTTTGCATATGGCTGCGTATGACCTTTCCCTGGTCCGCTGCGCTGCTTAGTGCAGTATTTTGGCAGACTTAGGTGTTGTTGCTGAATAGATAAGCATTCATCCTGAAACCTGTCCCTGTGAGGTCTGGCTTCTCAGTACCGTGCTTGCATTTTGAAAGGTTACTTTAGGATGCCAACTTGAGCCTCCACATTGCCCAAGGCTACTACCCCCCCACCCTCTCGCCAACCCCTCCTGGTGGCCCACCTCCTCTGGCATCTACCAATAGGATGTTGATCAGGAGAATGACAGGAGACAGGGTAGGAGGTGGGCACAGAGTTCATGAGTCTTGCCTGGACTGCCAAGTTTAGCCAGAGGACGGAAAAATCAAACAGGGACCTACAGTCACTGGACCTCTGCCCAAACAAATTTATGACTCTAGTATGGCCTTAAAACATCTTTTCCATTTATTGTAAGCGTCAAAACAATGTCTTGAGAGTATTCTTTGTGTGTTTGTGCATTTGTGTTCATTTATTTCATGTGCAAATCCCCCCTCAAGGACAAGAAAATGAGAAAAATCCTTCACAGCCAGGACATTTCGCCTCTGCACTTCTACAACAGGTCGGTTCAGTCCCTGAGTTTGGGCTGGAGTTCAGACTTTACATTCAGTTTGCAGTTCGGTGTGACAGCCTGTGATGCTTTTTAATGTCAAAATGTTTTGATCCAACCTGTGATAAATCAATCAAATTAAAATGACTGAAAAAATACAGCAGGGAAACCAAAAGAAAAGTACAAACAATGTGCACAAACAGTCACATTTTAAAATCCTGTCACACAGTTTTAAGGCTCAAACGCAGCATTTAGTCATATGGCACTGGCTTGAGGTTTTCATTGTGATGTGGTTGTGCACAGTGCCGCGTGTTGCCTTTGTTACTTTCTTATTTGTCTCGCAGTCCTTGTGTTGTCACTTGTTTTGTTGCCGTGCACTTCCTTAATTGGAATGTGTGCCACACAGCAGACTCTGCGTTGGTATTTTAGCTTTGCCTGAGTCCATCTTGTCACTAACTACATCTGCACAGCGCTGAGTTCAGTTGGACAGTGAAGGTGTGACTGCTCTCACTTCAAAGGGTGCAAAAGAAAAAAGAGCATTTCTATGAAAGAATCTGAAATCACAATTTGTTCAATAGCTGCAATGCATGCATGCTGCTAATTGTTTTACAGCAGTTGTTTCCACATCCTGCTCTGTAGAAAGTTAATTTATGTTGCTCGATTTTGCAGCAAACAGTGAGAAGATTCTGCAGTCCATGAGTTTTTCACCCACCCAGAATATATCCTGAAGACAGCAGCGCGCATGGTGTTTCAAACCATCGATTAAGGTCGGCTTGTTCAGATCGTGACCGAGATGAAAGAGGATCAGTTCATGTTTTTCAAGTGTGTCTTCATACAACACTCACATGGCTATGTGTAGATTGAAAGAGATTTCGGTTCCCCCTGTCCATTCTGGCCACCCAGAGCTCCCTTCCTGATGCAATTCCAATGCAAGTGATGGCGCACGAAATCCACTGTCTTCATCCTGCATTTTAAAGCTCAGCCGATGCTAATGCGAGGCTTCAGCAGTCTGAGTTAGACAAGTGGGCATTTTCCAAACTTCCTGTCTTTTGTGCGAAATTCTTCCTTGTGCTTCCGTGGACGCTGTTTGCCTGCTGAGCCGTGGCAGAGGAACAAGTGTGAGCTGAACTTCAGAATGTCTTTTTACAGAGAACAAGCATCCCCCATCGCTTACACTGAAATCCTTCTGGGAAGAGATCTCGTTACAGCCAGAAGGCAGGAGGAACAATTTTAGCAACCAATAGTCCTTTGAATGTACATGAGCATGTGAGTGTCGGACTTGGAAAAAATGCTAAACTATCATTTGTTTCCAGTTTATTTGCCTCGACCTCTCCATACTATTATGCTGTACTGCACAGATATTGTACGATGTACAACCAGCAATGGCTCTGGCCTGTGCATCTCCAATGGCTGGGGAGCAACTCAAAGTACAGTGTCTTGCCCAAGGACACTTGGATTTGTGGACATGTCCCCACCTGCTGCCTTTGATCAGTCGATGACATACCTCCAGCTGCCCCCAAAGCCTGCTTCACAAGCTTTGGGAAATGTAGGAGGAAGTATTGTTAGCTTCACTAAAAGTCAGGATGTCTTCATTTCTGAGTTTGACCACTCTTTCTTTTTGATGTGTCTCTTATGGGAGAGCAATGCTAGGTTGCTGGTGCACCCCTTTAAGATTAAACACGGTGAGGGATTTGGTTTTGGTTTCAGGTTAGAATTAGAAATGTGTTACAGATTAGACGTGAGGTTCGGGGATGCATGCCTTATAATCTGTGGTCGATGGGTTTCGCCCACGACGGAAAAAGGAACACACACATCCAAACCCACTCACAGGTGGACATACATATACACACCTACCCCACAAAGCCACAACTAAGCCTGCAGGATTACCCCAGCCCTGTTGGCACCGTGCTGCTATTGGGAACATCAGGCCTTGTCCTGTGTGGTTGGCTGGCCAGTGTGCTGTTTGTCCTGGGGGGCTCAAGTCACAGGGCTTAGCTGCTGCTGCCACTGACCACAGCCATCTGAACTCTTTTCCCATTCTGACCCCAGGCAACACACAGTCTGCTGCTTCATTAGGTCACTCCACCACCTCTAGCTAGGGGGGAATTTTAAGGCAGGTCCAGTCTGGATTACCATATGGCTCCTCTTGGTTATGCTGTCATGAAATATGAATCCAACACATAGACTACTGTTCCTAACGCGCTCAGAAGTGTCACATGCACAGTTCGACACTGCGAGAACTCTGGGGGCATCGATGTTGCAAAGATTTCATCACGCTTGAAAGTCCAGATTTTTTGTATTGTGAGTTGCTTGGTTCATGCTAGAGTCCACATTGTTTACCTTAGCTCAGTGTCAATCCATGTTATTCTCACCTACTTGAATGCACAAGAAATTTTGCTAGACACAAACACAAAGGTGTTGAGAAAATCCGCTCTGCTGGAGAAATCATCATCTTGTGGATGTAGTACATGAAACTAGCATCCAGGGGAGAAAACGATTCTTCAACACCCTAATTGTCTTGTCTCTTTCTCCACCCACACCCTCAATTAGTGCAAATAAAATCGTGCCTTTGTGAAAAAGCGCTCTGCAAAACTGCAGTAGTGGTTTTACATGACATGCAGCAAAAAACAAACATTCAGACTGCAGCGGCGCAGCCTGTGTGTCAGGTAACGAAGCTGTAAGGGTCGGGTTTTATTCCTTAAGGCCCAGAGGTGGCTAAAGTGACAGAGGCCAGATGGTGGAGTCTACGTGCCTGGGAGGTGAACACAGAATGACAAGCCAGCCGAGGGTCCACGATGAAGTGTGTACACTGGCTTTAATGGACTTCCTCTATACAGCACGCATCTCTCTCAAATCATTTGTGTCTCATTTGAATTGGAAAAATATCATTCCACATCCTCTGTCAGTATTTTCCAGGTCACTGCGGTAGTATAAAAAAATGGAACGTATTGAAAACATGTTGTAAAACACTTGAAGAATCACTGGAAACAATTGGGATCGTCTCACTCATCTGGCAGCTTGTTTCACCCAACTGGCAGCATTTCTCTGCACGACGGAGAACTGGAGCTCATTCTGATTCACGGTGATAAACTTCTTCAGTCCCATTTGCCATTTCTGACAGGTGTTGGCCTTACGAATGAAAAACAATATCTCGAACTCCCAGCCTAAGCTGTGGGACAACCTTTGGGGTGTTGAATGTCACCATCTGTTGAGGACCTGCTTAGTTGAAGTCATTACAGCACATGGAGGGACAGCACAGCTCCAGCACTCACCCATGAGGGCTGCGGTTTATTGCACAGAAACTCAGGTGGGCCCTGATCTGATTTCAGAGGCTCAGTTGGCAATCGTTGGGAGCTTTTGGGTTGACATTATCCACTTCTAATTGTTGTGCACACAAGATATTTTGCTCCCTCAAATGCTGAGATGATTTATTGGCCCAACCAAATATTAGGTGCAAGTGTAAGGTGAGTGGGAATTACTATAAATAGCATCATCATCATCATCATCATCATCATCATCATCATCATCATCATCATCACCATCATCACTTTAATACAAGCTACATGACATAAAACAAAAACAAGTATTATCTCAGACTTGGTGAATTTACAGAACAGCTTAAAGGTGCATCACACATTTGCACACATTGTGCTTTTTTTTTCTATTTGCAGGCAGATGAACTCCACATCCCAGCTAATGTGTTAGCAAACAACCGTCTGCCAGCCTGCTATGCAGCAAAAACAACACAAGCATTAATTTGAAGTTGTGTTTCTGAGTATCAACCCTCCTTTTAGCTCTGGTTTGGTCTCCACCAGCTCCTGAAAAATATATATGGCCCTTTAGCTGCTGTATGTTTGACTTATCTCTTGCTAACTTTGCCATTTGGTGCTATACAGCTAGTGTGTAGGAAATTTATGTCAGCTTTTCTGCTGAAAATGAGACTGATGAGTGCTGTGAGACAAAAACGATGGGCTAAAACAAGCTTAAAAGCTCTGTGGAGCTGCAAAGTCTGTTCATAAGGCTGTGTAGGTTTATGGCCATGAGAACCCTTTCACATTCCAGGTACGGTTGTAATTCATTTTTAATGTAAATATATACAGATATGTTGGCCTTAAGTATTCATAAAATGCACAGTTGAGTTCATCGATGCTCCCCTCAGCAATAAGAACCCAGCTGTGTTCAGTGACCAGCTGTAATTATTTTCTTCTGTTTTGCAAATATGCAATAAGCGTATACAGTATATTGAACACCCACCCTTTAAAGATGCTTACAGATGACTCAGGCCCACTGCTTTGAGATACTGCACAATTAGTTCCGTCGGTTTTCCATGGTAAACAGAGTTTGATTAAGTTTTCTAGTGTTGATGTACACACTGCAGGGCGCTCCATCTTTCATCATCGCCTCAGGTTCCTGTCACACATCAGCCAGAAAGGAGACTGAGGTGCACCGTAGCCAAACTTATCTCCGAGCAGATAATTCTGCCGAGAGGAAGGTATTATGTTTCTCAAAACCAACTCACAGCCATAGAATCCTGGTTGATGCGCTTCTCAGGTGGCCATCATATTGCCTGAATGGATTTCAAGCAGTGATGTGGAACGATTCCTTTGAGAAAGGTACCCATTCAAATGAAGATAAAGTCATTAAACTGCAGCAGCTGTCCTTGGATCTTTGCTTTTTCCTCGATTGCCTGTGATGAAAATGTGTGCCGCATATGTTTCAAGGATAAGATACTCTTGAGAATGATGTTCATTCTCAGCACACTGGTATTGAGAGCTGTTTTTCTCTATTACTGCATGAGGACTGTCAGTTGTCAGTTTTCCACTTCCTCACCATTGTCAATCAGTATAAATCAGTTTGATTTTTACAAATGAGTCTTTATAGACTGAATGTTGGCATTTTTAAGCCATCTCTTGCACACACACACACACTCACACACACACATTCATCCCCATGCACACATCAACACACATTTGCAAAACTCATTTCTCGAACCATCCTGCAATGCACAACTTATCCAACCTCCCATTGAGTGGATGTATTTACACCCACCCTGTCTCGTCTCGGGGATGTCTGCCTGCTGGCCTGGCATTCTAGCGATTTGTTACCGCCTGGCACATTCCCTGTCTTCTCTGAAAAACTGACTCTGCCTCATACCTGGCTGTGTCTGCTCCATCTCCCCATGCAGAATGAGGGTATTGCCGTCCCACAGGCCGACAACATGTTAGCTTCTGAAGGTGAAGCATGCTCAATTGGCATGGAGGGGAAAGTGTACTCATTTCACTCTAACAAATGCTCAGTTTGGTAAAACTGCACACAGTCAGTGCAGCTTCAAAGACAATTAATCTGCTCTACACACAGTACATATAAAAGAGTTAAGTTTATATGCATTTGAAGTCATTTATTTGGGCGTGGTATTCTCATTTTTGAGGGAGAAAATCTGACAATTGATGTTTTCCTTTGGTTTTGAAAGTGTTTAATCAGAACGCATCTTTGTATCCAACATTGTTTCGTAATCCCACGAGGAATGGGCCAAATGTTTGGCACGACATGAAGATTAAAATAAATTTGACGGCCCTGAATTTGGATCTTGGCAAATGCACATTGTGCTTTCTACTCAGCCTGCGAAGTTCACCCTGTTTCCATTGAGCATTTTGGAGTATGGAAGTACTACTTTCACCCTACTACTTGTTATCTTCATTGCAGATGTAAAACACTGCCCCAAAGGCACCGGAGAGGTTACCGGAGTCATTTAGTTTGAAATTCTACAAGTATCTTTTTTATTATTATTATTTCTAAAGCGATAGGAGCGCTGCAGGGATCCAAGGCAAGAGGTTGCATCGGTGAGGCCATGCTGCCGTGTTGCTACAGGGTAACAGAGAGAAGATGAAATACAAAGTACAGTTTAAAGACTTTTCTGACAACAATAGGTTATCTTACTGCTTTGAGGGATTCTAGAACTATATATAGTTAACACAGCTGCCGTGGTTTTCTCGTTTGTCCTACACTTTATGACCCTGTTCACTTATTCTTGGTCCAAGGCTTCTTTTGAAGTTCACTTAAAGGAAATGCTACGGCACGCTGCCAAAGCACAAGGATAATGGAGCATGACTCGCTTTACTTCCACTCCACCAACACACATTAGTGTGCTCGGCACCCTCGCGGTCTGAAAGGTGTGCAACTCCTTCGTACTCGAAAGCCCAAGATGTTCAAAAGTTTAGCTTATTTAGAGGTCTGCGCAGAGGTATATCAGAGCAACACGACACTCCCAGGCACTACCCTCCAACAACGGCGGGTCCATAAAGAAGTGGTTTTCCCAGTATGATGTGGAAGAACTGGTCTGGCCTGCACAGAACCCTGACCTCAACCCCAATCAGCACCTCTGGGGTGAGCTTGGATGTCAGCAGTGAGTCAGGTGTTGAGTTTTCCAATGCTCTGGTGGTTGAATTGGTAGAAAGTATCCCCAGATGAGTGAAGGCTGTTGTAGCAGCAGATCAATAGCCATGTTTTTGGAAAAAGATTCAGCAATGATGAGTGTGATGCTCAGGTGTCTGTATACTTTTGGCCAAATTGTGTATTTCATTGCTGTGTGACACTGTAAAAGTGGAATCGGGGTCAGCACTCTTTCTCCCCCAGTTTCTCTCTTTTGCTTTCTATATATCTTGCTGAATATGTTTAGAGTGCTGAAGGATGTGGGCACTAGCTGAAAATATATCAGTGAATTGATGTCTTTTGATCGGGTCACGTCAACAAACTTACCAAAAAGAGAAAGAAACCATTCTGGGATGTGATGACACCAGTGCAGAATGCAGCTTTGGTTAAAATGAAAGCATTTCTGTTCAGAATCAGACAGATGGATGACTGGAAATGCAGATGAGTCACGTCCGGAGCAGACGACGTGTCAGAATCACAGTGTACAGGTGGATGTTGGGGGGAGGTGGGGCTGGCAGAAACAGGGAGCAGCAGCGCTGCAGCAGCTGAGAGATGAAGGCTGAAATCATTTGGTTTCCAGTGCAGTTTCATCTGTTTTGATCATCTTCTTGTAACGAGTGTCACAAGAAAGCTCGCTGGTGTAATGTCACAGCAGATTCCCTGAAATGTTTTTTACACGCGATAAAAACTACACAACACCAGTCGAGCTCTTGCCATACGTCTCGCTATCTGTTAGGAACAGCTGAAATGTTTTGACCTGCCCCAACAACTTATCGGACACGTTTTAGTCAAGTTTGACATTGATCCGTCTCACGCTCGTCTGACAGGACAGATACGGAGCGCCTCTGTTGTGATGAATTCTAAAAACGTGTGACATGCCTCGAAAGAGTACTATAAACCCACTGTCACAGGTTTTTAGCCTTGCTAGCAGTATAGCTCCGCTGGCAAAATCACCTATCATCAGCAAATATTAGTATGCTAACATGCTGAACTGGTGAACAAGGCTAACGTTACACCTGTTAAACATCCACATTTAGCATCGTCATTGGCAACATTTTTGTGCTTTTAGCATTTAGCTCAAGCATTGTTGTTTCTAAGTACAGCAGGAGCGCTAGTATGGTTGTCGAGCCTTTTTTAGAATATTTATGCTTATTAAGTTATGACGCCTCAACGTTTGCACCTGTTTCAAAGTGTGACAACCAGTAGTGGTTAAAATAAGTTGTTTGTTGTTGGTGGTTGGATTGCTCATGTGGATTAACTTGTTAGCTCAAAGTAGAATTATCCCACTTTTCAGTTTTGCCCAATCCTAACCTTAACGTCTAGACCTGTGATGTGCAAATCACCATTCGATGCTCGTATGAGGTTGCACCAACAAGCATCACAGTTCAGGTTCACCTGTCGAGCTTCGGACCTGAGCGGCTGCTTTTGATCTGAGCACCGAGCTTTAAAGACGTCGTGACTCAGCCTGCATCTCTAATCGTAGCATATCCAAACTAAGTGATCATAGAGTGCTTTTAAAAGCCTGGATGTGGTATTTTCACAGCAAATAGTGCTTCTCAGGCATTCATCACTGAACCTGTTAATTGATTGAGTTTAAAAGAAAGCATCAGCCAGTCCTCTGGGAAGAAAACACTTTAAATCCATCCGACATTCAGCAGAAAATCCATTTGATTGTGCTTTATATAATTTCACAACTCCTAATTATTGCTTTCACTGACAGAGCCTGCGTGGCACAATTATCTTAAGCAAGGCATTGTTTGAGACCTTTGTTGTTATCTACCCTTGCTCTTAAATTAACTTTGCTGCTACCCAAAGCCTCCTCTGGCTTCATGTAACCTTGTTAAACCAGCACAGCACGCTTAAGCATTCAGCCCGCTGAAACGTTGGATCTAATCTTAAAAACTTGAACTAGAGTGAGTTTTTATTGATTGTGAGCCCGGAGAGCAACAATGGGCGCTCTACCCTCTAATGGGATTGTGTTCTTTGTTTGAACACTAAAGTTACACCTCTGACATGACTTTTTTCATTTGCAATCAAACAAAGCGTGTCCGCCTGCATCATGGGAAGTTAGCCCTCTAATGTTACCGAAGCCTGAAGCGCTCCTTGATTGTTACCGTGCCGCCAAAATTAAATCTTTTCTAATTTCACCCAGCACTTGTCGAGATTGTTGTCTGTGATTTTTCAGATTGCTTTCTTTGATTGTTTTGTCTCTGAGCAGCTCAGATTGCCTTCAGTAATAATGTGTCACTTTTCATGTATCATTTTATTGAAGCTTGATGAAATGCGCTGTGAGAGACAGTAGCTGGATTACATTAAAAAGGCCGTTGGCTG
Organism: Chaetodon trifascialis; assembly: GCF_039877785.1. Classification (NCBI taxonomy): domain Eukaryota; kingdom Metazoa; phylum Chordata; class Actinopteri; order Chaetodontiformes; family Chaetodontidae; genus Chaetodon; species Chaetodon trifascialis. The sequence continues at coordinate 21,619,745 of NC_092073.1, forward strand.
CACGGAGTTCATTATTCATTTTTTCCTGCATTATAAACCTCGTCCCAGAGAAGCTTCAAGAGATTTGTACGCTTGATTTTATCCTTGATGACAAAAAAATGGAGTCTCCGAGGCTTTCAGGAGCATTATTACTCCTTTGTTGTGCTTTTATTCAGGCCAAATTGTGTGTTAGGTTGAATTGGTAATCAATTGAAGATTCCCTGTCCTTTGGTTAGAGGGGAGTAATCACAGTTGTTCACTCTCTAGATCATCACGGTATACCTGTTTCTCTCTCTCGGGGGTGTCTGCGTTGCTTTTCTTGTCTTCTCCTGATTTTTTTTTTTCTTTCTAAATTGAGTGCCACAAATGACGCACTACAAGATGTCTGTTTAAATTGCTGCGAGGAAGTGTCACAAATTCTGTTGATGTAGGACGTTGTCGCTCGGGTGCTGCTTATAGCTGTTCCCTTTTGATTGCTTTATGCGCAGTACAAGTTCTGGAAGTTTCACGGAAAAGTTCAGAGGCTCAAATCTGTGCTGCTTTTTAAATGATCAATATTAAAACTTCAAATTGATGTGACATGCAACGAAAATCTGACATGAAAAATCAGATCCGATCAGATTTGAGTGCGTTAAATGGAGTTTTAATCATGTTTAGGGTCCAGGTTAAATCGAATGTGTTTGTGCAGCAGTATCCCTGCATAGTATTAAAATAACAAACACTGCATGCTGTATGATCGTTACGGTGACAAAATCCGCTCAGGTTGAACATAACCAGCATGATCTTTTAATCTCATATAAACCGTGATGTCAGTTATTTCTTAATCATGCGCGCGTATTTGAAGATATTCTCTGAATTCAAGGAAAAAACTCTTCTGGGCAGCTACGAGCAGATTCAGTGGAGCTCCTTGAACTTGAGTGGGGATATGTTTTTAATGGTCCCAGACTTCAGTTTCTCTCATGTCAGTTGGAAGCGCCTTGCAAAAGAGCCTGAATTCCACTTCCACTGAATTTCTTGGATGGGTCGATCTCAGTGGCGCACTGTAATGTAATTTTTTCTCCCCCATTCTTTTATCTGCTATTTCAAAAAAAGAGAAGCTTTTGATCTGAATCTACAAGGGGGAGCCTGTGAATGTTATCATTATGAGCATAATTTCAACTGCAATATTATTTTTCAAGGAAGCTGCACAATAAGTGAAACTGACAATTTTAAGATGAGATGGAAAACTGATGGGGACAGAGACTAAATGAATATTTTCCATCTTAAGAGGGGACTGTAGTTTGTGAAGATTGTCAAGCTGTCTGCTTTAAATTATATTTTCTTGGACTCCTTGTTCTTTTTCAGTGTCTTCATCAGCTACTGGGTGGAAAATGAACTGACTTTTTTGTTTATTTTCCACTCTGTATCTAGTGATGTAAAAAAGCACAGAAGCTTTTAATTAGAATTTTCACTGTGGCCAAGAGGAGGCATTGTTTTTCTGCAGAAGCAGTGCTTTAGCAGAGAAAGGCACACACACACATTATTCTAACACTGATGTTTAGTTTTTTGAAAGGAGGTCCTTTATAATCACACAGCCTTTCATTCACAAATTATAGCCACAAGCACAAAAATTAGAACCTGTGGCAACGAAGCAGTTTTCGAGCAAAAAAATGAAAAACTGCTTATTTTATTTGTTTATTTGACCTTTATTTAATCACAGTGGTCTGTTGAGATCGAAATCTTGTTTAAGAGTGAGTCCCGGTCAAAATGGCAACATAATTATGTTACAAGAACCACCAGGACCGACACTCGAGGAGGGGGAAGAAAACATAAAAGGCAACTGAACTCGTTAAAATGAATTTCCGAACATGGAACTGAAACAAAGAACTTGTCGTAAAGGAGGTTTATTCTTATTACTGACAAATAGCATTTTTATTGATGATCCAAATTGAGTAAAATGACAAGGTCCAGTCTGTTTTTCCACAATAGATATAGGAAGTGTCCTTGATGCTCCTTCACAGTAGGAAGTGGTGCGTCTGGCTCAGTCTTTGTAGTGGAGCCCAGTCCTGTGCAGCGGCGCTGTAACACTGTGAGGAAGTGATAACTTCAGACGGTGTGGCTGTACAACTTTGTTTTATGTCTCCACAGAAAGTATACTATAAAGAGACTTCAGTAGCATGAGAGCACCTTCAAAGTGCCAGAAAGCACGACTAGGCCCTTGATTTTGTTTTTCCCCCTTTCTGTCTAACTTCAGCGGGAAAAAGTAACACAAGTCAAGTGGGTCAGGACTCTGCCGGGTTATCAAGCCCGCCTAACCTCTCCTCAAGCTGACTTTAAAATCGTCGTATCCAGTGACTTTGTGTTGGTGCAGGTGTGAGAATGTGTCTGAGAGAGGGGGGTTGAAGCAGGCCGGGGGTGTGTATGACGGAGAGGGGAAGCTGAAATAAGAGAGGAATGGATTGTAGTGCATTCAGGTCGCAGGTTACTGCCGCGTTCGCCTGATTTTCAGAATAAAAACTTTTTTTTCACTTCATTATTCAGTCTGACGGAGGGGTCCCCTCACCTATCAGCAGTGACTGATTCTTCATCATTCTTACACAATAGGTACCAGTTAAAGTCCTTTGTTTGAAGAAGTAACATCCCGAATATAACTAACAACAATTTGTGTAGCTGCGTAGATTTCTTCCCCACTTGATGCCATTTTTCTGCTGAAGATTTTCTGTCTGGCACACCAAGTCGATGCCTCTGCTCTTAATCCTGCACACAGAGCTCTGACTGGTCTCATTATTTTTCCAACCAAGGTAATATCCCTAAATGAGCACAATGCCAGACCTATTTAAACCCCTAAAAACATGAGATATGTGCAGCAATTCTCGGCCGACTCTCACGAAATGACCTCATGCACACGGGTCAAGGTCACCGCCGAAATGGCTGAATACATTTCAGGGATTCGATGCATTCATCTGCAACTGATGTGTTTGTGCCGTGATTTCAAAACAGAAAATGTGGCACAGAGTAAACATGGGGAATCTGGAGCACACGTGTGTTTCCAGGTTGTATTTTCGACATACATGCTTTTGTAGAATGGGTGGCAGCAGTGGATCGGTGCTTGCTGATAACGCTGAAACCGACACTGCGTACGTGAATGGAGCTTTGCATCGGCTGGTCCGGCTCGTTTCCAAACAGCTCTGGGCACTATTACTACCCATTGCTGACAGTGACAGCCAATCAATGAGCGCTAACTGCATCAATTGAGGCTGTTGCACTAAATACTCCAAATCGACAGAGTTGATATAATATATAGAGTTAAGAGAGCAGCTGTCATTTGGTGAGACGAGGTAAATGGATAATTATTCCTTAAGTGTTGATCACATTTGTTATTGCAGTTTCTCAGATGAATGATTATTTCCTGAGACAGGTAATTATATTTGTGCAGAAACTCTGGTGCAACTTCAGTTCAGTCTCCTGCAGGTGTGAAAATATTTTCAAATGTTATAATCAAATAATATAAGTGCAAACAAAATAAAACATAAAAAATTGCAGGGCTGCAGGGATGTAAGACGACTAATCTTTTCTCACCTTCAGTCTGGAATAAAACTAATCTGAGCAAACTGCAGCAAACTTATACTTTCTGCTTGACATGCAAAACATAATAATTAGTGTCATATTTGGAATAACAGCCCTGCCTCCAAGAAATTACATTTATATACAACTCATCTGCAACAGCAAATATGTTGTGAGGGAAACGCATTCTGTTTTCTATTAACATAATAGGGAAATGTTGTTAATTAATGTAGCAAGTCACAAAAATGTTCCCTGACAACATATTTGTTTTTTTGCACTCGTACTGACTGCAGCATTATTCAGATTTTTTGTGGTTATGGCAGCACTTGGTTAAAATTAGGGAAAGATCACGATCTGTTTCAACACAGAAAAAATCAGCAGTAACTGGAAACATCAGATTTTTATCAATGTTTAGCTGAAATCACCATCTTTCCTGAAAGCTAACCTCAGTGCTTTGTTGACCTCAGTCTGGACGTGAACCCTGCCTTCTGGTATCACAGTCCTGCACCTCCCTGCATGGTACATAAATGACGTGTTTCATTCGCTCAAAGAAACGTCTCCAGACAGCCATTATGTTCGTCACCTCGACGTAACAGATAATTTACTTATACACAAATGCCATTTCTAGGAGGCGGGGTTTGGGATACAAACATCCACCAAATGACAAATATTAGAAGGTATGAGTGTGATTCTGTAACCAAAGCAACATTAAACACGACATATTCATCAAGTAAATAAAGCATTACCTTGAGCTCGACAAATTAGATGATCCAGACTGTCAAAATGTCAAATGTTATTTCAGGCTAATGAAATCCCTCATAATCTGCACTTTGTGCAATAAATCAATTAACACAAATTGGTGTCACCACTTTTCAGACGCTGTACATCTAATTTTGGAACAAAGCTGTTCATACACAAACACATTCTCCTTACAACAGGCTGTGCGATCGCACAGGGTCTTATTCATTCTGCAGCAGCAGCCTCTAGTCACATATGGCGTCGTGCAGATGGACAATCTGTTTGGGGCTTCAAAGTTAGGAGGCAAAGTTCATTAACACGCCACGAGCTTTGAGCCCACGATTAGAAAATAATTTCATCATCCTCCTAATTATATTCAAACATTTCCAAAGTTCCTCTCGGTGTGCCAATCACGGCAACTTTGAATAAGTAACCGCCTCATGGAGATTACTTTCACATCAGAACCACTTTATTTGCAGCACAAAATAAATGTGCATTAGCTGGTCTTGGTGTGAAGGCACATCAGCAGACGTCAGCAGAGCGCCAGTGCATCCCGGCGTCGCACTCGAGAGTGACGAGACTGCATGTAAGTGTACATTAAATTCAGAGGACGGTTTAATGTACACACAACAGCAGCAGACGAGGGAAACACACGCAGGGGGGTTCCAGATTTTAAAAATTTCATCCAATTAAGTTACTCTGTGTTGTTTAACACGAGCAGACGTGTTTGCTTTGTCTTGTTTACTCTCTTCCAGTTTCCCCACCTGCACCTTGGATGTGGGCTGGAAAAGAAAAAAGAAAATCTCTAAGAGCGTGGGGACATCTTCCAGTGAGATTCAGAAAATAGCTGGCTCTCCTGGGCCGCATTAGTCTGAAGGTCATCGAAGGGGAAAATGACCCCGGTTCCTCCCTCTCCTCTCTCTTCCTGGCCCTCTCCTCGTCTCTCTCCCCTGTAATTGAGTATGGTGCGTGGTCAGGGAGCCGATGCTCATTGGCGGGCTGAACATGGTAGTTAGTTACACACGTTTTCACCGTAATTACCAGGCAGACTCTCCCTGTCTCCAGATCTTTTCAAGGTCGCATCAATTTCACAGCTATCCACACTATCCACCCCCGCTCCATCTCAGTGTGCGACGGCCGCTGTCATTACAGGCTTTCAGACCCTCTTCCTCATTGTGAATTTCCTCCTCCTCCTCCTCCTCCTTTCTTAAAAGCATATCAGAACCAAAATGCCAATTATTAGCTGATCATCCAATCTTTTTCCTGCAACTGTCGTCATTGAGGTGGAGTGTTGCGATAACCTTCCAGTCGGAGTGTGACTCATCTCTGGCTGTAAATGTTATTAGTGACTCACTGTAATGCAGTTTTACTACTTCTCTAACCGGCATTAAATGCTGCTTGATTGCCTCCGAGGGAAGAGGTCAGTGATTTTGGCAAAGGCACCTAAGCAACCGACTGGCCTCGGAGTGTAAACTGAGCGGAGGCCGGAGTAACTGACATAAGCAGTTCTGCAACACCTAAGCCGATGCATTCTGTTCACGTTCCCCTCTCTCTCACTGCATGTCTCGGATCAGCTGCATTGCTTATATAACCGGATGTCTGCTTCCTCCATCTCTTTCTCTCTTTCACCCCTCCACAGGCTCCTCTCATTTGCTTGACACCCTTGTCAGACCATGCCCAGCAAGGAGTCAGAGTCAGTACTTACTAGGTTCACAGCCGCTGTCAAGTCCTCCAGCAGGCCCGTCAGCCATGCCAGGGACAGTGTATACTTCAGTAGGCTTTAAAAGCTGAGTACCACTCAAATCAAGGCACGGTACAGCAGAACATCTGTTTCGCCATTTTATTCCATTTGGTGCAGCGTGTACTGGCAAGCCGCCGATAGAGCCACCTGTTTACCACCGTCACGCCATAACCTAATCCCCTCGACCACAGGCTCAATTTTGGAATCTTGTGGAAGATGTCCACAGAGTGCTGCTGAAATGATCGCTCCGCTAAGTGGTTGTGATTTGTTTATGTTGCCTATTAAACTAATAAGTCCTCGTATCGTTGTCAAGGCTTGACATTGGGAAACTGAGGAGGATGATACTAGCTCTGACTACATGGCACAGTGATGGCATAGATTAGCAAGAGTGCTGCTTCACAGATCCTTGTCCTATGAGAAAGGGAGGGGGTGGTGGCGGTGCTTTATTGTGCTACTGTTTGATTGAGTTACAATGTGTCAGGACTATCAGCCCATGCCATCTGCACGTGTCCCGCATCCTCAGTGCTGAATTGATTGAGATTTATTGTAAAGGATGATTAAAGCTCTGGCGGCATAGTCGATACGAGGAAGAGTGAAGCTGTGAACACGCATCAGCTTCCTGTTCTCTGACAGAGGAGGTCGACGGAGCCAAACAGCTCCAGCAGCCCGGAGTAACGAATCGTTAGAAGGGCCCACTAGTGCCAGTGTACCCAAATAGAAGTAGGTGAGTGTAAGGCCAGAGAAACGCATGGTTTAGCAAGAGATGTGTGCATCCCCCTGGGCTGACCGTGCCCTGGGATTGGCAGCACTCGGCCTAATGCATCTCAAAGCCGTCCTTGAGTGGATACAGTATCCACCACGCCAATACCAGCATGATTAATTGGTCGGGTGGTCTCATCACTTTTAGTCCAGAAAAGGCTCTGAACCCCTAAGGAACAAACAAACCTACTTAACCATTTAGTGCTTTCTCTGCCTCCGGTTACTACTCAATCCACCCACCTGGATACACTCTGACAGCCGTGGACACAGGGGATGCATGAATCTTACAAGACTGCACTCTTAATCATTCTGCATCTTTGGGCAGATATATGAAGGTTATCCTGCATTTGGTAGGTTAAAGCATCTAACTGCAAACCTCTCATAGCATTAAACGTGCAATAATTAGAGGCAAGGTTTACATCGTCAACTTTATTGAGTTCACCCTGCCTCTCTGTATGCTTATGCATGCGCAGGCAGCTGACTATGTCTCTTTCCCTGTGAGCAGTAACTCTCAATGCATGCTCATGAATCTAAACTCGACTTTTTCAGAGGTTGCGGTGCTTTGCTCGGGCAGACATGAGTGTGCAGAAATGGCAGTGCAGTGGGTAAATCTATCCTGATTCAGAGCCAATCCCTCTGAGGCGAGCCTCCGAGTACAAACTGAAAACTGAGTTCTGTCCGCGCTGATAAGGAGGTCAGCGTGGCCGTGTGACACAGACCAAGATTGCCGGACTTCTCACGGTCAGCAACCTTTTCCTCTAATGCAGCCACCTGAGCTGACCCAGATTTCTGAACGTCTCCAATTGGCCCTTAAGGAGTCCATAGCAGATGGCCGTCATACACCAAAGGGTGTAGATAACAGCCATTTATCAAAGCATTAGAGGACTGCCACAGAATAAGGCCACTGGACATGCATCACCCTCTCCACAAATTCTCACCGCTGTTTCCAAAATGTTGCTCATAAATAATTCAGTTGCCTTTATGGCCACTGGCGCCTCAGACTATAAGGGATATTTTCATGAAAAAGACTGTTTATGGCCGCTGAAGTCACCCCACCCCCCACACAAACTGAATTTCTCCCTGTCTCTTTTTCACTGATCAGCCTTTTGCGTGGTCTTTTTGAACCAGTCGGTGCTCGACCTTTTTTCAACACCTATGAAATGAGGCCTGATGTGTTCCAGAACCGGAATCTTTTAAATGGAACCGACGTGTTCCTAAACCGCAATCTCATAATCGGGACTGATGCGTTCCAGAGGCAGGATTTGTTAAATGGAAGTGATGCGTTCTGGGACCAGAATCTATGAAATGGATCTGATGTGTTCCAGAACCAGAACCTTTTAAAATGCATAACTTTTTTCATCACCCATGAAGTCAGGCAGACTGTTCCACATCCATTATCGTTTAAACGGAACCTTTCTGTTCTGGAACCGGATTCTATTAAATTCCACAACATTCTTCATCATCTATTAAAGGAAAACATGTTAGAAACACTAATTTGCTTTCTTGCAGACGGTTAGATGAAAAGATTGGTTGCTCTCTCATCTCCGTACACTAAATATGAAGCTACAGCCAGCATCCATTATGCAAACAGCTCGTCTGGCTCTTCCCAAAGGTAGTAAAATTCACCCTCTAGCATCTTTAAAGCTGCACTTTAAGTAACACATTATATCCACGTTTAATCCCTTCAAAAGTGTCAAAACGTAGCCACTTCCTGGAGTCTCCACTGGTTGCCAGTGGCCACAGGACTTTAGGAGGGGACAGCGGCCGGCCCAAAACAAATAATAGGATGTAGTATGCTAATTAGTGAGATTTAAGGTAGTGGTATTTAGAATCTAATAAATTCAGCTCATGTGTTACAGAGCTAAAATCTACTTAGTGGAACTACACTACATTAATGTGAATACATGAGAAAAAATGGTCGCAGAACCTTTCGCAGTGAAGTTGGTGCTTTCTAGAACTCTGTGTGTTCGGGGTCAATCGAAGTCTGAGGTGTGTTCCTATCAGACTGCAGTGTTTTCAGATGTTCACCACCCTTTAAGGTTTCTGTGACCAGAGATCAGAGCTTGCACAAAAGGAGTCCAATAATTTTTTTCCTCTTACGGAAGTTCGAGTCATTATGATCAACTTTTTTGAATTTCAATAACTATTTTGCAGGGGACTGATTAGTAGCTTGCCAAGGTCTTGCTGTCCACCAATATCACTGATTATAATGTTCACTGTGTCTTATTGTGCATTTCTTTGAGCCATGGGTGACACAGTTGGGTCTCAGTGGCCTCTAGACACTTAATTTGAGGTAATCAACAACTTGGCGTGAACTCCTCTGATTACTGGTGACTTCATAAGCCACCCAGGAAACCTGCCTGCGATGACAGTTCATCCTGCTATGATGGAGGGCAATTTCTGGAGGTTTGATTGGATATTTGTCATGTGGTAATTCCTAAATAGGAGGCATTAGTGATCTAGGTCAGAACACAGTGGTAGGAGTAGGGCTGTCATTGACCATAGTTCAGTTAGACATATTTCTTAATTAGCCTCACTGTCTGCTCCCCTCAAAGTAATTAACTTGATCAGAAAAGACCTTGCCTGAAGTCGGAGTAGAGTCGGAAAAAAATGTCATGGCAGGGACTAACTACATTAAAAATTCTGAAATCATATGTTTATCCCAAGCTGTCTGCAATTAGTATGCATAGAGAGCAGCCTAATTTTAAATCCTCATAGATTACTCTCGGGGAAGTGATCTGGGAATGTGCTATCATAATTTATTTGGCTCAAGGTGTTTTTTTTTTTTTTTCAACTTACAGAACATTGTTGAACAGGTTTGTACTATAACAACAAACAAATTAAAATTGAACATGACACTTTGGCCTCTGCTTGTTTTTATTTCCTTTTTGGCACACATGCTACATGCCTCCGTTTCTTCATCTGCGTGTATACGAGAGACAAAGAGAAAGAGAAAGTGAGGGCAGAATCCATGGAGACCGAAAGATAAAGCATCACATGATGGGCACTGTAATTGCATCCGAGACAGCGAAGCACATTAAAAATCCCCTCCCTTTCTCGCATGTTTTATTGCCTCATCCTCTTCCCTTGATGGAATTATTACCCTGTTTGTCCTAAGAAAGAGGAAGCTGGCAGAAACCATTCAGACAACAGCCCATCCCAGAGGGTAGATTGCCCCCTGTGATATGGATGTGCTCTGACACAGTGATAGAGACCTGTAGTCATATCAGTAGGGAAAGGATTTAAAGCAGCGATGGTCCTCGTCTCTGCCGTGTCCATCATCTCTCTGCCTGTGGTCCTGAAGGTATGAAGCTGGGAGCCAAGATACTGGCACAGCTGTGTATTATTATCACCCCCTGACACGATATTATTCTCATATTTCTCATTTACCATAAACATTTCATCGCCCAGCTGTTGTCGTTCCGACTCCGTCGCATTTATCATCAGAGTGCAGAACAAAAGGCAAACTCTTTTCCACATGGAGTTATGCTGCAGATTGTCAGGATTTTTCCTCTTTCCATCTCTCCTAATCTTTTGTATAGATCTGTAGGGCTTAAAGTCCATCTTTTCCAATTGGCTAATGATCTATTTTGAGCAGTTGGAAAATATCTGTCTCAGTTAGTTCTGGTGTTGAAAAGTTTGAGAGATGGTGCTGAGGGGAGTGCAAAATCAATAAACCTATCAGAGAATGGTGACATGATATATGCTGGCTGGCCAGCCACTCCGCTGGAGCAGGAGGACTTGGCACAGCCATGAAAAGACGAATATACGCTACTTAAAATATCATAAACTGTGCACAGTAAAAACAAAACTTTATCGGTAGTTGTCTTGCCTGTCAATTTATCACAAAAAGTAAGATTTAGTGTTGTTGAGGCCTTTAAATCCGAGGCACAAACTCTTTCGTAGCTGGAGAAGTTCTCTCATGACGAAGAAGACACAAGTTCAGGTCCCAGAATCGTCCATTTGCCTTCTCCAAGTGTCCTTGAGCAAGACACAATGAAGCCCCCTATGTGTGCAGGCATTAAGAGTCTCTGGGCCAGAGAGTCAGCAGCAGTCATCACATAAAGTTATTCTCCGACCCGTTCTGACTCAGCTCTATTAGATGAATTTGCTGTCCCCTGTTACCTGAATACATACAAAATGTCATAGCCATAATCCTTGATGAATATACTTGCATTATACTTGCAATTACAGCACTAATCTGAAAACATGTTCTCTATGGCAAGTTGGTGTTTTCATTCTTTTCCAATCCAGGATTTAGGGGTGTTATGGGAGCCATAGCATTGTCTGAGCATGCATGGTTAAATGAAGAAATAGATTTTGTTAATGAAAAATGCAACAGATGGTGGCTGTAAACCCAGTCCCTGCAGAGCATGAACATTTCCTGCAGAATGACGGAGAGCGGATTAAGGTCATTTTTGCCTGGTTTTTCAATTTATAAATTCATGCTCAGAGGGAACTGAAAAAAAGGGGGACTGGCATCCTGCCTCGACACTCTCTGGGAAATCCAAATGTCAATGAGCACATATTGGAAATGTGCAAATATTAGAACAAAAAACACAGTTTAGGAGCAGAACGTTAAGGCGGCCATCGTAACAGCCTGTCATATGTAGAGGCTGACGAGGGCCACCCAGAGAGCCGCTGCCCAAAAGAAAGACTGCTGTTTATCAGCATGAAAACAAGACTTGAGTTGATCAGAGGTATGTATTGTTTTAAAAGATGGAAAACAAAGTAAGTGCCATTCATTCAGCTCACATTCAATTCATTTTCAATTTCATGCTCATGCTCAGTGCTAGATTATGATTCAGGCTCCATCTTTTTTGACCATAATCACGGGAAAAAAGCCCTTATTCATGTGAGTTATGTCTTTTCTGCTGTGTCCTTGTGCCGTCTGCAGACTCGGGCCAATGTCGCTTCAATGTCATAATTTGAATAGAATAATCTTCCTGGAGACAATGGCCAATTTTCAGTGTACAAATTGCATTTCATTTTTCTCCCACAGCTAACTGAATAGAAAACTAAGTTGCTTCTCCATCTTGCCCTCTCTCTGTCTCCGGCTTCTTTTTAAAAAACCTCTTCCTTCCTCATCGGAACACAATTACGCCGCTCGAGTTCGCCACATAGGAAGTGATCAAACAGCTGACACGACATTAGCATGAAGGCACAGTGATGGCCGTAAACATGCAGAATGAAAAAGGAAGAGCCACGTCATGGCAGCGTACCATTAGCAGAACAGCACTGCAACGTACTTGTATTCAGCTCAAAGCACCCACATGGCATCTCCCCGGCGAATACCCAAGCCAGTGGCCGTGACAGATGCCTGGGACGCAGAGCATTAAGTGTCACATATCTGCATATGCTTTTCGGCAGCGCTCTTAGCACCACACACATCGGAGCATATGTCTGATGAAGGTCAGTGATTTGAAAACAAGGCACCTCGGCTGTTGCTGTTATTGCCACTGCGGCGGCTGCCGGAGCCACTCGAGCTCTTCACTTTTCTCTTAATCCTGCGATGACAGAATATAGCTAATGACCAGCAGATGGATGTGACAGAATGAGGATGATATACAGAAAGAGTGGAAATTGAGAGAAGATGAGAGAGTTGGAATGAAAGCAGCCAGACGTACTGAAGAAACACTGCTGGTATCACAGGGGGGCGTTCAGTTCTTTACTGCCTTGGGTTCGCTTGTTTATCATTTTCCAAAGTGGGCAGGAGGGGGGAGGTGGCTCGCAGTCATTTAACCTCTTCCATCTGGGCTTTAACCCCGGTATCCTTGTCGGTCTGAAATTCTCTGCCAGCCTTGACATCGTCATTATCATCCATCATCATCACCATCTTTTATAGTTCTACGCATCTGGTGTATAAAGAACAAGTTGGCAATCTGGTGTTAAACACATAAACATTCTGCCACAGGAAAGTTACAGCCCGAGCGTGATTTCGATCACAAGCCGGATAAATTATGCTCAGATTGTGATTGTAATTGGGAAAGCCAGAGGTCTGAAGCGTCACACGGCCTGCTGCGAGCACCAGAACAAGACGTGACGAATGGGAGGAGCTGCAGAGTTGAGGACTTCGGTGGAAAATGCGACGATATAAAAGGGAGGTTAAAAGATGAGGAGAGAGAAAGTGTTGTGAAAAGTGAAAGAGGAGAGGATGTTCCCCCTTTGGAATTCAGGACAGACATGCAGAACACATCAGACGGAAAAAAAAGTAGAACAATGAGCTGCTGCATCCTTTTATTAGAGCCAAGAATGTCTAGAAATTTAAGACCACCATATTTTTAGAACCCCATCAACCTGGCCTTTATATAGCTCGATAAAATAGGCCTCCATGTTTCGTTGGAGATTGAGCTCAACTTATCCCACCATCTGAGGACTAGCTGCTTTGTGAGCACTCGCTCTCAGGGGGAGGACGTTCAGGCAGAGAAAATGTATGGGCTACATCGCTGAATCTTATTTAGATTGATAGAAGCTGCTCAACCTGTCAGCATCTCAACATGTGCATGTTTGTGAGCAAAATGATCCAGATTACCTCGGGAACCCGGTGCGAAGCAATATGAGCGAGCGAAAGAAAAACCTATTTGCTTGCGCGCGCTCGTCTGTGTTTGCTTCATGCGCACGTGGAGGAGAAACAAGCGAGCGGGCGCTTTTGTGTACAGTTTCTCAGAGCAGAGAGGCAGAAAAAAGTGCATCGTGCAGAGAGAAATTGGAAAAGAAACAAAGAGAAAGTATCTGAAGGCATCCACAAACGCACACATGCACCCTCGCCCCCTGTTGCCTTTCTCCCTGGGGTGTTCGTTAATCACCCTTTTAGATCTGTCAGCCTGTGGGTGGGCCCATTACCCTTCAACGCTGGCACTTTTGTTGCCCGAGACAGTGCCGCCATTCAGATGCTCTGCAGACGCCTCAGCCCTCAGTGTGTCTCGCACAGGCGCCACCTTATTAGAGCTACATAAGAGATAATGAATAAATAAACAAAGTGAAGTGGATTCAGAGACATGAGGAGCATAGTGACAGCTCGGGGGGTTCATTAAGACAAGCTTCCGGGTATCGTGCCGGGTATCGTGCTGCGTATGACACCGGGTGGCAGCTAAGGCTTCGGTGGCGCCGCCGAGGACCCCTCCTCCGCTCTCCCTAAATTTGCAGCCTCCCGTCTACCTGTCATGGTGGGAGATCCAGAGCTCACTGCCGAGACGGGCAGAGCTCTTGTCAAGGGAGAGAGACGAACCATATGGATCCAGGTTCAAAGATAACTAGCCTTGAGCTGTCAGGGTCTCAAAGCTCCTTCCATGAGGTCGCTTGTACCTTGACATTAAAAAATTGGTCTAAATGATTGCGAGTCCAATTCCTAGACAGCTTCTAGCGTGACGTGCGTCATATAAAATGCATGTTAAGACGAGCTGCCCTTTGAAATGAAACATTGCTTAAACATTCACAGACACGAGGAGTCCAGGGAGGAAAATCTGCAGCTGGAGGCTGCCTCAAACATCACACACTTAATTTCCACCACGAAGAGTCCATGGAGTTCTTCAGTTGAACCGTGTGTGCTCTTTAACCATCCGTATGATGGGTGATTGTTATTACCTGGAATTAGGTAGGTGCTCATGAGTTCCAGGTTTGTAAATCAGAGTAAACAGTGAAGTAAGCTATTAACCTAATTGACCAATTCAGTAAATGGTCAATAAATAACGCGTTACTGCCAATTAGACTGCAGCATGTAGGGTGTTTGTGGCAGGAGCCATCTGTTCGACCCAAAGGTGTCTGACCTTGGTTTGGAAAGGTTGCAGATTTAAAACCTCACTGGGTTATTATGAGCCAACCGGAGGATGCGCACTGCTTTATTTAACCTGCTCTACTAACTCTAGTTGCTTAATATTCTTAAGAGCTTAATCAGGGATGTGCAAATGCATGATGTTCCTGTTGTCGCTAATTATCTTAACCAACAGTGTGTCTGACATTCTGATGAAACGATTTGAACATGCTAATGGACTTAAGAAGAGCTCAGAACATTGTGTTTTGCAAACAGGAATCTCATTGAATTAGTGGTTTCAAATTTAATATTTATGAAGCCGTGACAGCTCTGTCAGGTGCAGTACTTCCAAAATTGTCTGAATAATCTGGAGTAACAGCTTCACTGGTTTCATGTTAGTGGTGTTATTATAGTTAAAAATGATGGTTAGTGAGTGACATGGTTGACATGCAGACGTGGTTAAAATGAGATTTCAGTGATTTGAATTAACTTGAATTTTTTGGTTAAAACCTGCAGCGCCATTGTTGTGGCTTAGTCACTCAGTCTTTGTCCCAAAACTTTTGAAAATCCATTCCCATGCATGTGCTGTTTCGGGACACGGCCGTAATGACTTGAGTCTCATTCTCGCATTTCTTTGCATTAGCTCAGCTGGCAAAGTGGAAGCTTGCGACATTGAGAGACTGCAGTTTCGATCCCGAGTGAGTCATTTTAGCACCAGTCTGGTCGCAGTTTATCGTGAATTATGTGCTTGTTTACAGGCAGTTTCAGATTAACTCCAGTCAACAGTCACAACTGCTTTCAGTGTTGATTTGCCGACGTCACCGAACAATAGCAAAAATCCTGCCAATCAGGCAAATTTGCAGCATCTGAGGGAGATTAGTGGAGCTGTTGTTGGCCAGTTAACTTCTCTGCCTGTGAGGACATACAGTGCTTTTCAAATGCATCCAGTTATTCTACTTCTAACCACGGTTAGTGTATGTGCACAGCATCACAACATGTTTTATTTCTCTGTTAACTAAACTGTAAAGTAGTCAGCCGAGGAAAAAAAAGAAGCCAGGGTCCTCCTGTCACAATAACCACCTAACCCAGCATTGAGAGTTGTGTTGTTTACAAACTCATAAAACACTCAGGAGTAGCACTCCCAGCATGAACAATTAAGTGATCTGATGGTGTTAAAAGCGCCTCACTGTTGTCAATTTGAATATAAGGAATTGTGCGACGATGCATCACAAAGCGAGCGACTGTGGGGGTTGAGGGAAATGAAGGGGAACAGGTGAGCAGAGGGAGGTCACACTTAGCCAAAAGATAAATAAAGTGAGGAAAACTCACATGCGCTGGCAGAACAAACAGACGGAGCTGTAAATTTACGCAGATTAATTAAAAGCAGCTCTGCCTCCTCGCAGATATGAATTCAGGAGCGGCACAGGTCGTGAGCGATGACTTCACTCCACCACGCTCGCAAATTAGTATTCAAACTCTTACATTTAAAGAAAAAAACAGCAAATTCCTGTGTTTTGTTCCTTGGATAATGTAATATTGCTTTTGCTGTTTTCAAACTCAAACCTGCCCATCATCCCTCCTTTGTCCAAGCACTCAACCATTATGTGCACTCTCTTTGCAACCACACACCGCTCCCGATCATACTTAATATCTTGAGTGGAGATACATTATTTTTATTGTAACTTAAGGTAATCAAAGGGAGGAACAACAAACATGCTTTTTCTTGGTAATAGTCATCTCTATCGCAAAAAGCTCTTAGGGTTGCAAATGCACAGAGCTCGCCGTAATGCGTTTGAATTACTCGTGATCGGTTGCATGGCTAATGGAGAGAGACAACACCTTGCCAGGTAAAATCACGCAACCCCGAAAGAGATTTCCACTCACGCTGCCCAGGGGTCACCTGTCCAGTCCTTTGACAACAGCATTTGATCAAAAGGGAAAAACACACATAAAAGATTGTAATGCACGGGCTGCAGGGTGTACAGGAGTAATGTGTGATTTGATGCGAACAGACAAGACCTCATACTGCGCACGTTCTATCAAATAATCCCTCGTGCTGAACATGTGGATTTAGAAGAATATTATGCAAATTTTTTGAAACACCGCGATATGGTACTTTGAAATTAAGACCAGTGGATGGACACGGGAGTCAGGGTCAGCGCTGGACTTGTTCTGTATACATAAATCTCATGCATCAAGAGGGATGAGAGACGAGGTTTTCAAAGACGATGCATGCGGAGCTAAGTGGCCTAATGAGGAGCTCTGCACATTCATCCGCAGAACCACTTTATTTCACCCTGTCAGGCCGTTTTATATTCAGACCACCTGAAACGCAGGATGTTCTCCGGTAATAAAGTGGAGAAGATATCTTGAACCTCCCCAAAGGTGAGATATGGGTGATGATGGAGTCCCAGAGGCAGCTGCGGTGGCCCTCATCAAAGTGCACTCACCTTACTCCACCTCCACCCATCGCTCCTCCACTCTCCTTTGCGTATGAGGCCAAAGCAATTTTGGAAGTGAGCAGAGGAAAAATAGAAGAGCATAAGATAAAAGCTATAACAGAACAGTCTTCACTTTAATTCTGTATGTTGCTCCGCTGGGAAATAGTAGCATAGCAGAACCTTCAGGGCCGATGTTACTTTCCATCAAATGCCATTCAGTGTGCAAGGTTGCCGCAGCTTTTCAGACTGAACCAGCTTCACATATGGGATCAAGGGCAAAGTTGTTCTTAATCATCCATGTAAGTCACGGTGTAATATGGACTGTTAACCTTCTGCCGTTCCAGTTAACCGAAAATACCAAAAACTGGTATAACCCACCAGTGTTTTCCAGTATTTTAAAATTTGGCCTTCAGCATTGAAAAGAGAAAAAAATACATCTGAGTGAACAGTGAATGCGAGAGCTCTGGCCTTAAAAAAACCTGAACTTTAGAGACATTTGGAAGTTGTCTGTTGATTCCACAAATTACAGTCGTTCAAAACACACACTTAATTGCATCTCTGACACATATGGCATCTCAAATACTATTGATTGCTGTTCAGAATTGCAGAAAGAACCTTGATTTCGACATAGCAGACTTCTCCAGAGTGCTCGAAAATTACTGAGGGGAGTGCTCTCTGAGACTTGCGATCGACCCCAAAACATCTGCCAGCCGTTTTCTCGCAACACAGTAGTCAGATAGTCTCAACTTTCTAAAATTGAGTGCAGATATACTGACACACTCGCCCACCCACGCACTCCAACACCTATCGCCGCCGCGTTCGGAACAGCTGAGAGAAGTTAATTGGAATTTCTTTATGTTAATCGATCGTCTGCGGAAATGGCTTTTTGTTTTTGACACATTGTGCAAAGCGTTCGTCGGGTTGGTGTGTTTTTCAGCAGCAGATCAGTTTGTGTACCTGCCAGGGCTCCGCTGGAAATTAACTATTAGCTAAATCTTTTCCGGAGGTTGTATTTTTATTTTTACACGATCGCTGATGAAGTAAACATAATGAATAAATCCCCTGGCAATCAAACAGTGTGGGATGTTGTAACTTTCTGTTGTTGACATTTGAGTTTCTGTAGGCGTCGCTCAGTTTTTATTTTCTCTTTTCAGCCATGCTGGCTACTCAAGGCGTTTCTGCAGGCCAGGGCCGTGAGTCAACGCCGTCTTATACTGTCTAACAATCAGGCAGCACATGAGGCTGTTTGCAGCCATGTGGCTCCGTGGATGGCAGCATCAGTCGGCCCACCGCTTTGGTCCAGGCTGAAATATCTGTTGGATGGTCGGTTAGGAAATCCTGGTCAGACAGTCGCTGACTTTAGTGATTCCCTGGCCTTTCCCTCTAGCGCCGCCTGCAGGGTGATCTTTGTGTTTTCTCAGGAAATGTCTCAACGACCGTTTGATGGATCGCCATGAAATTTACTTCAGACGTTCATGCGCCCCTCGGGACAAATTGTAATAACTCTGCTACCTTGCGGAGCAGCTGGATTCAGGAGATCACACGAGCTGAGGATCCATGTTTCCTGGCTTCAGGTTGTGGCTGAACCGCGGTGATTCAGTACTGGCAGCTGCAGGCGGCTGATATTTTGATTCAGAAACAACAATGGCGGCTCCTGAGAGGTGAGCGTAGATGCTACCATAGCTACATGAGAGCTGGAGAGTATTTCGTCTTTGACAGAAGAGCAAAGAATGGCACTTAAAGCGTCTCTCAATTAGCAAAGGATAGCACGCCAACATGCTGGTGAACATGGTAAACATTATAGCTGCTAACATTAGCATGCTAGCATCGGTTTGTGGATTGGTGGCCGTGTTTTTGAACAAAACGTGTGTCTGTTAGATGTCTGCTCTTGCATGAGACGGGCTGTTTATCACTTAATTAAGAATTTCTATCGCTTCTTGCTCGTGGCTTTCACACGTACGGTGATGTTACATCACGCTGGGTCGTTGTTTTGTCAAAGCGCTGTGAACCTCAACGTTATGGGATGTTTCCTTTGGGATGAGGGAATCCTTCTCTCCTGAAGCCACCTCAGCTCAGCACTTTAAGACAAGGCCAATTAAAACTTGTCACTTTTGCCGCTCTCCCTGTTTTCTCTCGCCCTGCTGTGTGACTGGTGGAGTCACTAATTTAAATCAAATCTGAACGTTGCATAGGGAGAGGGAGAGATAATGACAATATGTTTGCCGTGGGAAGCATATGAATCTGTGTACTAACATAATTATTTGCATGCTTTTTTGTTTAGGTAGGGGTTGCCTGCTGTTCTGGCCCAGATGTCCGTCGCCGGCTGCCAAAGTCTCTGAATGTACGACAGCAAATCTCGTCTTGATTGGAAAAATCGCAGCAGACATGTTGCCGATATCTGCGGCGTAGTCAAATCTGAATGCCAGATGCACGCACATGAAGTCGACTTTTCTTCTTTTATTGGTCCAGCATTTCATGTTTATGCAGCGCCAAATTAACTTTGGCTGCTTGAGGCTGTTTTGGTAAATGGCAGAAAGATGTTTGGAATAAAAAATGTAACTTTAATTTCCGAAACCAGTCACATCGGCTCCTGTTTTGGTACCAAAAGCAGCAGCTTTCTGTTGATAAAGTTCTCTGTTTCTGAGACTGTGAAGCTTAACTCACCCCGGGTCAAAAAGCAGAATACTTCAGTGTACTGAAGTACAGAAAAGTCACTACAAGTACACTTTTACTTTCTGTGCTTAAAGTATGTTTGACTTTTACTTTTAAAAAGTGTACTTTTAAAATAGTTGGCAGTAAGTTCTTAACTTAACTTAAATGTATTAAACATGAATATATTTCAAAGTACTTGAAAAGTGTACTTTATTGTAAGCGTATTATAAATTGGACTTAAATGTACTAAATTACAAATACTTTAAGAGTACTTAAAGTAAAAATAAGTATACTTATTTTGAAGTCTTTTGTTGCATACTATTAGCTTAATTAAAGTGTACTTTAATTTCACTTCATTTCAAGTATATTTAAGTATATTTCCAACACATTGGTGATATAATTGTACTGCTAGTGCGTTTTAAATGCTGATTTTCACTGGTGTACACAATATAACTTACTATTTACACCTCAGACATTAATATTAAGTGTACTCAAAGATTGCTCGAGTACACAGCACTTCTTCGGCTGGGACACACAGAATATCGGTCAGTTTAGATGAAGCTCTTCTCGATTTAACCCCTTTGTGATTTCACCTGATCAGAGGAAGTGTATTCTTTTCATAAAGTCGGGCTTTGTGCAGCTTCAGGTGACAGGGGAAGGGACGGCCGGGTGTAACAGGGTCAAAGTCATCTACATGTGTCACAGAACTGTGACATTTAGAATCCACTCAACTGCAACCACAAAGGAAACAGAGAACAGCATGAAAACACGCGGCGTTCGCCTCCTGGGGGTTTCTGCTTCCTGTGCCATGTCTCCTGCTCACCTTGGACACTGGGTCAGTGTCAGCTGTCAGTGTCAGGTTCAGAGCAGGAATGCTAATGGACCCTCACCACAGTGCATCCCTCCCCCTCCCCCTCTCTCTCTGCTCTCTTTCTCTCTGCTGCTTGTGTGAGGGAGGCAAAGCTATTAACTTTCCTTTAGTAGTCGAGCTCTGCATCTGACCAAGGTAGCCTGCAGTCTCTGTCTCTACAAAAGATAGGCAGGCTCCCTTTGAGAGCCGGAGACCAGCCTCAGCACCGCCTGTCAGAGGCACAGTTACTCCATGTGCAGTCCCTCCCTCCTGCCTCTCCCTCTTCCTCGTGCTTGCATAAACGCTCGCAGATACTGCCAAACATCTCCACTTCTAAACCCCAGAAGAGCGCCGAGCTGTCGGTGAGTTTGAGTTAAAGAACCCGCGGTCACCGCAGTGCCACAAAAGGAGGGTTCGGAAAAACAGTTTGGTCTTAAGATCCGAGATGGTGCCAGTGTGGTGAGAAAGTTTCAGATGCTTTCAATCCACTTTAATGTATATCAGGAATTAATAAGTGTCGTGTGCCTGAAGGAGAGTTTAGAGGATAATTCTGATTTATTATGAGGCTGGTCTCGAGGAAAAAAAGGCCTTTCTGTGTGGAGTTTGCATGTTCTCCCCGTGTTCACCTGGGGTATCCTCCATAAAATGCACCCCCACTAAAAACATGCAAGAAGATCACCACCTGACCAATGGTGACAAAGGAACTGGGTCCCTGGGCGCCGCTGTCGGCAGGCAGCCCACCGCTCCTGCCGCGGAGGAAGGACGACCAGGACGGGATAAATGTGCAGGACAAGTTTCATGTGCATGACAAATAAAGGGGATTGTCCCTCCAATTCTTCTTCTCATTATGGGAACATGGTAATATTGTCCCAACAAAGCTAATCTGGCAAGAAACAGGGTTGTAACAAGGCTGTAAACAAAGCAACAGATTCGCCAGAGTAGCGTCATCCAGACCTAAAAGCAAACAGAATTATTATCATTATTTTTAGCAGTGCCACTCTGTTTTTTAGCCTATCCTCACTGACGGAAATACTGGACAAAATAATATAAATACAATTCAAAAGCGCCCCAAACTACATCACGCAGAATGATCGTAAAGTTGATTTAACACAAAACAGAGCACTGTGACCTTCATGAAGGGCTGGATTACTTTTAGCCAGATGCACCAAGTGATCTGGCATCTGAGTGTACAATCACATTATTATTTTGCAAGACTCCCGAATCTTGGCATGAGCACATTCACTGGCACGAACCCACACTGAAAATAATGTCGTTTTTACATAAATGAACGCAGTGTTCATTTGCACCGTGATGGATTACACAACTCGGGCTAATTTCAATGGTCCTTAAGTGGATTTACAATCTGCACAGAAATGAATGGAAACCAAAGGCCGCCTCGACTGATAGAGAAAAATAGATCCAGATTTCTAAGACACAGCAGCACGGTTTCAGGATGGTTCGCGGTGATGCAAAAGTCTGCACAATTTGCAGCAAATGGGTTAAAGCCATGAAAACAATAGGCCTTTTTACACAGCGGACATTTAGAAATGCCGTTGAAGGAAAAGCGCAGGTGTTACTAATAACATTAACGATGGCTCCACTCTATTCAAGTGTGACAGCGAGCCAGCATGCATGATACCAGGACCCTGAACCCGAAGCAGCTAAATGGAATTCAGCCATCATTCATTTTATTATCTACACCTGTGCTTTTTGCACTGCAACATGTCAAATGTCGTGTATGAAAAGGGCCTCTTGGTATGAGCTTTTCAATAATGTCTGGCTAACATTAACAGCTTTTTTGGGGACTTCTAATACAAGACAAATGAGTGAACAACATTGATGACTCTGTATTGTATGCAGCAGAAGCGACTTTTACCTAAAATGTACAGTTTTTCTCTTTAATTTCACTGATGAAGGGGTCAAAAAGCGGGTCAGAATCCCCGCTGCAACATTTGGATGAACTTCAGAGCATAATTACTGTAAATGACATTTTATGAAGATTTCAAGAGCAGTCTTTCATTAAGAGCTGATGTGAAGGGATCTGTTTACAACCAATCACTTTGAGGAATCTCATTGAACTATAATCTGACAACAACAACAACAGCAAGCTTCTTTTTTTTCCACCGGCGCAATTAATCAAAAAGCAATTACATTAGCATGCTCGGGAGATGGATTAAATGATTTTGACAATTTCTGCCGCTGCCTCGGCTTGCCGGGGCCCCGTCCTGCTGTCTGCAGAGCGCTAAAATCACGAAGTCGAGAACATTGGGATAATTAGTCCAGAAGATGAGCAGGGGCTGTTCATGTCTGTGGCACATCTCCAGAACCAGCCCCCACGTACTGTTCCAGCCACCATGTATTAAAGCAAACGTCTGTTTAATCACAGTGCACCACATACCCTGCATGCTTTATTAGACTATAAATGTACTGAATGAGGGCCCAGTGCCTAATTAAGGAAGACTTCAGTTCAGTCACTATCGCATACTGTTTTCTTCCACCTCACATTCCCTCTCCCTCTGTCTCTTTCTCTCTCCTGCTCTCACAGCAACTCTCTCCACAGTAGGAAGCACTGCTGAATCCCTCCAGTCTTAAGAAGTCAGCTCGCCTCCAACTTAGATGTTGAGGGGATTGCACTGGAGGCAAATCTCACTGCAGCCATTTCAGCCATTTTCTGTCTGCGCGATGCAGGTGGCCTCGGTGAGAGTGCCGGGGGGGGGGGGGGGGGGGGGGGTAGTCATGCAGAGAGAAGTCCTCAATCTCAGCAGATGGACTATTGGTGGTGGGAGTGTAGTATGGAGGCTCAAAGAACCGACTTGAGAGGCATGGCTTCTGAAAGAGTTTCAAAAGGGTCAGGAGGTATCAGCCCACGTGAGGCTTTGGAGTAAATGATGGGGAGAGAGACTCGGGAACTGAGGGGGACAGACTTTCCAGGCCAAACTAATGTAAGCGCCAACATACAGCACATGAGTGCATTGCTTAATGGCCTCAGCCGTTGAAGATAATAGGCGCAGTCTGCAGGCCAGAGAACCTGAGACCCAGTCAAGGTCCCAAAGGTGGAATTAGGGTGAAGGACGGCGTTAGAGATGCAGGGCACTGCTGGGAAATTGCCATGTCTACGACACCAGTCATTTATTTATATAAGCCTCCAGGTTCATGGAAATGTTGGTAATTACCATTAGCAATTACCACTGAGCAAGTACAGACACCTCCGTAGCCTGGCTGGAGGTGCCAGATGTGATCCGGAGGTGAGAACGGGTCTCCGAAACGCACCCGAGGGTACAGTTCCAGATCCCCGATGCAGCATCCGTAGTTTGAAGCACATCTTCCCAAACAGCTCTGACTCGACCGTAGCCCCGCACAACCTAAGCCTATCCCTCAGCCACTCTGTTTTTATCTGGCACAAAAAATCTCCTTCAGATTGGTGTTATTATTATCTACTGGAGATAACGACTCCCTCTGTATGAGGAGAGGAGGACCACGCTACACACAGCAAAGGGAAGAGGAGAGAGGGAGAGGCGGTGAAAACAATGCTCAGCAAGAGAGAGAGAGAATTACAGGCAATGGGAATAATAGGCCCGGCCAAGCGAATGCATCACTCCCTGCATCCGAGGTAAAATAGGGCCTTATTTGCAGATAGGGGCTGCCCATTAGAAGCAAGTTAGCAGCAGGTTTTCAGGTACAGTTGTGGCAGGAGCTTAGGAGGGGGTGTGCAGGAGACGACTGGACACCTCTGTGTCCGTGTCCTCAGCTCAAGGGGCTGGGAGGCAGGAGACATCATGCTGCTCGCTGAAAGCACGGACACCCCGCCTCGACGGTAATGAGACAAGACCACCACCACTGAGACAGAGGCGATAATTACACACACATACACCCGCACACACCCAAACATACAAAACAGCCTCCCACCAGCACACACTACCTATTTATTTTCAGCTGAACCACAGTAACAAAACACTGCTGTACCTCAGTCACGGTGGAAAGGTGAGGTAAAGGTGGTTTGGGGGGTATCCACAGTTCACTTTTAAGACTGATGTTGAAGGCTGAGTCAGACGGCGTATTACTGCACAGTCATTTGCAGCTATACAGACAGGCTGATACCCACAGCACGGATTTCCATAAGAAAAGGTTCTGCGCTTGTTGTGGTGGCATATTCCGGTGTGATAATGTGAGCAGAGGCAGACAATCACTGTTTCTGCGTTCTGCGTACCTTGAAATGTGGATCAAACATCTACGTGTAAAGTGAGAGGAGTTGCTTGTATGAAGGAGTCACAGAGGTTTATCAGCCAATCTGTCAATCTGCCGAGGCTTTAGCCTCTTTTTGGCTAATTTTGGCCGCACTCAGCAAGCAGCTATTTTCAGTATAAAAGTTATGGAAACCAACCCTGTGCTACCAATGCAGCACTAAACAGCAGACAGACTTTTTTGCAAATGAACTTATTTGCTTTCTTTCTCAGATTTAGATGATAATGATAATTACCGTTATCATTAAAGCTGAAGCTACAGTAAGCAGCTGGCTAGCTAAGCTTAGCTTAGCATAAAGGCTGTAGAGGGTCTGTTTAAAGGTAACAAATTCAGCATCAGTTCATTACTTAACACATTACATCTATAACATGAAGACGTGACTGCAGCACGTCATGTTTTTTAAGTTTATGTTTTTAATTTTTTATTCAAATTTATTTTTCATTACAGATTTAAAGGTGCTAATTGGTGGATTTTGGACCCTTTGACGTAGCCATGCGTCCCACTGTTTTCATGTCTTTATGCTAAGCTAAGCTAAGCTGACCGCCTGCTGTAGCTTTAAATTTGATAGACAGATATGTGAGTAATATTGATATCCTCATGTACCTCTCAGTCCAGAAGCAATTAAGCGTGTCTCCCAAAATGTCAAACTATTACTTTAACAACTCAAAAATTCCAGCAGCTAATGAGACGGATATTTTTCTTGGGAGTTGGTGGAAACCAAAGTTGACCTAAAATGAGAGTAAATATTGGACTAACACTAATTAGGAAAATAAACACAGCTCCAAAGGAATTATTATATTGCTCAGTGTCTCAGCTATTTCCTCATATGTTTAACAAATATTTAATAAATGACATTGGAGTTCTACTGCCCCCAAGTGGCCAAAAAAACCCAACAAATGCAGCTTTAAATTTCATATTTGTCGTTGTCTCTCTCACTGTTCAGTCTTAAAAAACAAAAAGATTGCATTCGACTGAACAGTCTGTGCAAAAATAATGTCAGATCTCGTCACCTGAGCAGAAACTGATTTGCAGGATGTCGGCAGCTCGCGGTCGCGCGCACACATGAATGTGCACCCAGCGGTATTGTCGGGGTCAGACCTGCACACTTGTTTCACCTCTCCTCCCAGAGTTGTTGTTCAGGTGGTCAGATAACAGTTAGTGCTCCTCTCTGCAGTGCAGCGCTGTGCCGTGTAATTATCTTTTGCCAGGATAATCAGTGGTGCTAAAAGGTGATGGATGGTGAGGGAATGCATTGCAATAAACCAAGCAGGCTGTCCTCTGATAAGCTGAACCACTCAACTCGGCACTCTAAATTTGTGATAAATCTGACTCATTTCAAGTGAAAATACACAGCAATTAGATGTCTTGTAAAACACCTGTGCGGAAAAATAATAAAATAAAATTAGAATTTATTGAGGTGGATAATGAAGAACTCCAATTAACTAAATGCTAATTGTTGCTGCTTTCAAATATTGAATATCTGTGTAAATTTTTGTGTTTCTAAGCAGAACTTTCAGCAGCGTTGGTTCAGGTCCTAAACACATAAATAATTGGAACAAAAATATTGCCAAGGCAAGGTACAATTTTGTCATTTTTGCTGAATCTGATTCGACTGAAATGTTTTCTGCATTTGCATTTAAGGTATTTGGCTGACGCTCATATTCAGAGCGGCTTGCAGTGAGTGAGCAGGCAGGCGTTCTGAGTCTCGCTCAAGGACACTTTGACAGGATGTGCGGCTGTTTGGCGAGCGTATTGTCTGTTGGAATGATGAAAACCTGTGACCTTTTGTCCTGAGGACAGTTTTAAAAGTCATTATGAACAATAGGGAAACTCAGCTCATATTTCTTCATCCTTTTGAGCGTCAGAACAGCCGCTGAAGACTGAACCAATTTGCAACTTATTTGCAAGAGTAAAATGTGAAATTGTTAAAATCACAAAGCGGCTGACAGTGACCACATTTACATGCACAAAATGTTCCGTCTTTTGTCCTTATTCCAGAAAAAGACAGGCTGTTTACACGGCTAATGAAAATGAATATTCCACAAAAGATTCTCCTTTTACGTGCAGCTGTGCATTTTCTGAACGCAGCCTCCCTCTTTCATTCATTCACCCACCTAAAAGGTATTTGCGCCGATCCAAAAACCCGCTGACATCCACTCCTTTCATAATGTGGAAAAGTAGGCGTGATTGTCTTCAGACCTGAAATGTGGGCTTTCCTTTTGTGCCTGCATCTCTACAACAGTCTTGCAAACACAAACTGAAAAACACAATTGAGACACATGTTCTGAATGCATTCATGTCCAAAAATGATCTTAAACCCTGAATATTATTGTTATATCCCACGTGTTTTAATCAAAACTAATCAGAATATGCTGTTTGCATGACCTGTATTCACTTTGAACAGTTGAACATTACTGTGCATGTAAACACAGTCAGTGTTTGTTGTTTTGGTACATTGCTGTGTTGCACAGC
Organism: Chaetodon trifascialis; assembly: GCF_039877785.1. NCBI lineage: Eukaryota > Metazoa > Chordata > Actinopteri > Chaetodontiformes > Chaetodontidae > Chaetodon > Chaetodon trifascialis. The sequence goes on from NC_092073.1 coordinate 21,646,912, forward strand.
TGCAGCTGAACTGCAGACTCCACATGGACAATTTACACAAGCAGCGTTTCTCTTTTAAACGTTTAAAGTTTGCCCAAAGAGAAGCATCTGCATGCAGTCTGACTTAACTCTCATTTGCGCCCTTTTTGTGAAATATTGGGTAGCCAGATTTACCTCTCTGTGCCTCAAACAGCCGAAATGCACCACTGTGCTCCACAGAACCTAAAAACTCCACAGCAGTAAATGTATTCTGTTACACACCACCACGGCTCTTACTGTATACCCTATAAGTGGCTCTTCACAGCTGTAAATGCTGCATATGTTTGGGTTTTCTCGCAGTTAAATGCTGTCAGAAGTGGCCATGTGTTTTCCTTTAAAGGTCACTGATGACAGTAGAAATTTGCTATAAGAGGAAATCTTACAGAATGCTGCATATTCAGGCTCGAAGGGTCTGCGGCTGTGTGGCAGTTCAGTGCATCTGCTTACGTCTGACTCTGCTCTTTTTGTCATTGATTCAGTATTTAATGCAACATATTTGTGTGTGACGACGGTAAGCAGAGAAATGAGGCTAATGTTTGTGTGTTTTGCACCAGCGTGCCTCAAGACGCTGTGATATCTGCTGATCTGCAGCAGAGACGAGAGAGCTGTGCAGTCAGCTCTGCCTGACGAGCTAATTCACTAATTCTGTTATCGTCTCGATGAAGTTTGGACTCCTTTTTTGTGCCATAAATGGCGACTAAAACCGAATGAATGAATGAATGCTGCTCAGTGTTTTGAATGCACGTCCTTTCTTTGACGTAAGCGGCATCACGCACACAATGAGAAGTGAAACGTGGATAACTGCAGCAAACTGCAGCGTGACTGCTGCAGGAGAGAGATCCTAAAGTTGCTGAATATGGAAATACTTGAGCAAAGTAGAGGTACTTAAATATTAATCTAAGTACAGTACTTGAGTAAATGTGCGTTGTTAAGCTCCACAGCTGCTTCTGCCATGTAGACCCATATGGTCCCCTAAGGTAATAATTTCTGCAACAGTTGCTGAAGTTAATTGTTAATATGTTTCCCTGCGGTGCCTGGGCAGCCTCTATCGGTGGCCCTTCCCACAGGTATTTTCTGGGGATGTTTTGGAGATTGTATGCTTCTTAGAAATCGTCCAACCAGACAGTTGAAGTGTAAAATGCAATGGGAGAAAAGCGCCGCCGAAGCTAAAATCTCCCGGTATCGCATTCTCTCAGTCACCCACTGATGAAATGATTGATGTTGATAGTAGTTTTAATTAAACTTTTGACAATCCCACATCCTGAAGTGGCACTTCTTCAGCTCAGCCACTGTGATTCTGCACTGAGAGCGCTGTGAACAAGTCAACATGTCCTACAGCGCTGAGAGACCGGGGACGCCAGCTGACATGTGGACAGTCAACAAGCTCGATGGCCGAGAAGTGTTGGCCGCAGCTGAACTTTTCTCATTCAGCGGACGTCAATGTGTATGTTTCCCTTCCCGTGCTGAGGCGATTGGGTTTCGTCAGCTCTGATAGCGGCTTTAAAAGCTCCCCTACAAGTTTCATTTAATGAAGTGAAAATCCAATGAAATCAAGTCTTTAATCGTTACACATGAGCCGAAGCAAAGGGATTGTTTTGATGGAAAATATGTAGTTTTGATGAGCACAGATGAGTTTTTAGGGGTTTGACTGACGCCTGGAGAGGAGCTCTAAACAGTCCGCAGCGCGTGACTGGAAAAATATTAACAATGAAGGTTTGAAATGTCCTGTGTATAATATGTTTTTGTGTATTTAAGATGAAGGTCAATGATGCCGTAGTCACTAATGTGGAAACGAGGGATTTGTTTTCCCTCAGACTCTGAAGCAAACAAATACAAACGAGCGTTGACTGCCTCCTCGGTGGGGGTCTGAGAACATTTTGTAGTTATCTCGTTATCATTATCATGTTTTTTAGGAGTCTGATCGCAATGATATAGACTCATAAACATGATATTAACTGAATTGAATTTAGTTCATTAGTCTTGAAGATATATATATTTTTTAAAGTCGGGCCCCCCCTTGGACTGATGTATTTGCGGACCCTTGCCATCTCTCATGTTGTGGCTAAGCTACGATACATTATGAGGTGTTTCATTTTCTACTCGTTTTCTTCTCATTCTGGACCTCCGACCCTGATTCATGCTGCATAGTTCTATAGCTAACTATGTTACACTGTGTGCTCTTGGACTGAGGCAGTTTCTAATGGTTTAAAGGATTTAAATTTAAAGGAAATCTAAAACATAAATGCATGATATTTTAGGAAACTGTGTGCTTCCAACTTTGAAGCATCGATCGAACGTGATAACGCCCCCGTGCACAAAGGCAGGTCCATGAAGAAGTGGTTTCCCCAGTTTGGTGTGGAAGATCCCAACACCTTTGGGAAAAGCTGGAGCCCCGGCCCCCAGCAAGGCCCTGCCTCCCTGCATCACTGCTACAGCTCTCTAAGTCTGTTGTGGCTGAATCTGATCCAATCCCTGCAGGCGAGATGGTTCAGCCATCACATATGTGGTGCAGCATTCACGTGTCCACATACTTTTGTCTGTCTAGTGTGGACTGTAACTCACAAAACCACGAAGAGCAAAACCTAAAGCGGTTCAAAACTTTGCAGCTGCAGTTCACTGCATATGTAATGGAGCCTCTTGCACCACCCGAAATCCATCAGGACATAGAAACCACTCAACCGAGGTGCTTGCAGTGTGGAGCACACCAAACTGGTCGGATGCTGCAGGAAGCAAAGGAAGCAGGGAAAAATGTCCGAGCAATGAACCAAAACATAATGCACCTCCATTTCCATCGTTTTCAAAGGGTAATCTGATGCCGAATAAGTGCCTCAAAATGCTACTCGCGGAAAGGTTACATCTAATGTTGGGGTAGATAATGAAGCTCGCTGTTTTTGATTCATGCTATATAATTAGTGATTTATGGGTAGTTATGGTAATTCAGAAAGCCAGTGTTGCGTCACAAAGTGCAAAACCAAAGGAGTTTACTGCATATGTAACGGAGCCTCTTGCACCACCCGAAATCCATCAGGACACTGTTCAACTAAGGTTGTTTCAGCTGTGAGGGAGGCAAAGAAATCATTACAGGAGGGTATCAAGTAATACGTGCTGCACCAAAACACAATGTTTGCACAAGCTTTCCGCGAGTCCTTCTCAGATGGTTAATCTGGTAATAACGCAACAACTTGGGAAATGGCAAATAACACAGGGATTCATAAAAAAAATGTGTGCTGCACTGAGCCTGGCTCCGTTTCTGATGAAACTGTCTGTCTTTGTTGTGCCGTGCCATGTGTTCAGCATCCCATTCTGTTCAGCGCGCGAGGCCTAAAGCAAATTTGTGTTTATGGTTGTTGTGCGGTGGTTGATTCAGCCAAAAACTGGAGAGAGAGAGAGAGAGAGGCGGACATTAAAGAGAGAGAATAGACAGAGCAAGAAAGAAAGAGGGACAAAGAGAGACAGAGGAGGGCAGTTACCTCAGATGCAGTTTGCCCACATCTCATTAGTGCCTGCTTTCAGCCCAGCTGATGTTCACCACCCACTGAATTATACATCCGCCACTAATTTGGGAAGGATTTAATATTGTATCTGCTTTATCTCTATCAAAAAACTGCAGGCATTTCATAATTTATTTGTTAGAGCCCTCTAGTTATACCTTCTAAGCTTTAGAGGCAGGGGAAAGAATCTTAAATTAGCCTAATTTTGAGCGTTATGACCCACATGTACTTTCATGCATCTTGAGAGGCTTATGAAAACTGGCCTTTAAGAGACGAACAGAAACGGTTTTTCACTCTGAGAAACAATAAAGTCTACAAGATAAAATCCAAGAAAAGTTCCGAATCACAATATAGCACTTTCATCTTTTCATTATAAATACTCTGATATTAAAATAATCCGCTGTGAGAGTCGTTGTGCTGCAGCTGACTGACTGAAAGCTGCATAAACTGCACTCCTCTGCTCGTACGAGGCGTGATTGATGCTTGTGTGCGGTAGATCCCCAATAAGTCATGCATATTTAATACACTAAATGATCTTTCACCTCCAATTTCACCTGATAGATTGCACATGTACAGTATGAAATATTACATGGTTGTATTTTTAGTTATGTTAACAGAGCGTATGCACCACACAGACAGAGGCCACACGGGCTGATTATGTTACAGTGATAAAAATAATGCCAGCCATCCATCAGGGGCTCCGAGGGAAAGTCTATCGCTCTGAGGCTGCAGGGGGGGATTTTATCTTTATGGGTGAATCGCAGCAAAGCAATCACACAGAGCATGTATTCAAACTCCAAGAGTTTACTCTCAGAGGAGGTAAATTGCAGCGAAGAGCTCAGACAGGTCTATTATGCTTAGCTGAACTTAAGGGGACTAGCGTCGGATCTGTTCCAATCACCACCTGGCAGGATGACAGGTTAGCAAAACGCTGTCCAGCTAACAAGCTGCTTTTGTTTAGAGGCGCTGTTTGCTTGTAATTGGCCCGTGTGAATGAAAACAGGCCCAAAAAAATGTGCACAGTGAAAAAGATTCCTAGAAAAAGCCCAGAAAGGTTTGAAGGATAACCTTCAAATTCCACCGCGCACGCCTTCGTTGCTGTTTCCTGCACAGAGCAGGTGGAGCCCGGCAGGAACGGCGTAGGGAATCCAGTGAATTTTCAAAATAAAACACCCTGATGGTGCATCAACAATAAAAACAATTAAAACAGACTAAAAAAAAAAGAAACCATTTCATTTAGAGGTACAAACTTCAAGGAAAAGGAAAAATGACCAAATCAACAAAATCTGAGCAAGTCAACAAAATCAGGCGGGTAAAACACGGGACGCCCGGTGGATTCTCCAGGTAATCAACGTGAAGCATCGTGTTTGTGAAACATGCATCATCCTGTAATCCTGTTTTTCAGCCTCCAGGTTTCTCTGAATAATCAATCACACGAGCAACAAGCAAATTAATTTTCTGTTGTTTATGCACAGCTCGCTCTTCTTTGAGGTCACCCCATGACTCAGCCTTTGTTGTGTTTCCATTGAGAGTCCGGTTAAAGTTCCTTTTTATTTTATTTTTCGGGTTTTGGATTGAAATTACACTTTCAAAGTGTCTCTCCATGACTTTTTTTTTTTTTTAAATCACAAATTAGTTGGAATGATACTTCAGCTGATGGCTTGTTGGCCTTCTTCCAACCTCACACAAATTAAAAAAGGGCCAGTGTCGATCTGCTTTGTGAAATGAACTACTGGTGTCCTCCACACTATTCAACGGATAATTGAGAATACAGATTCAAGGCAGCGTCTCTATCGTCGTTCTCAGGATAAATTATTTTACCTTTCGTTGCTTCCTTGTTGTGAGACCCCTCGCCGCTCCTCAAATGTCTCAATGCCGCTTTGAAAAAAAGGAGAAACAGTGAATCTGAAGATTGTAACAGAAAAATAAAGTTATTTTTTGAGGAATGCTGCAAAAAAAACAAACATCCCAAACAAAACAAGGCGGTTCTCAGCGGTTCTCGTGTGAGATCACCGGTTCTGCTGCTAAACACGCACACACGCATGCGGAAATGACACGGAGGGAATCAGCAGAGTTAATCTCGGCCGGGATCACCTGGGGAATAACGGTCCCTCAGCTCATCAGAGTCCGAGGCAAAGTTGAGGGAGACACCTCTAGCAAACACCACCATAACACATCCAATATCCCTGACATGTTTGGCTGTCTGCCCATGTGTCCCCTGCCAGAGGAGAAAAACCTGCAGATTGGATCATATTAGATAACGGGGCAGATGACCCGCTAGGTGGGATTTGGGGAGCGTGTTTTGAACCCTTTCCATCACGGGCAGCGATTCTTTCGGAGGGCTAAAAGTGGCGCGGCGACATAGCTTGTCATCGCGCCGTCCAATACCAGACAGATCAAAAAATGTTTTCCTGCATGTCGCTGCAGCGTGGACGCACTTAGAGTCTGTTGCTGTGAAAAAAAACCCACAAAAATATCACATTTACTGACAATAGAGTCCCACATAGACTCCCAGGCCACTCCGCTGGTTAATTATCACTCCTTACAATAACAACTGAGCCCCCCATTTAAAAATCCGTGGACAATATTCCTGAAGATTACACTCCAAAAACACTCCACGCAGCCAGGCAGCCGGCAGCGGACCCACCAGGCCCGCCGCTCTCCTGAAAACAAATGCAGCCTCTTAAATGGGCCCTTTTCATGAACTTCACCAAACCCCATTCAGATTTCTGAACACAAAAGAGGATAATTTCATAAACATCATCCAACCACCCACAGCAGATAATTAACAGCATCAAACCGCTCCTGCAGACACAGGAAGTAGCAGGCGAGTGGAGTTTTGTGTGTGTGTGTGTGTGTCTGCGTGGCACACGGCGACACGAGCGTTGCAGTGAGCATGTGCCTGGAAAACACTGAATACCTTGCAAAGTAAAGCTGGAGCGCTGACAGATGGAAACGTCAGTCCTCGGTGTTCCGACAAACCGATCGGCGCCCTCCCTCCTCAGCACGGCTCGCTTCTTCTGCAGCCCCTCTCCAGAAATCACGAAGGAGCGAGCTGCGGAGAGACTCGAGGAGGAGCGGCGAGTCATTAGCAGCCCGACGCCATGAATGAAAGAAATCTCGGTAAAACTTCCTGCAGAGCAGCTGAGCTCTCCGGGCCCAGCGAGCGGGATTTGATTTATGTTTAATTTGGCTGTTTTTCTTCTTCTTCTTGCACCTGACTCCTGGACAATGACGAGGGCCTTGTGCTGCAGCTGGAGGACTCGTCCCATGTTTGGCGATGAAGAACTCATCTGCCACTCAAGGCGTTATCTGACTGTACACTAAACAGCCATCTTGTGCATGTGCTGATTCCACGTATATAACAATGACTCTGTTTAATTGAAGTCTCTGTCATGGTTTGGCCTGTGGAGCCCACGAGCACATGGCCTCCATATGGAGACGTTTCCACACGCCTCTCTGTGGCGGACCGCTCGGCTCTGACTTTCATCATCCCAGCTATAATTGACAAGCTTGTTTTAACTGCGTCTGCACGCGGCCACGGGAACGCGATTTGACATCTGCTGCGGAAGCCATGGGTGCTGCATTACTTATGGTGGTGGCTTTTTTTTTTTTTTTTTTACAGCAGTACAGTAATTCAGCCGTTTTTTTCATCTCCATCTTCTCTCCAGCTCTCCTCCCTCCCTCCCTCCCTCCCTCCCTCTCTCGCTCCTCCCGCCTACAGTATATTCTGGTGCTTTGATAAAACAGTGAAATTAGAGGTCATTTTGGCGAGCTCCAAAAATAGAAGGCAATCCAAGTTTGCCAGCCACCGGGTCTCTGTGGAGTCTGGTAAAATAAGAAATGTTCGAATGAAATACTAAAACAATGTTAAGAGAGGACCCCGGGCTCCCCGCCAGTGGCACAGAGTGTGTACCTCGGAGAGACACACACCTCTCTGGACACAGTTGTTTCATTAGATCCACACGGACGCACAAACACGACGCGCTCTGTGCAGAAAAGCTGAGCTTTCAATAATTCAGCTGCTGGTTTGAATGAAGAGCGTGAAGACAGAAATACTAGAAATATGTCACCTGTCTGTCTGTCTGTCTGCCTGCCTGCCTGTCTGTCTGTCTGTCTGTCTGTCTGTCTGTCTGTCTGTCTGTCTGTCTGTCTGTCTGTGTACAGTATCTGTCTGTCTGTCTGTCTGTCTGTCTGTCTGTCTGTCTGTGTACAGTATCTGTCTGTCTGTCTGTCTGTCTGTCTGTCTGTCTGTGTACAGTATCTGTCTGTCTGTCTGTCTGTCTGTCTGTCTGTCTGTCTGTCTGTCTGTCTGTCTGTGTACAGTATCTGTCTGTCTGTCTGTCTGTCTGTCTGTCTGTCTGTCTGTCTGTCTGTCTGTCTGTGTACAGTATCTGTCTGTCTGTCTGTCTGTCTGTCTGTCTGTCTGTCTGTGTACAGTATCTGTCTGTCTGTCTGTCTGTCTGTCTGTGTACAGTATCTGTCTGTCTGTCTGTCTGTCTGTCTGTCTGTCTGTCTGTCTGTCTGTCTGTCTAAACTATATGTCTGTCTGTCTATGTATCTCTCCACCTGTCTGTCTGTCTGTCTGTCTGTCTGTCTGTCTGTCTGTCTGTCTGTGTACAGTATCTGTCTGTCTGTCTGTCTGTCTGTCTGTCTGTCTGTCTGTCTGTCTGTGTACAGTATCTGTCTGTCTGTCTGTCTGTCTGTCTGTCTGTCTGTCTGTCTGTCTGTCTGTCTGTCTGTCTGTCTGTGTACAGTGTCTGTCTGTCTGTCTGTCTGTCTGTCTGTCTGTCTGTCTGTCTGTCTGCCTGCCTGTCTGTCTGTCTGTCTGTCTGTCTGTCTGTCTGTCTGTCTGTCTGTCTGTCTATGTATCTCTCCATCTGTCTGTCTGTCTGTCTTCTTGTCTATCTACCTATCTATGTACTGTATATATCTGTCAGCCTGCCTCTATCTGTCCATCTATATCTGTCTGTCTATCTGTGTCTCTCTGTCTAAGTACAGTATATGTCTGTCTATCAGTCTGTCTGTCTCTCTATTTATTGACCTGTCTATCTTTCTGTCAACCTGTCTTTCTATTTATTTGACTGTCTGTCTTCCTGTCTATCTGCATGTCTGTGTACAGTATATGTTTGTCTGTTTCTCTGTGTCCATCTGTCAGCTTGTCTGTCCGTCTGCCTGTCTCTCTCTCTGTCTATCTACACTACACGTCTGTCTGTCTGTCTGTCTGTCTGTCTGTCTGTCTGTCTGTCTGTCTGTGTCTCTCGATCTATCTGTCTTTCTGTCTATGTACAGCATATGTCTATCTATCTATCTATCTATCTATCTATCTATCTATCTATCTATCTATCTATCTATCTATCTATCTATCTATCTATCTATCTATCTATCTATCTATCTATCTATCTATTTGACTACCTGTCTGTCTTCCTGTCTATCTGTGTACAGTATATGTTGTCTGTCTCTCTGTCTATCTGTCCACCTGTCTGTCTGTGTGTGGCACAGCTTGTGACTATAGAGGACCGAGGTGAAGGGGGCAGCAGTCATTTCCTCCTCCTCCTCCTCCTCCTCCTCCTCCTGGTGGACGGAGGCTCTGATGGGGGTGTAATGGAAGCGTGTCGAGTGTCACAACAACAGCGGCGGGACGGGAAAGCGAGGAGATGGCGGCGAAGCTCGAGAGAGACCGAGGCCAAAGGGCCGAGCCGTGAGGAGGAGGGGGAGTTTTTATGAGCTGAGCGGGGACAGAAATGTCTGTTTCCACCGAGCCGGCCTTAACGTCTCTTCACCCCGGATCATCTCTGACCACAGCGAGCAGGAAGCCGTCGTTTGTTTGTCACGCTGACAAACATTAGTGAGCGATCGTCCCGAAAACAACAAACGCAACAGGTGCCAATTTAGAGCGGGATCAGAAAGTTAAAAATGCATCTCAGTCTTTTTTTTTTTCTTTCTTTCTGTTATTATTTCAGACGACATCACATGAGAAGAAAGGCTGGTAGTCTGCCAGCGTCTGCTGGTATTTTTATCTCGGGTGCTGTGATGTTTCTGCACTTTGCACAGATCACCTGTCAGTCACACAATGCCGCCGGTGCTGTGAGACTTTTCGCTTGGATTTTTTTTTAGCTCTAAAATGCAAGTGCTACCCTATTATTGGTTAGTCCAGTTATGCTGATTGGACACATTCAGCTCTAATCCATTTTAAAATCACCGCTGGTTTTCACGAAAAGCTAAAACCAAAAAAAAGCTTTTGCTGTTGGTGCATGATTAAAGGTGATGCTGCACCCCAGCTTACATCCATGATCAGTTATTACTACAATGTCCATGCATGGTGTGCGTAATAGAGGTGAAGTCGGGTTCAGGTTGGGTTAAAATACATTGAAGCCTCTGTGTTATAAACCTGGTTCCAGACCTCTGAATCACACTTCAGGTCACATTTTCTTCCAAATGCTCTGGTGCATGTTAATGGCTATTTTCCCAATTTTCAGAGTCACCCAGAGCTCCCAGTGAAGCCATACCACCAATATAAGTTGGCAACATTAGAAATTCCCACGTACAGGAAGTCTTATCCCTGCAGCGAGTCCCATTACAGTCAAAAATGACAACAACCACGGTTAAGATTGATGCAGCTGCACAGGTTGTTGCCTCTTTCCATGAAATAACTCAAATTGACATTTTTCTTTTCTCTGCATCTGCTGAAAATGATGTTGACGGGCGGAGGCTTCCCTCACCTCTGATTGGCCGGGGCGAACGCATGTGTGCCACCACTTGGAGCTACGCTGGCTTTTAAAAAAGCCAGCGTGAATTGTCGGTCCCAGTGTCCGGTGCCAGAGTTGAATGTCTTACCCTTAGTTTTTGCCATGATGCCTGAAGGCCACCACCGCCTGCGCTGGCACCGGATGCTGGCATCGGATGCAAATGTCCTCCAGAAGCACCCACCATGAACTTAATTCACTGGAAGACTCGGCCGATTACATCAGCAAGCAGCAGCGAGTTGAAGAATAGATGTTTATTAGTATAAAAGCAATCAGCACTGATCTGATATTGTGGTAGAAAAGACTGTATTGTTCAAGTAATGTAGAATTAGATGGCAAGACCATGATTACAGCCTGTGAGGGTTGTAGAGTAACAGGAAAGGGCCCTGAACCAGCCTGGGAAGTGGCAGAAGAGAGAGAAAGGTGAGGGGCTCGTTGAGAAGAAACTGTCATGCACAGCAGGCAGAGGAATAGAAAACACGAGGGCAAAGACCAATCAGCTCCAGCAGTATTCACGCAAATGAAAACTGCTGCAGCTTATTAAATTTCAAGGCCTTGTTTTGTCCCGTATTCTCAAACGCTGCAGTCAATCCGAAGCCGTGGTGAAATGTCAGACTGGTATCGGATTAAATTCAGACTCTCAGTGGTGAAATATGTGTCTGTATGTAGCAGGAGAGCCTCCAGTATACACAGCGGGGATATGCAGGCACCGCCGTGGATATATCATCATCTATAAATCAATATTTTGTGTCGCCATGAAGAGAAAAGGCATATTTTCAGTTTACCGCCGTTCCACATTCAATGGGAATAATACTATATGAATGCAGTGTTGACAGGCAGAATGTAAAGTGGAATAGATCCACTTAAGTGCTGTGTTTTAGGCTGGATAATGCGAATCAAGTGACACGGAGCCACTTTCCCGCCACCTGTCAGCGATTCATTGCCAAACCAAACCAATGGTTACCTCATTTCCTCTGTTACTTTGCCTGCTGAGGGAGTCCTGCACTGTTAAAACATATTCTAATCTTCCCGCGATGCGGCTCGCTTATTGTCGAGGTGAACGTTCCCAGGCGGGGATGACAGCGACGGCGTCGATGCTCGCCGCTGACCCCGCTCCAATTTCCTCCTCGTCTCATTTCTACACGGCTGCGCTCAACCAGAGAGAGAGAGGAGGAGGAGGAGGAGGAGAGGAAGAAGAGGGGAGTCATCCTCCGAATGGAAATGGCCACTTTGAAAGAGGCCCTGGAAAATGGGCCGTCCCCCAGTGTAGTTTCATTGGAGATGGGGGCATCAAAAGAGCTCTGCGCCGCTACAGCAAAGGATACTAATGATCCCATGACGCTTGGAAAGGGCTGCTGGAGCGTTAACCTCACTCTAGACGACCCATCCTATGTAGGTCAGAATGAATAGGTTCTGCCTCAACACCCCTCTACCTGAAAATGACAGATTCTGTCCTCCTTTCTCCTCTGCTATAACACAAAATGACAAAGGAGGCCCTTCTGTGACACTTCTCTGGGTTTTACTGCAGATTATGCCACATTGCAAAAGCTTTTCCGTCCTCGCAGCCTTATTTTTTCCCCTTCCGATGAGCAACGGCGTCCTCAAATCAGTTAAGGTAATTGTCCTTGTTTCAGTATAATTTAGGTTGCTTGACGGATTTTCTGGAACGGGGAAACATCACAATGAAGAGCAGCTCTCATCCTTCAAGTAAATCGTTCACTTAAGAGACTCACTATCCCTGAATCACAGAGAATGTGAAATTCCCAAATTGACTGACAGGTCCTTGTTTTTTTGTACAGACTAATGGTGCATTCACGTGCTCCTCGGATCATCTGATTTCGTAGGCTTGGGAGTCGTTCTTCTGACGCTCCGAAGAAGAAAAGTCGTTTTTCTAACTGAGCAAAAGATTCATAGGCAATATGTGAATTAATAAAAGGTTTCTGACCATCAACCAAACATTTGCTTTCATATATGACCTCAAAGTCAGTCAGAAACTAATTTTTCTGATTATTCCGACACCACACAAATGCGCTGTAACTCCAGAAAACAACTAAATCTAAAGTTTTTAATGCTAATGAGGTTTGTTTACGTCAATGGTGTTTTTACCCAGTTTAAGTTCACATTCAGCTAATTTGTAGTCGCAAATATGTTCTGTTGGAAATATTCATTTTTTTCAGTACCTCAAACTCAGAAAAAGTCTTTGTCAACACAAGATGTTCTTATTCTTAATAAATATTTCACTGAAACCATCTTTCCTCCACACTAATTGAGTGTTTTGGTAACCCAAACCTACAGAGCTGCTGCTGCGTGTGCCCAGCTGTCCACAGCCAACCAGCAGACAGCCTATTGGAGGATTTGTTGTTTATCTATCATGTCATCGTATCAGTGTTTCTACGAAAGATGGCAAAGTGACGTAGTTCAGATTACTGGTGTATGTATACGAGCTGAGTTTCTCGTCAGGAGATGGAGGCCGTGATGCCAAAGTAACAAAACCAGACGGCAAATCCGGACTTTTTCCAGCCACGTTTGAGGCGACAAACCAGAATTTTTGACGTAACGTCGGAACATTTTCTAGTCGTTTTTGTGGCAGCAATGTCTGGACATTTTCCAGCTGCATTTGAGGTGACAAACCTGGAGATTTTAAGCCAAAGCATGATCTTCTCCTAAACCGAACCAAGCGTTTTCATGCCTGAACGTAAAGATTCGAACACTTCTGTGGTTTGCAGAAACGTATAATGCTAATATTCATTCTGGCTGATAGCAAACAGACCTGCCCTGCACTCTACATAGTTCACTGTTCTGCGAGGCTTCAGGACGAGATAAAATGATGTGCTGAGATGAATGTTTTGTTGGTTTAAAGTGTTCTGTTCATTACACATACATCTTAAAGGGCTTGCGTGCCGCGATAATGTGATGTGAATAACACATTTTGGAAGCATGAGTGTGATATTGATTCAGTCACACATGTTCCCCTGCAACAGCGGAATAAAACACATTTGTGAGAATTAATGAGCTGATTGGATTATGATGCAGTGTAAATTCCCTCTTTCACTATCCTTATGAGGTAATAATGGCACAATTTATTCATACAGACACATTGCCAGATTAATTTTCCACCAATTTTGAACAATTATCATTATTGGGGGGGATTTTATTCAAGATAAATGAGGTGAAGAAAAGTTTGGTTGGCCTCAGTGCTGATGAATACGCAGACTGAGCTTCCTTATTAAGCACCACTTCTAATTCCAAAAGCAGTCTCATTCATCATTCATAAACCTTTGTTTTGTGCAGTTATTTTATTTGTTTTTCAAGCTTCGCTTTTTCATGCCCAAGGCTTGTTTCCACACAGGAAAATATGTCCATTGTAAGATTGGAGTGCTGGTTCCTCCCCTAGGACTCTTAAAGTGTGTTTAAAATGCATTCAGAAGATACGTGCTCACGCTAATGCCTCCGGATGTGCCACGCAGTCGGAGAGGATCAGACTCCTCATCTCTCTTTAAGCTGTATACACATTTACATAACACTGACATGGCCACACTTTCCACAGCCATGCAATCTAACGTGTCAAAGAAGCGTCCCATCCACGCTGATATTTCCCATTAAGCGTGGCATCTGCAGCTTTATTGGTCGCCATGCCAACTCGTGAGTTAACCAGGAAGCTAATTAGCGACGTGTCTTGTTATTCTCATGTTTTTATGCATTGGCACGCTGCCAGTGAAAAGTTTTTCAGCACCCTATATTTTAGCATCTTCGGGGGGAATCGCAGGCGGAATGTGAGCACAGATGCCGTAAATTAGAACATATGCATGAGGAATAATTAGTAAAGTAAGAAATGTGTCATTGGACTTGATGTAGAGCTAAGTGGAAGCTGCCTAACGAACTGAAAATGTCAAACTTGGGCTCATCAGTCCGCAATGAATTTTCCACCGTGCAGCAGTCCAGTGTTTGCATCTCGTAGCCAAAGCGAGCCTCTTAACCCCGTTTTGAGGGCATAATAAAGGTTTTTGGAGCCGCCCCTCTTCTTAAATCTCCTCTGTGCACTTGACGCTCATTCAGCTGTGCCTTGATGTCGGCTGCAGCCGGCCTTGTGTTACGCCAGCGAGTGCAACTTGTTGTTTGATTTTGTTGTCGATCTGAGCTGCCAGGCTTTTTTTTTTTTCTTTTTTTTTCTCCCAGGCGTCTCAACACTTTTTGATGCAAAATCTAAAAAGACGCTTTAATATTTTTTGGTCATTTCTCTTCAAGACAGTCTTTCATTCCTCAGAGTAATAACAGCTTGCCTTTCCTGTCGTGAGCTGTCATTTTGCCTCCATGATGACTGCTGAGTGCCTCAGAGTGTTCCACTGCCGGCGTCAATCGTTGTATTTAAGGACCTATTAATTGTCAACCTCTCAGATCCTAATGGATCTCTAAAAGCCACATTTCTCAATTCGCTTTTGCTCATTTCTCCATTTTTTTCCGACTTTAGTGTGTTTACAATAGGTACACTTCCCAGATTTGACCAAAAATAGCAAAAAACAAGCAATAATTTTTTGTCCTTTTACAACATATACTGCACTTTGCAGACAAGAAAAAGATATAAATGAAATGATAGCAACTTCCACACGTCTTGTGTACACAAATAGTTTTGTGCAGAGGTAAGCTGTATCTTGTTCATCTTTTCCTCTGCTGTGTACAGCCCACCAGCTATATCTGCGATTGTGTCTTTATACGCACTCCTATACGCTGAGTCCAGAAGCAGTCCCATGATGCACCAGACTGCAGACTGGAGAAACGTCGGCACTCCAACTCCTCTTTCTCCCGCAGCTGCAAGACGTTTCCTATCAGTGCAGATTATTCCCAGCCAGGCCCGTAGCTTTCATCTAAATGTCAGTGGCAAAGGCGTGTCAGAGAGATAAAAGCTCAGATAGAAGAACGGCATCAAGGCATATTCAACGATGCGGGGGCAGGGGTAGAGGTAGAGAGCAAGGGATTGTATATGTGTCAGCGCGAGGTATTGACGGATGCTGTACGCCGAGCGCTGTAGTCTCTCGTGCAGGAATGCCACGGCTTTTTCAACCCTGATTCGAACTTTATCTCTGCTGGTTTCCTCAGTTTGAGATGCACTGGTGTGTTTGATAAGACTCCTGCGGCGAGCGCGACAGTATCCATACCGTTTCCTTAAACGCCTTTTTTTTTAATAGAGGCAAAAATTCATGAAGCAAATTAATTTCCCGATGCCTCACTTTCTATCCTCCCAGCTTCAGCGCGGCTCGTGCAGTGGCAGTATCTAGGCCACTGCCCGCACCATCCAAATAAATAAAGAAAATAAGATTAAACCAACTTGCTTTGCGAAGTGAAAGTGTCTGATCTGTGTTTTCCTCCCCAGCACTCATCCTGACTCAATCAAATTAAAGCCACGTGCCGCCTCGGTGCCATCAGCGCGGCGCCCGGCGAGCTCCTACAAGTCTTCCTGTTTCGTTTGACCCAGACAATCCTTTAACCAATGATGCGCGTGATGCGGTCCTCAGTGGGGGCCGCCACCCTGGCAAGATTCCCTTTCAGCCTGAACTCGAAGATGAGGTCACGACCCCACTCTCTAAGGGGGTCGCGGCCACAGATGGGGCCTGGCCGCCCATGCTGGCCGCCGTGTTTGATCTCAGGGCTGAGCTGCAGTCCCAATGAGGCAGGGCCACATCTGAATCAGCCCCTTTAAAAAACGGGCCTGTGTTTATGTTAACTCACAATGATTGGTTTCACTGAGCGCCAGGGATAATTACCAAGGGTTTTTCCTTTATTGAATGGTAATTACAAAAGACAAATAGACTCCGAGCAACTGACTTCCTGAGTAAAACAGCTCTCTCCCAGTGCAGCTGTGGATGGTGATGCCGCCAAGAGCAGGCGTGTTTATTGGTGTTGCTAACCCACTCAAAACAGACCAAAAGGTGGCTGATTAAAAAATGAATGAATGAGGGAATAATTACAGTTTACAGTGTTACTTGACCAGCTTTCTTTATTTTCACTCAACGCAAATCGCTCACAACTTAAGTGAGGCTAATAAATCAAACACCCCCCGCGTGCTTGGCTGCCGCTGTACTCTGACAACATTCCCAGTGAATCCACTCAGTCGGTTTCAAACTTTTTTATTTCTCACCCTCACAGTAATATTATAATGACCTTTGACAGTCTGCCATTTCCAAGGCCAGCCCAGACGCAACGTATACGGCCAGATATGGAGATAGCACATCATCGCTGTAATTGACTTCTGTCCAGGTCCTGACTGAAGGTCACGCAGGCAGCCAGACAGATGAGTAATTAAAATCTCTTCTGCTCTTTAAGACACTCATTGAAGTCCACCCTTCATTTGGTGCATCATTAGTCATGCTACAGCTGACTCGGGCTTTATATCATGAAACTTCCTGGCACACATTTGCATTCACACACAATGTATAATCATTAGCAATATCCTAAGTAATTGAAGGTGGCACTTGGGAAATGGTTACCTGACACTGACAAGTGGAGGATGGAGGGCGCTGTCAGCGAGGTGCCAGGCTTGTTACCGTCTTTGCTTCATCAGTCATCATCTGTCAAAGCACGACGAAGGGGAAGTTAAAAACGTTCACCTCAACTCTTGTTCCTCCACTTTGAAAGGGATGAGAACCAATTCATAACGCCTAAATATCTCATCTCAAACAATACGCAGCCGAATAGTCGGCGCCAATTCAGCTGCGAGCACTGAGCCGCAAGTAAGTCCACGCTCATCAATTTAGCTCTGCAGAGCCATTTTTACTCTGCAAGAGGACAAACAACTCCATTTGACTTAAAATAAAAAGTCACCGAAGAGTCAACACCTGTTACCACTGGACCGTTTGAGCTGAAATACCAATGAGAGGAGAAGCCACTGCACAAAATATTAGACGGATGCATGAAAAGGGTAAAAACTGGATGTGCATCATGCATGTCTAACTACCTGTAACATGCTCAGATTCATGTTTGTCCACATACAGAGCATACAGACTCAACACAGTTCCCATGCATGCTGTCACTCGTATTGTTTTTTTCATTAAAAAGGAGTTTGCAATGGATAAAAATATTACACGATAAATCCATTTTGTGTGAGAAAAATCATTTTCGCGAGGCTTTGAAATGAAGCAGATGTATTGTTCCACAGTTCAGCAGCTGTCATTGTGACTAATTGTTAGGCTTTTCTATTATGCCTCTGAATGTGCACGGATTTGTAAACAGAAACAATATGCGCGCACAGTTGTGCACAAATATCTGCAGAAGTGCCCATGAACAGATAGCAACACACACTAAACAGACACACTCACCTATCCAGCTGCTGTGTCCTTGTTTGCAGTGTTAGCTGTCGGCGCGGTTCTGCAACAACACCGCCAAGACAAACTTTTTCCTTTATTGTACTTGGCAAATAAAGTGATTGCGGTTCTGATTTTGAAACAACACACCCATGTCTGAGACAATGAAAGGCACCCGCATGCTCAGGCAATCACACGGCCGGCTCTGGCCTGGCCGGCTGTGGTGAGTGAAGGGAGGATGGACACATCACTGCAGCCTGCGGCGCTGATGGAGCTTGGCCCATCCGTGGCCTTGCCAATCTGTCATCTACTGTGTGCCCTGCACACACACATGCACACACACACGTGCGCGTCCGTGTCTGCTCGCAGCCCGCGAGCCAGCCCATGAATCAGTCATCTCCTGCTCTTCCGCGACCTCCACTCACCGCCGTTCGTTGCCTGACTGACAAAAGCAGCAGGCCGGCCTGCTGCAGCTTGGCTCCCCTCCTCTCCGCTGGAACCTGTTTGGAATAGCCGGTCTTTGATTCCTGTGTGACCCACAGGCGCTGTTCAGGCCTCGGGTCCGCCTCCCTGCTTGCGGTGTCACGGCCAGGTCTGACTTGTCGGCAGGCAGACTTTAGAGAAGCACTCTGGCTCAGCTTACTCGAGCAGGTGAAGACAATGCCTTTGTAACTCAGGTGGCACGAAATAACTGCGCTGGGAAATGCAGACGGTAGTAGAAAGCTTGGAGGAAGAAGGACATCCAGAGCACATAAACAACCTCAAACGTAAGAGTTTATGAGTAAGAAGAGGCTGATATTGGCATCTGATGGCCAGCTGTTCATGAGCGAAACTCATATTCAGCTACTTCTTTTTGTCTTCACTCCCGGTTGTGAACACCAGAATACGGACGCCACAGCAAAGAAGTCCATAATGATTCGCAACTTGGATGCTACGCAGAATAATTTCGCCCGACCCCCCACCTCTACCCCTGCAGGCCCCGCCAAGTCTCTAACCTGGCAGGATGACAGCTTATGAAGACTTTGTCCAATTAACAAGCTATATTTGAGCCCATGTGACTGTTGTTTACAAACCCCGGTAGGCTCGTAATTGGGCAGCGGCGCCCGAAATGAACCAAATGCAAAAGTGCACCGAAGTAAACTTGACTGTGGTTGACAGAAAAAGAAAAGCAAGCGCTGGCCACCAGTCCTTACAGTATCGATGGCTTGTCAGATTAAATACATCACATTATACTGCTCTGTACATTTGCAGCCTTTCATGAAAGTCACACAGCAGAAAAGGAAAGAAAAGAAACAGGCTGTTGGGAGATGTGATGCAGATGGGACCGAGTGATCATACAGAATTTCCTCCAAATGCGTCAAAATTGATCATGATGACTGAGCAAATGTTTGTGCAAAGAGCTGTAAATCTGACCATCTTCCTTCTTTAAAGCTGAATCGATGGGATCAGGGGGGAAATGAGCAAGTTATGCAAGTGCAACAGTCGTGTACACACTCTGTATTATGTTCTCCAGCAAACTTGTTTTGCCAGCAAATGAGAAATGGAGGTAAGCAGCATCCGAACCCTGTCCGATGAATAAAACATTCCCAAAGACAATCAGACTCTCTTTGACATATAGAGTCAAATCACACGCCTGCTTCTCTGATGGCTGTCTGCCTGAAACGCCAGCCCTGTCTTTGTGGAGAGTGTCGGGGAGGAAGTGAGGAAGCAGGGAGAGAAGCTCCAAGTCCATTATCTGTACTCTCTCACTTAAACAACGCGGCTTCCCCTCGTCCTCCTCACCATCACCTATGGACTTTCTCCCATGGTTCAGCAGCGGGGAAGTCTGATAATTGGTTAGACTGCTGCACAGTCAGAGAAACACTGTTCTTTTCTTACCTCATTAGAGACACCCATACAGCTGCATTGAATTTTCAATAAGCTATTTGATTCAGGCCGCTTTGACATTTGCAGATTTTCTATTGACTGGATACATTCTGTTTTACACCCAGGGACACGGGCTGTATTTCTATTTGATTTGCGGAGACGCTCATCTGAAAGGAAAGATCAAGCGTGTTGCGAATGTTTTGTTCATATAACGCTGCACGTCTGCATGAAGGTAATTGCTGTGGTGTTTGATCAGAGCATTATGTGTGTTAGATATGTATACGGGTGTTTATCTTGAGCAGACGCTTTGATTGTGTTAACTGCATAGAACACTTTTATCAACCTACGTCTTGTTTTGGCCTGAAGTGACAGCAAATAGGTCCGTAAGGCTTTGTGCCATCCACACTTTCTTTGGACTTTACCAGTTGTTTGTTCATTAATGCAGCGGCTGACAATGTGGGAGTCAAATGTGGTGTTTTCAAGTTGTTTAAGTTTGTGTGCGCTGCGTTATCATGGCGGGAGAGAAGACTGTAAATTAAGATTGGGACAAAATAAGCTTTTTCCAGCACTGATCGTCCAAGATTGGTTCGCAAAATGTCCGAAGTAAAGGTGGGAGAACAGCAGCAATGACTCAAGTGACAAAGCCCTCTAGTGGCCATAATAGTGGTGCCGTTATAAAGTGCTCAGGGAGGGGGTTTATTATTGTAAACATGACAAAGATGGTCCCCTAGCTTGAGCAAAGTCATCATTTTAAGCCACCACCAAGCTAACCTTAACCCAAACCTCAACCGCAGTGTCGTCACATCAAAACACGGATTTATTTTGATGTCCTGCCTGAATCAGAAATCTGCGGCATTCTGGAGGACGAACTGCAAAAGCACAGAAAAGAAGCCATTATGTTGTGAAGATTATTGTTATTACTGACACATTCAGTGTTATTTCTATCTGCTTTACACACTGTCGGGCAAACAGCGTCCCATATTTTATGAAGGTAAAATCTTAATCTTCAAGGTAACCTGTAGCAGCTTGCAGCAGAGTTAAATGAATATTTGCCTGTGAAAAGCGGTGAAGTATAAGTACACACTGACTCTCATTGGTGAAAGTCAGTGGCTGCTTTTTGCACAACAAATATAGAATAGTAAGATTACGTTGCGCCCGAGCGGCCTGAGCTCTGCTCATGTGAAAGAACGACTTGAAAACTTGTGAAATGGCCACAAACCACATGTTTCAATCTCACGTGTGCGAGTTCACCTCAAGCTGTTTCACGCGTGACGAACCGCATATGTGAATGTCTCACATGAGTGTCAGATGGGAACTGTCTGCTTTTACACATGATGGCTGATGGGAGATTTTATGTGAAATATGTGAAAATCAGACGCACCTCCATGTGTGTGATGAACATGCAGAGGGTGTTTACGTCAGATGTCATTTGGACAGAAACCACAGCTAATCAGCCGCTCTTGGTGTTCATGAGGGACTGGCCGAGCTGTTTTCTAAACAGCACCTGTCCACGTTACACCGAGGACCTGATTCAGCACCGCCTCGCCTCTGGTTTTTGACTAGATCTGCATTATGATTAAAGTTACAGCGTTGTACTAAATGTATGCACGGCGAAAACCGACCTCATGGGGGAAAAACTCCGCCAATGGACGGATACTGATCAAGCAAAATTATCCCAACTTATCTTACACACACTCTCATTATGGTCCGGGTTAATAGGGATATTTGCCTGTGTGTGGGTGATTATCTGGGCTGGACGAGCCCCCGGCACACCCCTGTTTTTGCCTTTGCCATTTGCGAGGCCTTGTGGGATATGACTAATGGAGTGTTGTGCTTAAAGGATTGTGGTGTCTGGTGCGAGTGTTCCCCGGGTCGTGGTGAAGTTAATTACCTGGGATTGAACAGTTACTTTGTCCCTCTCCGGGGATCCAGTCAGCAGACAGGAGAGGAAAGCGATGCGTCTTGAACTGGCTGCATATCCAGGTCACTGTGGACAAAACAACAGCTTTTTTATTTTTTTGCTCGGCTGCTTTAACCCTCCTGTGCGTCTCCTTGGTCTCTGCATATGGCTTAAGAGTCAGACTCATTTCACCAGAACCATAGGACACCAATGTCTGCCCACGTGGAGAGACTGGAAGGTAATGGCTGCTTCCCCGTCCTCTCTGTTTACTCTGTCTGAGCTATTCTCAAATTTATTACTTTACAAGGCAGTTTACCACATACCGCTTTCAAACATCTGTCCACGATGTCCTTGTTAAAAAAATGACAAAATGTGCTGTTTGGTTTTGGGTTTTTTTGCGATTTTCCTAACCCTGTCTTACTGTCACTGTGACTGTCAAGCTTCCCATCCACATATGACACACAGTTTGTAATGAAAGCGGTGGCAGATTTACTGCTTGAAATTGTTCTGCAAGCCCGAATCCAAAAATCGGGACTCTGTGTGAAACATAAATAAAAACAGAATCAATCATTTGCAAGCAAACTGCGTTTACCAGCGAGTTTTACCAAGTGTTCCATGTGTTCATCTCCTTAATCCAATCGTGTGTTCACAAACAGGTGAACCTCGCTCTATCCTCGCTTGTGATGCCCCTTTCATACCCAATCATGACACTATCACCTGTTACCAATGAGCCTGTTTACCTGTGGAATGATCCAAACAGGTGTTTTTGGAGCGTTCCACATCTTTCCCAGACTTTAGCTGCTCCAAACACGATGCAGCATCAAATTCAGAATAAGCAGATATTTACAAAAAGGTCAAACATGAAATATATTATCTTTTTAAAGCATCCCAACTTTTCTTTTTGGAGTCAGGGTTGTAAACGAGGAGGCTTTGATTTCAGACAGAGGTGGAAGCGGGTTTATTCCATTTCTACTGATCGATTTCAGTAGATGTTATCAACTGTGGCTAGCTTGCTAACTAAGCTAACATTAGCGGCATGCTTTAAAACGCTGCTGACAGAACGGTTTTAAAGAAAGAATGTTGTTAAACGGTCTTAAATATGCACATGACAGCTACCTACGTGATATTTTACTAAAAGACGCTAAAGCTAACAGGTCACCAGCTAATGATCCATGTGTAGACGTGGAAATAAAGACAGCGTTGCTCTTGTGTTGCAGTAGAGGGTCAGTTAGTCCGAGCGAGGCCAGTTCTTAGATAACTGCTTAAACTGTCGGCATGATCGCAGCCGCTCATTTTTCATGCCTCCCGGCTTGTTTCTAGCAATGCTGCAGTTACTTTGGTGAGCGTAATGTTATCATGGAGCTGATTAAACTACAAAAGAAAACCCCGCTACAATGCACTTATCCTTTAAAGGTGTTATGATTTCTATGCACACCTGAGAGGCTTTAAGGCGGCTGAAGGAAAGAAAAACTCATTAAACTTTGCTCGGGAGTCACCTGGATAAAGCAGTAAATGACTTACTGCTCCCTCAGATAGCAAAGAAGCATCTGAGGGGTTGACATGGAAAAAGCATCAGAAAGAACTTCAGCCTTCCCTCTTAAAATGTCAGGTCTTAAACACTCAACCTTTGCACTGAAAGCCCCCCCGAGGCAACCCAAACAACCAGTCGGCTGCAAAAAAAATAAAATAAAATTCAGGCTGAACAAAATATTTAATATTTGCAGAGGGTGAAGAAATAAAAAATAAAATTAAAAAAAAAAAAAATAAGATGAAGAAATCCCTATGAGCGTTGGAGCGTTTATCAGGGGATATATATCCCCAACTAGTTGGCAAGTGTGCAATGAAGCCTGCCACAGTGTCACGCCGCACTGTGGTTTTTAATAGGAACACGGCTTAAGAGGCCCTTACATCTTTCGTTTCACTTGAAGTTGTCACTCAGTAATCCCTCGGTAAAGTGTAATGCCGCTGGATTAGCGCCGCAACCCCAGATTTCCAAATTATCATCTGAAAAAACCCACTGAATGATGTTGCTAATAGGAACCAAATTATGCAAAAGAAGAAGAAGGCCATTTTTCCCCCTCCTTCCACCCTCTTTCAATTCGTCATGTCACTTTTTCTCTCTCCCTCTGTAACTTTCATAACGGGCAGATTAGCACGCCGCTGCGCTCGTGTCCACTAGCTCCTCGCAACTCAGTAAAGAGAAGAAAAAAAAATGTCCAGATGAATATACAGCATCACAGGAGGATTTATTAATAGGGGGCAGTCTCAGTCCATCTGTGGTTGAGCTCAGGCCTAATCCTTCCCTCCGACTGAATGAGACTGTACAAATTCCCCATGATGGCCCACGTCAACAGCTGCTGGAGTGGGTGGGGAGGATGAGAAGCAAAGGGAACGGAAAGGAAAGCGTCCAAGGCCTCCTCCCACTGTCCAAACTCCCCGGAGTCATCTTTACCAAAGCTGAAACCCAGGCTGACCATGTTTGTTGTGATCAGTAAGCTTGGAGACTTCCACTTTCAGGATAAGGATGATTTCCACCGGCCGTCCTCCAAACCCACACACCAAGTCTGACTTAGATTCTTTTTTTGGCAAACTCTGACTGACTGCATTTTCTCTTCCTCCTTCCCCCTCGTGCAGGCCTTTCATCTGCTATCTCTGTCTCTCTCCGAGGTAAAAGACTGAGAAGACTTCCTCCCAAAGTGCATTTCAGTGCATCTCAACCATGCCGAACCTCCAGCACTCGGGGGTCATGTGCTGTTTTTGTCTGTACTTTGTCAACTCTGTATCAAACCGCCGCAAAGGCACCGTATCGTGACCGCAGCGTGACGATAGCCGCTCACCCCGCCCACCGAGAGATCAATGCTGATAGAGAAGGAGACAGAGAGAGCAGACATGTTTTTGCCGTTCCACTTCTTTCTTCAGACACAGCCAGGGGACACTGGAGGAGGGATGATGGTAGCTTCAGCCTGCCCTCGCAGCACAATTGGGCTGCCTGCCACGAGCCCCGTGATTTATGATGCCGTCAAAATGTACACTGTTTTTTCTGTAGCTTCACCAAGGGTCACTGTGTTGTCTTAGATGCCTCTATCTCCCGTTGCGCCGCCGTGCTCTCACGTCTAAAAAAGGACGACTAATCTCCAGCAGTCAGTGTCCATTTATCTGCTACGGCCGAATATGATGTTAAAATGCTAATCCTGCATTTTTAATAGTCTTCCTCGTTCCTTGATGCTGTGGTAGAATCCATTCTCTGCCTTTGTTGCTGGAAAGGAGCGGTATCTCAGATGCCTACATAGTCTTCAGATGTTAGCACCAATTACCAGAGGAACCTGCAGAGCTGCATATCTACACAGAAGGGACTATTAGGCTTTGAATATCACCTTAAATCATGAACCGCTGAATTTCTACCTCTACATATGCATGAAGCCGTGCTATTCAAACCTCTGCAGAGACGGTGAAAAAAGAAAAACTCCCACACACCTTGCAAAATTGTGGAAGAAGTGGAATTATCATCATTTAACGGGACACTTTGTGCATTTCCTGCCAAATCTGGAAGAGTAAATGCGACATGACGAACTGTTTAGATGTGTGGTTAATTCATTTACCCCCCCTCCCCTCCCCTCCGCACGCTCATCCACACCTCCTTCCCCCCGCCGGAGTCAGAGCACCACCAGTTCATCTGCAGCGGCGCTCCAACAGGGAGAGGGATTTCTCTCCGTCAAAGGACACGGCTGGGCTTGGCTGATTAGCTACGCTCACTGAGCATGCCCGGACTGCTAGGCCTGCCGTTAAAGAGGTGGAATGGATTCAGCTCCAGGAGGGAGAGGTGGGGTAAGAGGTGGAGGGGAGAGGGGGTTTTTTTGCCAACGTGGAGTGCAAAAGCTGAGGTTGCATGCTAATAAACACAGGGTGTCACAGTGTCATGCAAATATAAACTCCCCTTGGCAATTTCTCTGCATGTTTGATACAGTCCCTGCGTGCCACTTTCCCTCGCTATTGTTAAGGTGGCCTGAAGTATGGTTTTGACTCCGGCTTTTTTTAGTTTCTGTCGAGCATGAGGTCCTCAAATTCAGGTCCAAATGCCATTTGAAATCCTTTTCAAATGCTTGACTGTGATTTATTGAATGGCATATCTGAACTGGCTCCAGAGTGCCTGCCCCCTTTCAGACGGGGGCTCCTGGTGTGCTTTAGCTGCAGAGAGACTGTGAGAACTTCTGAGGAGCCAAGTCAAGACGTTTTCATGCTGTTCTATTAGCTTTTCAATAAACACGACAATTGGGACCAGATGATTTGCCTCAGCGTGTGACTCATCTGAAAAGAAAAGTCGCGTCTTTGCGATATTTCTTTCTTGGGAGTGTGAATGTTTGCCAGTAAAGCGCTCATGATCTGGGATAAATTAGCCTGTTGGCCCTCTGAGCTGCTGAGGATCCTTTAAAATATTCCCATTGACTAATCTGCTGATCAGCATGAGGTGTGGCTGCCTTTCTGTCAGCAAAGAATTATGTTGATTATTGCACAATGTCAGAAAATATGCGCTGAGCTGGGGGGGGGGTTATTGCTCCTCTTCCCTCTGCTTAACAGCAATATCCAGGAATCGCAATATTTCAGTGTTGGAAATGAACAGAGATGGCAAAGCAGAGATCATAATCCCTGACTTGTGCCTTTTTTTCCCTTTTAAATGGGAAAAAATCTCAGCGCTGTTCACAAAGAGCTGAAAATGATATTTTGGAAACTGGGAAAGGTCATCTCATTTCTGGCAATTACCAGTGGAAGCCATATCCTCATGTTCAGTATGTACACACAGAGGCCAAACACAAGTGCAAAGACCTTATCAGTTTTCCAAATTAGCAATACTGTATGTGCATAAAGGGAACAGCACTAAGTCTGTCTCACTGTTAGCATGCAGATCCACAGTTTAATTGGCTTCATGCTTAGGTGCCCGTGCCAGCGTGCTATAAAAACATGTTAAGCACTGTGTGTATGGAGGCATTGTACCATACTGGAAGTTAGATTAAAAAAACAACTGCTTAAAAAGTCAATCAGTTGGAAGTTGCTGAACAAAACACCATAATTTAAAGTTTGTCCTGGCATTATTTATCTGTTTTATCTCTTGCTTGTTAAATACTGTATAATATCCCACATCAGTGCACAAATATAGAATATAATACACTCATTTTTGCTTAAATGTGGTTCGTTGCTAGCATGACTAATGCAAGCTAACACAAAAAGTAGCCGTGCTTACCAGCCAAGTGACAAACAGAGGCTTTAAAATACGCCTTACTTTGGTTTGTTTTTCTGAGAAAGTGAGCGTTTCAACTAATTAACTACTTTAATTAAAGCCGCCGTCCTTCACAAAAGGAGCAAACTGCAGCTGAACTTTCTCGGAGCCACAGTTTCAGGCAGTGAGTGAAGTGGCAATTAAAGGATAACAGAAGCGCGTTGATGTCTCTGTAAAAGTGATATCTAAAGATTAGCCACCATAGCTAATGGTCACGCCAGACAAGCTTCACTCGGGCTGAATTGGACAGAGGTGCATTTTACTGCTGATGAATTCAACTTTTTGTTTGCAGGACGAACAATGTGCCCTTTCCTCTTTCAATAGTTCGACGGCGTAATCTTGCTTTAAGCGATATTCAGCGAGTCAAGAGCACTTAGAAGATAACTTCATCACTGTGATGCCGGTTTGACCGCAGTTTATCTGTAGGAACCTTTGATACCTTTAGCACGACAGTTTCCCTGCAACCAAACACTATCTGCACGGTCTCATTATTA
Organism: Chaetodon trifascialis; assembly: GCF_039877785.1. Lineage (NCBI taxonomy): Eukaryota > Metazoa > Chordata > Actinopteri > Chaetodontiformes > Chaetodontidae > Chaetodon > Chaetodon trifascialis. The sequence continues at coordinate 21,673,994 of NC_092073.1, forward strand.
CTGTGGTGCACACGGTTTGTCCTCCGCACTGAGTTATGCCTAACAGCAGTTTCCTTATTCCTTCACATGTACTAAAGGTTATGTCACGTGTTCCACAGTCATTAGAGGGGAACAAAGACATCCTCGGTGTGAATAGCTCTCCGACAGTTAGCTCGGGCCTTATTTTCAGCTCTGCACTGGCTGCAAAAGGTGTGATGAGTGTTTGGAGCTCGCTCTCGGTGCAGTTTCAGGGAGAGAAAATGAGATTTCGTAACTTAATTTTTGATCTGCTGTTGTTTATCTTACCTTAATCCACCATCTGCTGCAACTTCCACCTCGTCACTATTTGCAAAAAATATAGCATTTCCCTCTCTGTCTGATTACGCCAGACAAAGCCTTTTTTTCTTTCTTTTTTTCTCAGGAAGGCAGCTTGGTCAGCAGTCAAAGCAAATGTGCATCATATAGCCATGTCAAATCCATATTAAGGTCAAACCCCTTAGCATTGGAGAAAACAATCTACCATGCAGTGGAAAACTTGTGACCATCAGCTGTTTTAAAGTATGAGTTACTCAGAACAGTGCAGTGATTCAGGAAATGCCCGAAAATATAATTATGTACTGTACACGCATCGTAAACAAGCTCGAGACAGAACGGCTTCTTTGTGTTAAGTGTTGCTTTATCTCAGTGGAAAATGACAGAAGAAATATGGTCGACTTCAGGCAGATTTCCAGTTTATGCAGGAGGCGCAGCATTGCTTGCGACACAGTGAATATTTATGCCGCAGAGTCCTCCAAGTCGAAAGATCCAAACATTTGGCTGTGTTTTTATTTCTCCTGGGAGTTGGGAAACTGTGTTGATAAAAACTTATCTTTGCCTCACAGAACAACAGTGTATCTGATATTCTTTAAAAAAAGACAATGATATCTGTGATAGGGGGTGCTTGGGCGCCTGACTCCTCCGTGCTCCCTTGTTCACTTTCCTGTAGTGTATTGATCTTTTTCTGGGATTGTTTATAGGACTGTGTGTCTAAAAGGAGACCTATTGATTTCCTTTTTGGGGGTTCTGCCACAGCACAGGTCTAAGTCTCAAACACAGAATTAAAGACAATAAAATAAGTCAACTTAATCACCCGCAATGAGTCTCCATAATGAAAAATTGAGCGTCAGGACGTCTTTGATGTGCTGTTTTTGGACTGAACTTTGCTGAAATTCCCCATGAAGCAGCACAGGTGAAGCTTTTCTGGGTTTTTTCCAGCAGTGGTGGCTATCGCTGCTCATGCTAACTACCCAGAGCTTCTTTTAATCCAAACTGCCCAGAAGCTACAAACAAAAACTATGTAGGAGTGAAGCCAAAACAGACATGTACCACACCTGAAGGATGATGATGGCCAAACTCTGTATTATTTTTCTCAACGAATTCCATGAAAGCACCAAAACCAGCCATCGATTCTGTTAACGACATCAGCTCCTGTCGCCCAAGGCTGACAGAGCTTATTCCCATGTTGTCCTCCACGACCATGAACGCAGTCACTGCAGGTTATTTTGAAGAAATCCCACAAACACCATCACCATGCGTGTGCATCCGCAGATGAAAATAGTCCCCGACAAACAGGCTATTTAGTCCTGTTTGAGTGACGTTTGGTAAAAACCGCAGTGAACAGCTGTTTTGGGGGATTGCTGAGCCTCTTTTGAAAATGAAACTGTGTTTTTGTGACCTGATTTTTGAAGATTTGCTCAGCAGGACTGGACTAGCACATTGCACGTTATGGTTTTGGTCTTTTTTCTGAGCTCATAACAACCCACAATCTGTACGGGAGTGAACTGCAAACTTAAACCTACCACGCACGGCCAAACAGCTATCTGTGATGACTTCAAATGATAAGTGACGCCGGAGGGTGAGCCAGGCTTGGAGGACTGCGTCTGAGCCTGGATGTGTGCACGTTTACCGGGCGGTGTGACCATAGCTCACCGTGTCCTCCGTTTTTATTGTCATTTTCACACAGACTCTGGCAAGGTGAGACAGATTAATGAAATATGGATGTCTATAAACACAGAAGCTGCGAGTATTGGCAGCAAATGAGGTTGGATTTTCACATCTGATGCTTTGAACAATTCCTTTCTCTGACAAATCCTAAAGTATCTCAGCTGTCAGGCGTAATAGGAGAACAAATTTGTACTGAGGTTGGCCCCTGCATCCCCTGTCTCACTGCATGCCCCATAAATGTCATTTTTCTGTAAAGTAACACACGGTGCATGAGCATGAATGTCTGGGCTTTCTCTTCTAATATGAAGAAGTCCTTTACAAGACAGCTCTTGCAGACGTTTCAGAGGGAAATACATGATGCTGCAACAATTCGTCTTCATTTGTAGAAGCTCACAAGAAGCACTAATTGGAATTTAAGAAACTGCATGTCTGCGTTTTATTTTTTAGCAGTGGCAGATATGTCATATTGGGACAAAATTGGTGTTTGCAGACCACTTTCACTGTTGTGATGTGTTTACAGAGGCAGGCTGTTAAATAAACTGCACAAACTACTGAGGCAATGTAAGCTCATTCAGCAGCAATGATGCCGTCAAGGGCAGCGGTTATTCATCTCCGGCTGATCTCCTGATAGAACATGATGCCAAATGCAGACATCCCCTTGGCTCACTGCATTTTGCGCTATAGGCAAGAGTTTGATGTTTGGTTGAGAGGACAGGGCAGCAGCAAAGTGGATGCTTGGAGCGCTTCCAGGGATTAAACTCATGAATCTAACAGCAGCCAGTGGTCATCATGACACAAACACTGCATGGGTGGTAACGCATGCACAGCGTGGGGTCTTTGGCTTTGAAAAAAAGGGAAAAATTTGAAACCATAAAACCATAAACGCCTGCAGACTTTCCTTCCATCTTCGTATTGCACATTTTATGTGTGCTACATTTTTATTAGATGTGACATATGTTTTTTGGCTCGTGTCTTGCTGTTTTGGAAAATTCGAGACACAGAAATGAGAAATAAAAGAACAAACTGTGCATGTTCAGTCTTTTTTTTGACACATTGTTATTGCCAAACATAATCATTTGTTAAATCTCACATATTAATATGAAATCAAGTGTTCGTCGTATGGAAGCGGAGGGCAGCTTACGTCTAATTTTAATTTTACTCCTGTTATCTTAAGATCACAACGTAATTATCCCGTTATCTCCAGAAGTCACACTTTGTTTACCTGTTCTAATTTCATTACCTCATCATCACAAGATAACACTGAACCGCCTCTGAAACAAAACAACTCAATTATGTGGCTGATTATGGGCCCAGTCTTGCAACGTTACTGCTGTAAAATGTGCTCGGACAGGAAATGACAAACGAATGGACGTCTCTGTTCGAGTCTGATGTCGCTCAGGCTAGACGGGGTTTCTTTTGAAGGTCAACGCTGGCTCGGTTATTAATTAATTCTTGTGAGATCATTAAATGAGCATCGTGATAGCACACGCCACCACATTCTCTGGGATTTTAAATCTTAAACCGCTTGCAGCATCTTTTGTGAATGCTCTGCGGCTCCCATTGTTTACGCCAGCTTGCTCGCACCTTCGCATCGCTCTTAGCTTTCCTGCTTCCGCCCTCTGCATCTGGCAGAAAATCGCATCACGCCATCCTCTTGCTTGTATCTCGTACGTGCATCACTGTGCATGCCTGCAATCACATACATTTATGTGTATTTTAGGATTAATGTTTGCTAACTTCAGCTGTGAACAAAGCTAGGAAAGTTAGCGCATTTGCCTACTGTAGCCTCATTTCTAATGAGCTCGTAGCTTGACCTTATATCACGAGGTCATGGCGCAGGAGGACGAAACAATTCCCCCGCTGACATGAACATCTTAGCGTGCCGACTCCTCATAGTGTGTCGAGCTCATGCACTGCACCCGTACAAGAATATATTTCATGTACACATACAAATAAAATGGAACAGATTACAGCGTGTAATCTGGTCAAAGCAGAGCACTGGATGAAGCATTTATAAGCTGCATTAGTTTGATTACTCTAAAACCCCCACAGTTTACAGGCTTGGTCAGTAATCAGATTTCCCTCTAACCTCCTCCACACAGAATCTGACATCATTAGCAGCTCGAAACATCAATGGACCGCGCTGAACGGATTTCGCTTACAGAAGGTCTCACTTGTAAATCACAATGGTGGCACCCACCCACCCACGAAGCGACGACTTTAAGAGAGTTTGTCCGGCGACAGGCGAGTAAGCTGGAATCCGACCTGGTGTACTTCTCTCAAAATAACAGCTGCAGGTGTTGGAGAGCTCAAACGTTTCGTCTTACTCTTAAATGATTAGTATTATCATCTTTTTATGTATCAGAGGTAGTTAACTTTTTTTAGACAGATCTCAGCATAACAGAGCAACTTAACAGCACCGCCAACCACAGTGCTACGAACATGGATTTGCAGTACTTTCAGCTAGGTGTACCTAATAAACTGGCAACTAGGTGTGTTTGATCATTTGGTGTGCACACTACTACCATAAACAGTAGCATCAGCAGTAGTAGTAGTAGTAGTAATGAGGTATTCATAGTAGAGACAGCAGAATGTATTGGCTGCAGTAGCAGAATAGAAGCAGGCTGTTATTAATAGTAGAAGTGCAGTAATAGTACTTGCATGCTGTAGTTTTATTTATTGAGCTCATAAACTTGTTGTTCAAGCATAATTGAGTTAAGTTTGCATCTTTGTTGGATGCAGGAAAGAAACAAATGAAATGTAAAAATAAAGGCTTTTAATCCTGTTGGGGAAGTTTTTGTTGGACGTTCAGTGACAGCAGCAGGAGCGTGAAGGCCTGCTGCCACGCACGTGCCAGTCATCACAGCTCCTGGTGCATTTATCCATTTACTTCATACCAGCCGCTCAAATTGAATTAGCCTCCGTAATCATAACCCGATCTGTGCCTGCCAGTGCTTTGTAGGACGCAGGGAGTCTAACTGGAGGCTTTTATTTAAAAAAAATAAAAAAATAAAAAAAAAATAGCCGTTTATTGATTGACTCAAACCCACACTCAACCTCTGACTTTGCAACTATTAATCAGGGATTATGCAAATGTAAAGAAAGCGCGTGCACAACAACGTTTGGCTCTTATTATTAAACTTGAACATCCTGGGCAGCTGAGACGCAGCCCCACCGGAGCACTAATCTCCCATCCCTCCATCTCCCTTTTGTTTTTTTGTCGGTCGCGTGTTTTTTCTTTTCTTTTCTTTTTTTTTTTTTTTTTTTCTTCCCTTCCTCCCCTTCTCCTTTTTTTCCGCCTGGTTGTGCTGGGGACTTGTGAATGGCAGCCAATGGGAGGGTTGAGTCCCCTCAGCCTCTCAGCCTCCCTGACATCCACAGCGAGAAGTGATGCAGCGCGACTGAGACGCGCAGTTGAGGTGGAACAACGGGCAACAAAAGCTGCAGCGAACGGATACGCTTGGCTCCGACGCGCGCCTTCGCACGTCCGGGAACATTTCCTCCTAGAATAAACTTCATTATCAGGTGAGCGGGGCTTTGCTTACAACTTCCATCCGCTGTGGAAATGCTCTCATTTGTGGCACATCTCGCCGCTCGTACGCAGATCAGTTACTTCTTCTGCAGCGTCTGTGGCCAACGCAGTCCGAGCCGGGTTGTTCTGGACTGCTCGCACACTAATGACCTATGCGAAATAGTTGTTTCTATGAGAGCTTCATCTTCTTGTAGCCTTTATATTTCATGAAATCGCCCGTGGTGTAAAAGCTAGTTATTGGAATAGCGTCGGGCTGTTAATTGGAAACGAGTTGGAATCGGAAGTTATTTATATTCGCGTTCAGCTGTCTATGCGTTCAACTTATAGCTGGGGGTCAATCGATGGCCGGGGGGGCTCGTCAACTTTTCTGCTTTGTCAAACGGCTCTGAGCGTAATTCTCATGCATGTGTCGACGCAGGAACTAAACGTGCCCCTCCGGTGCAGAGGTCCCGCACGACGCAGTACGTTTGCCCCGCCGCGCTGGGGTGATGCGCGCGTGCAGGCCCGGGCTCCAAACGCGCATTCGCCTTGTTTTGTCACGCATGAAACTTAAGGCCCCTGCAACGCTTGCTTGAACCTATCGGGGATTTTTTTTTCTTTTTGCCCCCACCTTTCCCCCTCCACCGATGATCTTGCTGCAGCCAGTGGCAAATCCGCGGGATGCGAATCGATGCAGGTGGGACAGCGTGCTCAGATAAAGGCGGATGACTGTCTATCTGCGGCTGCCTGCAGTCGCGCTGTGATACCCTGCTGCCTCTCTGTTTTGTGCTTGCTGGAGAGATCAGCTGAAAGGCCCTGCTTTCTTTTTTGGGGGTGGGGTGGGGGGGGGATCACCCCTGGAGTTGACTCAAGTTTTCTAAAACAACGTGTCCTCCAGCGTTATTGACTACAAGATGATATCAGTGATGTGGCTGTGAATATTTAATGAGCTGCTGAATAATGCAGGCAGGGCTATAAAAGAATTAACTTGGCTTCTCTGCTCAAAAGTCGCAGGTATTGACGGAGTGAGGAGGAGAGGGGCACTGACAGGACTGTGCAATCCTGAAAATTGAATTTAGTGCTTTGGAAAGTTTTACTGTCCTTCCTGCTGCCTGCAGATTGCTCCATGTTAGTTATTGCGCTGGTTCAATGTAAGCCTGAGGTAAAACGCCTGAAGGCGGCCAAGAAGTTGTTTGGGGGAGTTGTCAAACTACCCGGGGAATATTCTGCAATAATCACTCCTCTGCACACATACTTTTTAAATTACAAACAAGGACCCGGGTGTATCAGAGATTGAGCAACGATGCAGGCTGCGGAGCGGAGCTTCACTTTTGTACTGACGAGGTTAACTTCGCTGCTTGTCTTTCTTATTTTATTATTATTATTGGAACAACTCCCCGCTTGATTTCACAAGGCAAAGAGCAGCTTGGTGAACGGAGATTGTCTGAACCAGAACAGGTTTTGTGGTCCAGGTTTTTCATCTGCTGGTTTGAAGTTGAGAGATGAAAGGGACAGAGTAGAATCTGTGGCTGATCAAAGTCATACAGAAAACACGGCAGGTACTGAATATTTAAAGGCTCTGCAAATAGAGTTCCTGTGCGTGTGTGTGCATGTGTGTGTGTGTGAGAGGAACATACAGCACATGGTGTATATGTGTTTGTAGTCTGAGCTGTGTGAGCACTTTGTATGAAGACATTCAAAGTAATACAGCAGAACTGATTTGACAGGCAGGGGAATAGACACATCAGAGCCATCTGCATGTTTTAAACTCGAGCTCATATTACAATAGACAGTCCCTCACATTTCATCTTCCTCCTCTGCCAAATATTTGCACTCCGCGGGTCATGTGCAGCCGCTTGGAGGATGTTCCAAAAAAGTTCGAGTCTCAGTCTCGAGTCCCCAGCCCGTCCCCACGAGCGCTGACGTCACGGGATGGTGGGTTTACCCGCCGGCCAGACGATGATGGCCGCTGACCCGAGTTGATTACATTATTTGTGCTCCAGATGGGCAGCATCATTTTGATGTGTCCTGCTCATCATATCGAACGTTTCTAGCCCCCTCTTCAGTGGCATCTGGAGCTAATAAAATCACATCCCAGCGGCTGCCGTCTGCGGCGAGGCGCGCCGCGAGCCCCCTGTGGGAACGTCTGCGGCCTCCTCTCCCGCTCGGATGCTTGTGGACGCTTGTCGAGCCCTCGTGCGCGGCGAGTGGCTTCAGCGTGCGTGTGCTTCGTTTGCCGAGGTTTGAAGTCGGAGGCAGAGAGCACCCCTGGGCATTGTCGTTCACTAGATGCACCTTGATTGTTTGAGTGCATTAGTCACGGTCTGTATGATGCGATAATAAATCATGACGTTGTTTGTACTGCCAGTGCTCCGGGATTCCTCCGAAGATGTTCTTGTGCCAAATATTTATCTGGAGCTGCTACTTTCAGTGCAGCCGACTGGGCCTCTTCTCTCTTTCTTTTCTTTTCTTTTCTTTTCTTTTCTTTTCTTTTCTTTTCTTTTCTTTTCTTTTCTTTTCTCCACAACAATGCCCCCTGCTGTACAGGACAGACTTCCTGAAGACTGGCAGATCTGACTTTCTTTCCCTGCTACCATGACATTGTCTTTTACTTCTCCAGGCTTCTTGTGACCATTAGAGTAAATTTCCTGCAGGCGACTTAATAATTGCTCTTTACTAATGAGACAGATTCCCTTCAGAGATGCCTATTTACGGAGCAGCCACAACCGTAATTGCAGAGAAACCAAAATAAGGAGAGACGTTCTTCTCAGCCACCAACACACGGAGGAGGAAAACGTGCCGCCTGTTTCTAGTTAAGTCCACTGTTGGCAGGGCCCGGGTCACCCGCTCTCTGAAGGTCAACCCTAGTCCCAGATTGAATTCGCCATGACTAAAAAAAGACGTGAGAATTAGACGGGACACGGTTAAGCCACGGCGAGGCTGCTTCTCCACAGGTTTCGGCAAAAGGGATTTGAGAGCTGGACGGCGGCCAGGAGAGTAGAACGTCGCTGTAGAGTCTGCTTAAATCCCAAAAAAAGGGCCTGTTTTGCTCTCTGTGCGCTGAGCAGATAAATACACATGGATCAGACAATTTACACCTCACTTAACAATGGGTAATTATCTCCCCGTGCTTTGTGCAGGAGAACACCAATTACACAGAAATATACACAGAAATCTGTTTTCAAAGTGCTTGCACAGAGATAGGCGTGTATGGATGAAGCTGATAGTATACAGTGTGTGGCTTAAGAGGTGGGGAGAATAGAGGAGTCCGGCTTTATACAGTATGGCACACTAGGACGGATGTGACTATGAAATCACTTAGATTCATGTCTTTGGGGTGGGAGACAGAGTAAATTGCTGCCAATGTTGAATAATGCAGTCTGCCAACAGCTTTTTTTCTCCCTCTTCCCCCTCAAACTGTGGCTTGGCTCCACAGCTTTGCTAATTATGAAGTGGCTGAGAGATAGCTTCACAACTCCGATAGCGCGGTGCCGGTGGTGAGCGGAAGCTGGCCGAATAGCAATCTAACTGAATTACCAACAAAGCCTGACAGACTCGTGGAGTTTAGTGAACATATTTGCAAAAGTAACATCCCCACCTACCTCTTCATTCGGGGAATGTAGACACACAAACACGGACGCACACGAACACACACGGGCACAAACGCAAGCAAACAAACAGTACAAAGAGGGAAGGTGTGCAGTTCTCCGCACGCTTCTCAGCACAATTTAACAAGATATATTAGTCACCCAGGAGGCAGCAGAAAGCCAGGCATCCACAGTGTACAGCAGACTGCAGTCTGACAGTGGGAGATAGTGATTTACAACAAAGCCCTGTAGACCATGGCACAATTTCAGAGTTGCCGAAATGACACTGGTAAAGCAGGGGCATGAAAGTATATCCACCAGCCACGTCTCATTTCTTACACCATTTGCCCCGGGAAGGGGAGGGCGGAGAGGGAAGGGGCAGGTGACAAATCCGGTATTGTAGCCACCACACAATGCCGAGTTGAGCCTGGGAGTCGAATTCTGTTTGGGTGTCGTCTAAAATACGAGCAGAAACTAGAGGGAAGCCGCCTTCAAGGACACCGAGCATCCCTTCGTTCTTAAATTTGAGGTGAAATCGATTTCTTGACCCCGCGAGTGTACCGTCAGGGTTCGGATTGGATTTGGAATTAAATCTCTATATCCAATATGTGTGTGTGTGGAGGGGGGGGTAATAATCATCTAATAGTGGAAATCACAGATCCAGATCACTATCAGAATCTAATCAACTGTTCCTTGGCTCGAGGCTGATCTCTCCACCACATTTCATGGAAATTTGTTCGTTTTTCAGACGCCCTGCTGACAGATTAACCAACAGGGGTTACGATGCAGCTTCCTTTGCACAGGTAAAAAATACACGCACTGATTTACATTTTTTGTAAAATGAAGAATTCAAAGAAGTTCATTCACAAAAAAAGTCGCCTCAGGAGCATCTCTCATGTGGATTTTATGCATTTGGGCAGCAGGTAGTAAAACTTTGGGGTGAGTCTAAGCAGTAAAACACAAAGAAAACATACAAAAAAAATGGATTTTAATGATACTTACATGAAGCAAATGTACTTTTATAAGGAAAATCTGCTTTGTGACTTTCACAAATGGGGAATTATGTCCAAATTTTTAAAAACATTTCATTTTAAGTCCAGCTGTTACTGTACATCCGTACAGTAGATTAAAAAAAATAAGCATCCCGGAGGTAATGTGTTGTATGGTGTTTGTGTGTGTGTGTGTGTGTGTGTTTCAGCCCTGCCATGAGGTAGCTGCTGCAGCAGGAGGAGTGTGAGTGAGTGCAGCAGACAGATCATGTCCGCAGGTCCTGCCTTTCCCCTCTAGTTGGATTCCTGTCTGTGCAAAGCCCAGAGGCTTAGCTCTGGCTGCAGTAAGTGGACTGAGGAACGCTAAACACTGTCTGGGGGAAGGCTGCTGAACATGACAGCCAGTTAATAAGTGTATGGAAGACGAGCAAGTGCATGAAGGAGTGGACGGGGGCGGGTGGAGGGGGGCGACGTTGTCTGTCTGACTTTTGAGACTTTTGTGAAAGCAAAGGGAAAGGAGAGGGGAGGATCGGTCAGGACGGAGAGGGGATAATATTGACTGTCGGATGACGAGAGGGTAATAGGAGATCAGAGAGTCCAGCCACTGGACAAGGAGCATTAGCGCCTGACTGGAGTACAATGAAGACAGAGAAGGCAGTGAAGGGAAAGGGTTGGGAGGTGGATAAAAGAAGGGCGACGTTGAAAGAGCGTTACGCTTGTTCCAAGTAGAGAGAGGTATGGCGAGAGAAGGCGATAATGATGCTTACTTTACTCCTGCAAGGCAGCCGCAGTGAGAGCTGTCAGCTTCGGGCAAAGCTGGCTGGTGGGATGCTGCTGGGATGCCACTCGGTATGTTAACCCCCCCAGACACCACTGACAGTATGTGATAGATTGCTGGTGTGTAATTACACGTGTGTGTTTGTTTGCAAGCGCACGAGACCGAGGCGGGGCTGTTTGCGGGCCTTCGTGCGTGCGTGTGCATATTGAGGTGTGTCTTTGTGTGACTTTTAGCGTGTCAATTTTTCTTGGCAGCGGTGAAAGCAGAGTGATGTGATTTTCCCCTCTAACAGCCTCCAGGAGTAATGATCCAGGTTATTGCAGATGACGTGTAACACCTCAACCCAGCGGGCACTGGCGCTGCAAAAACCTGTCCGTATAGGTTAGGCTTCAGGGAGACTGTTGTCTTGGTGGCAGCGCCGTGCGCACAATTCCTCTGTCTCCCGAACCTGTCACCTTCAGACGGGCCCCTCCTTTTGTGGATAATGGTCTCCTGTCTATGTTGTGAATGATATCTGGACTCCATTGTGCGGCCGTTTCCTCCGCTGAGCTATTGTCCTGCAGAATGCCTTTGTGAGGGTTTTTTTTCAGTAGAGGTACAATGTGCAAGCTGTAGTCTGAGGTGCTGTAAATGAACAGGCAAACACATCAGCAAAGGTCCTATTTACTTTCAATCCCCAGAATGAAAAAGAGAGGTTTCTGCCATTGTTCTGCTACTTCTCAAAACATTAGGATGGTTCATTGTGAAGGAGAGGAATAGAAAGACCTCTGCACAAACTACCTGCCGAATCAAAGCTTGTGTACCGCTCGGGGACCATACATTCCTCTGGGAAGGACACAATACAAGCTTTCTGCAGCAACATGGGACACGCAGTAATAACACTGCACTACTGTATCGGGCTGAATAATACCCAGGGCGTCTCTCAGGCAGTCAGGGAAACCTGTCCCCTTTGAGAAAAGGTCATTCTTTGAGAACCCCAACAGCTGCACACCGTGCTTTGACATGAATAACTGACAAGCGGATGTGTACCGGTCTCACAGGCCTCCAATTACTGTTTGACGCTGCTGTCCATCAAAGACAAATGGGCCAGGACCTGCCAAAGGACCTTCAAGTTGCAGGAGCAGGCAGCCTCGGAGTCCACCCCCGTGCCAGAGGAGCTGCAAGCCCTCTGCAATAATTGAGTTTGATCTAATGAAGGTAATGCCAAACTTGGGTTATTGTTCGCCTGAGGACAATGCAAGAGAGTTGAATTCGTTGTTGGGAAATATGCCCAGGGAATTTCTTTGAAATGGAAAAATTGCATTAAACATTCCATTTGTATTAATTATATTGTGCCTCTTATTAACATTGGCACGCTCAGCAGCAGCAGCAGCCGCAGCAGCAGCAGTGCTGCCGGTGGTATTGGGCTTAAAGCAGCACTTCAAGCAGTAATATTAGAGGCAACCATCCATGCCTGAGGCACACTGAAACTGCCTGTGATGTCACCGAATAAATGAATATGGCTTTATTCTGAAGCATTGTGTCTAGACCTTTGGTCCTACGAGACATCAGTCATTCAAGTTACTCAACACTAGATTCAATTAATCATAGCCTTAATTCAATCCGATGGTCGGGCCTCCCAGCTGTAAGCCTCTAAGTGGGTTTTAAGAGAGCTGGAGTCTGATGGTGTACGCTCCTCCATGCAGGAGCTGAAGGGCTGGCTGCCCGGCAGGGATTTAGTGACACTCCAGAGGTCAAGGGTTAGACTCGAAGAGGTGGGTGGAGTGGGTCCCGGGGTCTGGTGTTCAATGGAGGGAACGTGCAAACACAAGTACGTAAGCACACATTTGTGCATTTGAGCAAACGTGCAAAAAAAAAGTCAATCTGTGCATTCAGCTAACCACTCATCAGCTTCCAAAACACACACGACGAAGCAAGTGTGTGTGTGTGTGTGTGTGTGTGCGTGTGTGTGTGTGCATGCGTGGACACACACAGAATACAATGTCAGAACTCGACCTACAGTAGCAGAGGCAGACACTTGTGAAATGCAGTGTGGATCTCCTCAGTCTCATAAATAATGGACGTTGGTGAAGCATCTGTCAACTTTTCTGTCAACCCTGTTCCAGATGGGAGTCAGACAGGCCAGGTCGGAGCAGCGTGTTACATACACATAACAAACCTCCATCCAGTGCGCCTCATGCACCCGCGCCCTGTTTACATCAGCACACTGACACCCGCGCTCACCTGCACGCCTCAACCTATCTGCTGATTTATTGGGTCCTGCACTCGGCTTCCTCGACTGTTTCGTCTCGGACCTGCTCGCCACACGCGCAGACACAAATTTAATCATGGCGAGAAAGACTGCAACCTCCCCTTGGTGCAATAAATAAAAGTTAAAAAAAAAAACACTGCTCTCTATTTAAATACACACATATTTTACATCAGTAGCACCTCCTCACTTGGTGGTGGGGAGATGGTAAACACACACCCCAGTGCCCTGCGTGTTTGTTGACTTAAACATGGCAGCGCTCACTTAACATTAAACACTCGCTGTGAGTTCCTCCCCGACATCGCCGCAGAGCCGTGCGCTCACTAAGCCATACTTCCTCGACATCTGGCTCGGAGAAATCAGGGTGTGTTGTCCACGGGCGCGAGGCCAGGAAGGGGGCAGCGAGCGAGCGAGCGAACGAGCGAGCTCGGGGGTTTCTGCGGGGGGGTTCCGTTTCTGTCTCGCTTTCCTTCCCCTCACTGGCAGCCGGGTCGTAGGATGAGTGGGTCGGATGCTGCCGGGTGGCGGTTACTGTACGGTTGCTTTATGGACTAAAGCACTGTCTTCCCGGCCTTGTCGTAATAGAGGATTCAGCTCATAAAGCAGCATCATGATTTGCAATAAGCAGAGTTAGGGGAGAGTAATGAAGGTGTAAATCAACTGAGCCATTCTTTTTTTTCTTCTTCTTTTAATCTGACATTGGCAGTCTCTCTCCTCTCTGGTCGGCCCGCTCCCTCCTCCTCTGCTTCTTCCCCCTTTCTCTCTCCCTTTGCAGTAATGGAAAGCTTGGCACGCTGTAATAAAGCAGAGTGAGCAGCAGTATTAGTAAACAGTCTCTGCAATCATTCAGCCAAGTCCAACTCCTTTATTTTGTGTGTGTGCGAGGTATTTCATACCCCCATACGGTGTTAGGGTTGTGGGCGTGGGGGCTAATGAATGAGGATGGAATGAGGAGTATTTAATTCCAGTCTTGGAGAGGGAGAGGCAGGGACTATTTGTTGGGCCTCCTCATAAGAACGCCTTTGTTTTGGTTTTTTCCACAGAGGTTCTAGACAAAAAGCCTTCTTTTTTCAATGGCAGCGTTGGGAATGCGAATGCAAATTTGCTGCAGACAGGCTTTGCAAAGAGGAACGGACCACACAGCCATCGGCGGGGCACCAGGGCTTGCCTCTCTCTCACTGCCCTTTTCTTAAATAAAGACGTCATCAGAATTTTGAAATGGAGCAGCGAGTTGGATTGGAAGCGGTCATCAAAAGAGAGGGTCCAATACTCCTGAGTTAAAATGCCTGGCTGGGAATCATGTTAAAATTTCCATTCCTCGCTCCAAATCGATCGTATGGGTCCCTGCTCTCCAATATCCATGGTCACCTTTGCTATAAAGTAGGGTATTACTTCTTTAATGCAGTGGGGTTTCATTCTGTGACCAGTGAGGAGAGGAAGGAAAAGAAATGTATCTGCTGACCTCAAACACAAAGAAATGATGGCAGAGGATAATGAAAGAAAGTGGCCTGAATTTCCAACACATATATATTTACAGTACAGCGGTTTGCCAGTTCGTGACCAAGATTAGTTGCTTGAAGTCCGCCCGTGACATTGGCTTGAATTATTTTCCTCGTCTGCCTGTTTAACTCCAGGTAGCCTCCGTGGACACGTTAATGCAGTATTGATTGTTTATCTGTAATAACACCATGCTGTTGCCGTGCTGGTAACAGCGGGGGAGGGGGGAGGGACACAGCGGAGGGTTCGGGGACAGAGGGGAGGGTGCCGCGGGTGGTACGGTGGTGATAGATAACACACTATACCCTCTTTTGACTGGTGGCTGCCGATTGTGAATCTGGGGGTAAAACGAGGTGGCTGAACATATCCTATCTGGCAACAGTCCAGGTGTGAAATGGGAAATAGAAACTGGGGTGAAAACGTCAGTGCAATGTGGCCGCCGCTCGATAAGGCTGTCTCCTGTCTCCGAATAATTCAATCTCCTGCTCCGACCATTCTGGTAACTTCCCGGTGCCAAAGCCGGCGTCCACCCACTCTCTGCCCCTGGGCCCGGAGCCCATATGGTCAGCTACAGTGTCTCTCCGTGACCTATGGCCGGGCCTGTTGTTCAGCCAACCCCCCCAGGGAGCTTGGTAATTACAAATAAGCTGGAAGTCACACCAGCCACGAGAAAAGGTGAGTGTGATTAAAGATGTGTGTACAGCAAAGTTCAAGGGGTGCTCCAATGGCGTGCCAGCATATTGAATCGTGTGTCTTGGCAGTGCTCGGGAATCAAATGCTAACTTGGATCAATCAGGCGTCTTTGTTCATTAGAGTTGTCCGTTCCCAGGAGTGGCAATAAAAAAAAAGCAGCCCATCGCAGCGCTCATTTCAGTGATGAGGCCGCTGTCCCTCAGGGATAACTAGCTGAGGTAAATAAACATGAGTCACAGTTAAGGTCAGAGGAGATCATGGCCGTCTGTTGTTCATCTCAGAGGACGCCTGAATCCCTTTTGACGTGATGGGATTGAGAACAGGGCAGAAAGACCCTTATTTTAGCAGCGATGCTGCAGGATCTATTCAGAACGCACCGCAGCAAATGAAAAGCCAGCAAATATCCTCCTTTCATTCTTGAGGAGTATTACTAACGAAAAAATGTATTTATACAAGGCATTTCAATTCAGATGCTATCACAAATTGTGTGGCTTATTCTTGAATGGTATTCATACAATTCATATTATTTTCATTTGTTTTTTATCCCAAGGCTGCACAGATACCCTGGCACAAGTCCTGCCTGTGACAAATGGCTTTCTTAACACTCCAATGCCTCAGTGGGCTTAGCTGGGTGCTGTTTGAGAGAATTTTGTCCAATTTAAGAACAGTCAAAAGTCGAGGTATTGGTGCACGTCCCTGGCTTTTGAGTGTGTGTGAAGCCTCTGCTATTAATAATGTAAAAACAGGTGCTCCTAACTGTCACCGTGTTATTTTATGGGGGGCTTCTGGGAAAGGTCATTACTCTTAGTCGAGGGGGGAAACACATTGTCTCCGCTGCCTTTTATTAGTGCCATATTTTAGGTGTGTGATGTCTTTGTTTTAGCTCCATGTATTATTTAGTGTTGTGTGACAATTGTGTTTGTAGCTTTCTTGCTGCTGACCTGCTGTTACAGTCGATATACGCCTGAATGGAAATGTGCTTCCACGTCGCTCCCTCTCATATAATTGTCACAACGGGGAGGCTGAGACAAACGTGCGAACACAACTCCTTCACTGATTTTCAATTCACTGCGCCAAGTTTGACCTTTATGTAGACCAATCAATGCATCTGCTTCCACAGACGCACTATTCATTTAAAAGCAGCGGCTGAGGTGTGATCTGCTCTTCTCGTTGGACGGCATTATTAGGACGTAAACAGCATTATTGATATAGAAATAACAGCTTTTAATTACCTGATTTAATGTGAGTATTATTCTTTACATTGACGCCGCCCTGGCCTTTTGCTCCAGCCTGTGCAGAGCTAAATGTACAGAAAACAGACTCTTGTGCTTGACTGCACACAAACACTTGGGCAGCAAACACTGATTTGCATAGAGACGGAGGCTCCCATAACCACCAGTGTATTACCACAAAGGCCACAGTGGGGAAAGCAGGAAGCAAGCAGACCCCCTCCATTGAGCCTCCTCCGTCCTCCCATCCCTCCCCCCTCCGCCATTGTCTGTCTCTCAGAAGGGAGCTGTGTCAGACCACACGGCCGCTGGTGACAAAACATGTGCTCCGGTGAACACACAGGAAAGCAAACAATCCGGGATGTCTCATCTGCTAACGTGTCACCGGATGAATGCTATTAAGCTATTATTTCTTTGCTCTTTATGTGCGAGGATGTCTTGTGCCCATTTGTTCAGCCGTCGAGCAAGAATGACCACATCTGTTTGCCACCAGGGTGCGAGGCGTTATTAATCTTCGCGAGAGGACATTTAGCGAAATCAAACCTCCATTTATTAGCCCCTAGCGCAGGATTGGAGAACTGGCGAGGGGAGATAATGACTTTAAGCTCCCATTTAGTCAATTAATTCTGAGAAGTGGAATCAGAAGCTGCTCGCTAAAAAGTGAGAGTCTCTGTTGTTTATGATGACACAGTTCAGAACCATATTTCAGGGCTGAAAGTCATTATTTGGCACTGGAGCTGATGCTGCTTTAATACACTAAGAGAATCTGGAGTGACTTGAGAGAGGAGGGACCCTTTAAAATAATGTGCAGAGAGGGTCCTCAGCTGCCGCGTCGCCCGATGGTAAACACAGCCGTAAACACTGGTGCAAGTTCATAGAAGCCCATCTTTGTTTTTGTCAAAGTGACAACAGGGAGAGAGAAAAGGGAGAGAGCTGAAAGGCAGAGCAGTGTGTGGAGAGCTGGCAACCCACAATTTAGTCCAGACTGTGGAGAAATAAAATCAAGTGCACTAGAGGAAGGGTTACTTCAGGAGCCCTCTGTGGGTTCTAAACTGGGCCACTCCGGCGACGGTTTGTGAGAGCTTCGGACTGAGTGATGCAAGCTCTGCTGATTGATGGCATGGTGGAAATAAGTAGAAAACAGGGAAAATAGGGGGCTCTCATTGACTTGGCCCAGATTGTATGATTTATATGGGTTATTTGGTATGCATTTGGGCAGCGAGGCAAGGTAATGTGTTTGCAGTGAGCTCTGGAACGGTGCACTGGGTTGAATGCTGTGGGCACACCCCTGCCTCTGACAGGGATAGTATGAGCTAATTTGTTTGGATTACTGTCATTCAGTCAAAGGCACAGTCTCATATCGCTGTCATGTATGATCAGGAGGCTGATTAACCACATAGTCCACAAATTGAGGGTTTCATTCCAAAGCCTTATGCGTTTTTTTGTTGCTGTTGTTTGAAGTTTTTTCTCAATATTTCCCCAGATGTTTTCGCAGTTTGCAAATGCGTCAACGTCCAATCTCAATCTGTCTCTGTCAATCACAACGGTGAAAGCAAAAGACGTAGTTTGATGACGTCGTGAAGTGGCGTGGGATCGTGGGAGTTATTGTCTTCAAACAAGCACCACTGCAGATGAAAATAGCCGATCGCACCGGCTGCTGTTTCCTATAGCAACTACAGGAAGTGAAGAAGGTGCACATTTGGGGTAAAGCAAACAACGCATATAATGTAGGTCTCGTTGTTTTTAGACGCAGGGTTAGGGTTAGGGTTAGGGTTAGGGTTAGGGTTAGGGTTACATACAGAGTACACTGAAATGTTGCTAACACATCTTGGAGCCAAACTTAATGTGCTATTTAGAAGCAGGAGGGGGACTTAGAGCGCCGTTAACTAAATCTTGGTGCCGTTCCAGTGTTGTAGGGTGAATCCTAATTTCGACTAGAGGACTTTGGTGTTTTGCAGTACAGTGCTGACATTAAGTCAGGAATTTCGGTTCAGCTTTGCATTCCAATTTCGCTGGGGATTTTCAGCTGTTTATTCGGCAGCGTTTTATGATGATGATTTTGCCCTCCTCAATCCGTGGACATTTTTGTATTTTCCGTTGTGGTAATATCCCCCATCTGTCTGAAATCTCTTTTTAGCGATCAATTTCCTTGCCTTAATCTGCAAGGCGTGTGCATCTGTATGTCAGATTGGAGTGGGGTGAAGTTATTTTCAAGACAATGCGACACTGTGTCTAGACGGTGTTTCTCAGCTAAACAAAAGATCAATATATATTGACAGAGTTCCCAGGGATTTTTTTTTCTGTTTGGTCACATCTGTACCCATTTTGCTGCAAGGACAAGGGACACGAGGCCTGTTTTTGTACATTCGGAGAGCAAAAGTTCATCCAGCTACCCACTTTTTGACAATTTGCCAGTGGGAGCTCGGTTGTGAACCACTAACCCACATGGGCAATAAGACAAATGGAGAGTCCCAGATTTGGGTTGAACACACGGTTTCCCAATTCGCACTTGGGATTTAACTGCAAATTTCTCCAGCGAGCAGCGTAACATGGATTGCGGATGACACATCTTAACAAACCGACTCTGAGATGAGGCGAGGAGGAGGCAGAGGGAGCGAGGAGGCCAGAGGGAGCAGGCATGCTGGAACAACCTGCAGCTGACACCTCCACACATTAGCAGCCTTTAAGGGCCTCCTCTGTGGATTGTAACATGACCACGTTACCTGTGGCACCAGTGCCCAACCCTCCTCGTCTACCCCCTCGCGCCTCCCTCCTCACCCCCTCTCCTCTCCCTTGCTTGTCGCCCTGGCTGACATTCTCCTCTCTCACTTTTAATTGCACCCTCGGGGCTCTTTCTGGGTTGCTGTGGAAGTCTTCGGCTCAACGGGTGCGATAGGGTGCTTTGCCGTGTCGCTCATATCCCTCGTTAGGGGAAAAAAAAAAACAGGAAGAGGAGGTGGGAGAGGTAGAAGGAGGTAAGAAGGAGAGAAGAGGAGTTCTAAGAGGTCACTCCCAAGTCTAGATTAGGCTAAAATGCCATCCCGGCCCATTGTGTGCAACAGCACATGTGCACTGGAAAGGCCATTAGCTGGCCAGATCCAATATGTATTGACGAATGCATTTGTGTGACTCTCTGTGTCCCCGTCTCTATCCACATGGTCCCGTGTTCGATAAAACCAATAGATACATTTAATAGCTAATTGTTCTGATTCAAAATGTTATCCCAGGCAATTCTTTGAGCGTAGAATCACAGTGAATTCGAAAATTGGCAGCAGACACATTAATCTTGCTTACCCAGCACCCAACACAATGCACAAGTCTCATTGCTCTATGGTGACTCCACACAATCTGTGACAGGCAATTTAAAGCAATTTACTTTTTTCATTTTTTCATCAAGCATTTTTTTTAATGCAATTAAATGCCACATGATATGAAGCGAGGACGGGGCAGGCGAGAGAGCGAGACAAAGAAGGAGTGAGTGTGTGTGAGGACGGAGAAAATAAAGGCAGCCTTGTGCTTGTTGTAAACACTGCCTCTTAACTGGGAGAATATAATTATGGTGTCATGTTCTATTACACACCTTCATTATGACGATGGTGCTCCCTGAGAAAGCGAACAGGGAAAGATGAGACCTGTGGCTCTTTTTCAAAAATCACCTACAGCGACTTGCGTTCAGGGAAGATGGCTGTGAACAAGAACACACTCATCCTTTCTCTGGCACTTTCTCTGTTGCAGTTGCACCGTCTTGCTCCAGTTTGTATTTCCTTTATAGGGAAAATCAGGGTTATTACAGCTTGTGTTTGTAGTTTTGGCACTTCTAAGTCATTTCCAAGTTAATTGCTGGGATTTGGAAACACAATTGTCACATTGCTGCAATGAAGTCTGCAAGAAGCGGAGGAGAAAGCGTAAATATGAACAGAAAGCAATCAAACAAACTGTGTGCTTCTACAAAGCTTTCTCGAGCTCATGTACTGACATCCTTTATCCAATCATGTGATCACAAAGTGTTGATCCTCGCTCCTTCCTCACTCCTGAACGACTGAGCCTTTCCAGGATGCCCCTTACATACCCAATCATGATACTATCACCTGCTAAAACAGGTGTTTTTGGAGCCTTCCACGACTTTCCCGGTCTTTTGTTGCTCCTGTCCCATCTTGTTTGAGACGTGTCGCTGCATCAGATTCAGAATAAGCAGATAAAAATCATCCAGTATTTGATGGATGTTTACAATGGATCCTTCCCGTTTAGTTTGGCCAAGATGGAGGTTAGTTTACAGGCTAACTCGACCTGTCAGACTGAGCAGCGTTGCCACATTATAATCACTTTAACTCGGTGCCAGTAGAAGTGAAAGCCAGTACTAAGAATTACATCCAAGTTGCAAGAAATCAGAAATTCCCCTTTAGTCTCCCTCCATCTTTGTCTCAACCCCACCCTCGTGCAGTACAAATGTAACGAGGCAGGCATTTTGTCGTAGCCACTGGGCTACATGTGGCACCACAGCATTCGTAACCTGCTGTGACATTTTTTGACATAGCAAAATAAAGCTGTAGCTGACTTACTCGTGGTCGTGGTCCCTTGTCAAGAGAATTATCAGGGCAGGGAGCTGTACAATATGGCTTCCAGGGTATGACAAATGTGGTCAAGGGGCGAGCGCTCCTTAGGGACAGTGGAGCCCTCCATACAGTGAAAGCATTAGCTTTCCACAGTGACATTATGAAGAAATCTATCGAAAAGGCTGGCTTCCTAGTGCTGGGGGACTCGAGGTAGAAAGCTTCATGAGTCCACCCCAGAGACCGACTGGTATTTCCAACTACGCTGAAGCCTACAGCAAATCAATAGCTCAAAGTCCCACATGCTCCTCACCAGCGTCAATTAAGTAAATTCATAAAGTCGAGTGCACTGGGAGTTGGGGGAGGGAAATAAAAAGGGAAATACTGGATGGAGAGGGAGAGAAAGCAGGGAAAAATCATCCAGTCATCTAGCAAATTTGGATAGGAAAAAGCTTCTACCATGAGAGTTGCAGCTTAGAGAGATTTCTGTAGAGAGGGGTGGACTGAGAGACCGTTTCTCTTTGGGCATTATTAAGAAGGCTGACAGTCCATCTCACTTTCACCTGCCTCCATCAGCACACGCACTGTTGACCCGGGAGTCTTTTTTCCCCCCCAGCTCGTGCTGAGCCAGGCAGAGGACACATGCAAAGTGACTGGCTTTCAGCGAAAAGCCCAGCGATAATGCATATCAGCTCCGGCCTATGCAAGCAAAGTAGGCACAGGCAGGGGGGATGGGGATGGGATGTGGGGGCAAGAGGGGGAGGGCGGATGTGAGTTGAAGGGTGGTGGAGTGCTATAAACTGCAGCGCATGAGGGAAAAGAGAAAGAGGGGACCTAACCCCCAGCTTCAACCGCTTGCAATTTGCCTCATAAGGGGAAAGCAGGGCATGCCTTGGCTGCCTCTGGAAGACAGGTAGCGTAATGGATGGGCCAGTCTCCCAGCCTGACTGCTGACGCTGCTCTGACAGGACGTTTCTACCTCTCCTTCACTCCCTCTCCTCTCTCCCCGTTTGCCCCTTAGTGTTGTCACCGTAGCTACATCTGATATCAGAAACTTTTAGCAGGTGTGCTCTGAAATGCTGAAAGTCCTCCTCGTCCAGAGGGTGTAAACAAACACTGGGGCTGGGATTGTTGTTTAAAGAATAAAGACTGTTTGACGTCTGTTTTCCCACAAAACAGGGTGAGGACGTGCAGTCTTCCAGTCTTTTCAAAGCAAAAACAATAGCAAAAGCTTTACTGAACCGCTGACGGTCGTTAAATGCAAGTCAATGAGCAAACTAGCAAGTGGACAAGCTAGCATGCTAATAGATAACGGTCTTGTTTTCTTTGCTTTTTTCTTTCTTTTAGATATGTGAAAAGCATCTTGCCTGTTTCTTTTATTGCCTCTCTCTCTCTCTTCGACCCTGAACAAAGCATTGTGGAGCTGCTGTTTTGAAAACTGCTGTGTACAATAGATAAAGTTTGCTTTCTTGCTTGTTAGCTAGCAGTTCTGCAGCCTGCTGTGAGACTCCCTTCTTTTCACCTGGTATGTGAGGACCACGGCATGGTGGCAAAGCAAGGTACACCACAGCACTGTTGATAAGACAGTTCACAGTCGACGCTTTCTTTTACATGATGCTGGAATCTGTGTCCTTGGTGCACTTTGGGCCGGGCTGGCAGGAGTGAAAGTAAACAAGATAGTTGAACTCTCTTTATGAGCCAGTGGAAAGACAAAATAGCTGAAAACACACAACTGTATCAAACTCTGTTAAGTTTTTGAACCAAATCTTTCTTCGCCGCAAACAGCTTGACAGACCGGCACAGAAGTGAAATATGCTGCTACTGTATTTTGTTTATCGAGCCAACAAAGATGCCCAGCCGACATCAAAACCCCTCCACAAAAGTTGCTGTAAAGCTGTCCCCGTCGATGTGGTGAGACATCTGCTTGTATAAAGCTCAGCGGTTGTTCTGTGACATTCCTTGATGGTTTTTCTTCATTTCTGCGGTATCAGATTTTCAGATACTAAACTTAGCGCTGGTATCCAAGACAAATTTGCGGTATTGTGACAGCAGCACTGCCTCCACTCCCCCTAGCCGACACCTTTCCTCTCACTCCTCTTCTCTCGCTCCATTTCCCTCACTCCCTTCAGTCTGTCTGGCTCCACTTCTGCATGCAGGTCAGGGTACTTAATTCATGTCCAGAGACATCGTTTCCTCATTCCCCAGCACACTGTGCGAGGGAAGCCGACCAGACCTGCCATACAGCGGGGCTCGACTGCACCCTCCAGCACCCCCTGTGCCTCCGCTCCCTCCACCTGCCTTCTGAGAACGTGTGATATGGAGGAACGCTGCAGACACTCCCCAGCGGAGCCGCTGATAACCCTCCCACCAAACCCCAGCTGAGGAACACTGGCGGCCTGGATATCGCCCAGCCGGGGAGGAATAATGAGAACAAAAGCAGAATACATGGTCCTCTTTCTCTTTCTACCTACACCTCCTCCTCGTCCACCTCCATCCTGCGCTGTTCCTCTTGTTCCGTTTCCTTCTCACATTTGCCAGCGCATTCTGCGGTGGCCTTCAGAGGATGGCTGACAGAGAAAGAGGAAAAAGGGATGGGTGGGAGAAAAGATTGAGAGACAGAGAGCGGAGATATTCCATTGCCCACATCAAGGCCCTTCTCTGTGGTTTGCAAACAGTCATTTTGTTCAGTATCTTTACACTGATCTTAAGGTAATAAACTGGGGTTGACATTGCCCAGGGTCTCCATTGGCATTCTGCTGGGTCTGATAACAAAGTGTGCCGAAGCAGATTGTTTAAAAAGATAGAACGGGCCGCTCCACATAGAGCCTTGCACTCTATTAGATGTTGATTCAGGGGCTTAATGCAGATAAAGTAGCTCTACACATGCTGTACAAGATGTAAGCCTATACATTGATGTGTAATATTTCTAATCTGATATTTATCAGGTTAGGCGGCACTCAGCCTGCCCATCAATCAGATGACTGACATTCAACATACACTGTGTGTGTGCACATGAATGTATATCAGGGCTTGTGTGAGTGAGTGTGCATGGCAGCAGAAAAGTCAATCACATGCAGTTACACATTTCAAGTCCGCTCTCCGGACTGCGTGGATCAACATCAATGAGTCGCTTCAGCACTGTACAGGAAGTCAGTTTATGGCCAGAACATGTGAAATGTCAAACATGAATAAAAAAAAACAAAGCTGTAAACATGATACACAAACCTGAAGCACAAGCTGTGTGAATAAAATAAGAAACAAGAAATCAGAGAGGATGTTTTTAATCAACATTTGTCCTTTTGCTCTTGTATTTTGGCAACATTTTCACAGCACGTCCTCACACCTGAACAACAGAATAGACTTTATCTGCCAATGACTCTCAAAATGACATAACATGACGGTTAAAAGAGCACCAGCAACAGGCGTACCAGACCTTCGTCGTCATGTGGTTGCAGTTTGCTTATGTTTAGGCACCAAAGTGACTTGGTGAGTGTCGGGAAAAGGTCAAACTTTGTTTTGATCGTCTTTGTTTGATCCGTCCATCCGGCCCGACCTCCTCCTCCTCATGCAGACTTTGTCGCCACCTTCCTCCTTTGCTTCTGTCGTGATCACTACGGTCACTGTAGGTGCTTTCACAGATGACCCACATGGCTGCTTTTTGGAGGAGATGGTCTGCATTTTCACTTGGTGCAGTCTATATCAAGTGATTGCATGTGTCAAAGGTCACTTCATTCTTCATCCTTACTCGCTAAAACAAGTTTAAACTTTTACAGGAGCAGGAAACCACCTGCAGTATGTATGAGAGAGACAATGTCGATGGTGCAGGAAAAGAAAATACAGGGAAGATCTGAAGATCTAAGAGTGGAAATAACCTTTTGTCATAAAACTCGGTCAATTGATTTCATTAAAACTGTCTCGCAGCTGCTTCTCATTTATTATTTTCATTCCTTGTTTACAGTGATGATTTTGGCTTCGATTCAACTTTTGGATTTGTTATGATTTCAGACTTTTTTTGGCTGTAGCTCCATAGATCTCTATTGATTCAAAAAACACTTGAAGGACATATTTTGAAAGGCATCTCGAGCCGCCTTTCTTTCGTCTTCTCACTCCCCATCGGCACTTGTTCTGGGCTCAATTTTAAGAGAACCTTCAAAAAGCCAAGCTGAGTTGTTCCAGACTGCAGGTTATGAAGTAAAACCAAAGCTCATGCGGGAACAAATTGCTGCCTCCCCTCCCCCTTATTGACACTCTGTTTTTCTGTGTAAATGTTCCAGGTGCTGTCTGCCACCCTGTGTGAGCCTGAGGAGCCTTTCCTGCTTCAGTAGATGACAGCATGAGGACTGATCCGATACTCTGACCAAAAACAACTGGACACGGACCACTGAGGGAGACGACAGAAGGTTGTGGTGGTGGCCATGGATAGAAGGAAAGTTTGCGTATTGATGGTGATTTGGGCCATGGCCGACCTCAGCTCTCCAGGGTACGGGCTCAGGGCCCTGCGAAGGACTACAGGGGGGCGGAGGGGGTCCACAGGGCTGACAGGACAGGACGCCAATGGAGTGCCGCTCAGGCGCTCCAAACGAGGTTGGATGTGGAACCAGTTCTTTTTGTTGGAGGAGTACACCGGGACAGACATGCAGTATGTCGGAAAGGTAGCTAAAAGACACCCTCTCCCTGCTTTCCCTTCGTCATATAGCAGCTTCATGAGATGATTTCAGATTAGCTCATCTGAGCCCAAACCAGACTCGTACACAAGACACCTGGGTAATAGGAATATGACACCATCAGATCAGTTCCTGAAGCAGATACTATTTTATTTAGGTAATGTTCTTGCAGAGCTGCTTCAGACAGCACTTTTTGAGAACTTGCTTATAAAAATACTCATATTTCTCAAATGCTTGAATTGCCCAAAGAAAGGTAATGAAAAAAGTATTGTTTTGGTATTTG
Organism: Chaetodon trifascialis; assembly: GCF_039877785.1. NCBI lineage: Eukaryota > Metazoa > Chordata > Actinopteri > Chaetodontiformes > Chaetodontidae > Chaetodon > Chaetodon trifascialis. Next base: position 21,699,985 of record NC_092073.1, read on the forward strand.
TACCAAAACTTTGGCATCATAATGAGACTGGTATCCAGAAAATACTCACCTTACATCACACACAGACGTAGAAAGTGATATGTTTTTGCTTTGATGGCGATTAATTAGTCAGTTTTCTCTCAGGCTCATCATCACTTCTCACTTTTTCACGAAACAAGACCTGACGAGCGAGTTCACGTTTGTTAGGACTTGTCTATGTTTGGAAATTATCCAATAATATTTGATGTAAATTACCAACACAAACTAATCTGTTTAGAATAGTGTCTTCCCTTTTGGCAGCAGGATTCAATTTGTATTTTAATTTGTATCTCCTTTAACTAACTTTGCGCGAGTAGAAATGTTTCTATTTATATTCCGTAAACCGAACCGTAAATTAACTGTGACTTTCAGCTCGGCTCTCTCAAGAGACGTGAGCCCGTCTGAAATTTCATCAGGATTTAAACGCTTTCACTGTGACAGCAGTTTGTTGAGAATGAGTAAAGGAGGTGCAGCTAAAACGAGAGAAAAGAGAGATTCTGGCTACGCTGTTGAGCTGATAAGTGATCTTTAAGAAGTGAAGACAGAAAAACAAAGCAACATATTAAAACTTTAAACATAAAACACTGTCAGTGCATCAAATCCACGGCTTCCATCTTTCTGTCCACTCTGTTTATTCTGCTGGGATTCCACCACACCGCCGTCTACACGACACAATCTGAACTTTTTACACGCCGACATTTGAAAAGTTGCTATTTCAGTTTGTGCGTTCGCTCATTAGGTGCTGTCTGGTTAATACATATTTATAAAGACAGCGTCCTCCCCGTCCATCAATCCAAATGAATGCAAACTCCACCAGATATTGCTTCATTTGCATATTAAAAGTCACATGTTTTTGGAAAGTTTAGTTTCTAAAATGGCTCTAAAAGGGTAAAAATTCAAACCACCTGCAGTGATTTTCTCCGTGGCATAATGGATTTCTCGATACCGTAATTATCCTCTATTAATCTCTGCACTCAAAGGAAAAGATCTGCTCGTAATGAGATGCTTCAGAATAAGACACGTCCTGTGTACGAATGCATCATTCTGTCTCTGAGAATACGGGAATCATCCCATCACGAGATAGCGGACGTGACATGATACTCTGATCGGCTAATGCTCATGTATCGGACTTCCATCCGTCCGTCCTCGGGCTTTGTTTGCTGTTGGCTGTCCAATATATTTTGTGCTTACTGTCAGCTCCGTGGCTGCCTGCGCCACGTCCATTCCACTCACATCAAGCCATCCTAAAGCAGCTGTCTCGCCCTACAGTAAAATATGACTTCCTCCGAAGGTATTATTTGTTCAACAAAATGAAAACACAGTGTCGACCTAGATAACATTGGGGGATGTACAAGAAGACGGGCCAAATAATGCTTGCTTTACATGCAGCGGAGTGGAAGTCAAGATATCAGTCTCCTCTTCCAACCTACTGTAATTGAGGAGATTGTGAAGCATCGTTGCAAGGTCAGGACGACTGAGGGGGAAGAAAGGCTGTTTTGTGCGAGGAGTTGAATGGGGCTAGTGCTTTGCATTCCTATCGTGTGTCCACGGAGGATAGAGTCATCCAACCAAATGAGATTCTGCAACATACGTCCTCCCCGAATGCGGGTTGACTTTCAGCCCCGGTCTAAAAGGATTACAACGCTGTCTGTGGCATGAGGCAAGCAAACAGGAGAAAGAGCTAAAAAAGTTGAAAAGGACAACAAAAAACAGAGCGGATGACGATCAGAAGTGAGCGTGATCAAACCACTTTGTCTTCAGAGGGTGGTGATTGATGTGCCACTCGTCCTTTTAGCTCGTAAAAGGACTAATAGCAGAAGAAGAATGGATTATCTGAGTGTGGTGTATACTTAGAGAGCCAAAGGCTGCGGCCTAAGAGCCCGTCTCCTGAAGACGCCATTAAGGGATCAACCTTCGAGCACCACACTTAATCATGACTGTGGGCGCTTGTTGTTTCCCACAAGCACATGCAGCTGAGCGCTCTTCCTCATTGCCGGCTCACTAGCCAGTTGTCACATAGGATTGCAGCATGTAGATCTTATCTGATTGCAATTACTGTTTGTTAATTGCTAGATAAAGTGCAACAGATGAATGAGCTCCTGAAAGGAATGAATGGCTTTTGAGTTGAACAAATGGCTCGACGTCGAGAACAGCCATCTGTATCCTCAGGTGGAGGCCATGTTCTCACAGCGCAGAGGGTCTGGAGGAAGGAAAAACTCCGAGAAACACAAGCGGGAAGGCTTTTGTCATTGCAAGTGACATCATAGCTACTGGAGAACACGGCGCGGAACAAAACCACTTTTGTTCGCGGTGAAAAAAATGAATTGGAAATAACACAATGGCAGGTTATTATAAACAAGGGAGCAGCTCTTGACACACAGTAAAAGATAGAATGATGAAACTGCACTTGAATTACAACATCCCGTCTCCAGTTATTTGGTAAGCTCAATCTCCCCCCGGTTGATTTTTTTTTTTTCTTTTTTTGCTCTTTTTTACGACGGCTTTGTCGAGTTATGAAACGCTAACAAATGAAACTTTAATCTTTCCTGAACAAGCGTGACAAAAGCAGTTGGAACAGGAAGGAATTAACAGAGGCGATCGAGATGAGGGGGGGAAGCAGACTCTGGCAGTGTCTTGTTGGGGAGCTGGTTGGCTGCTAATCTTGCTAATCTTGCTGTATTGGCCAATGATTTTTTTTTTTTCCTGCAGGAAGGGAATTGCACACTGCCTCTCATTAGCAGGCGAGCTGCATACAGGCCTCAGAGGGCCCGGGCTGTCACTGGGGGAAGAGAATGTTTGTTTATTTCATTATTTCTTACTTTACCAAAGGGCACATATCCACTGAAAATGGTTAATGGCCTGTGGTTTAGGAGTGTTTGTGCTGTACTATCATATCTCATAAAGTATTTACAGCCCCTGATAGGCCCCAGTAGTTCTGGGCCTGGTGGGTAGACTCTTCAACACAGTCCTTAGCAAGTAAGCAATGTTCTCTGTATGTGAACAAACACACCATCGCGTGCATGCTAACACACATGCCTGCGACGCTGGCTCCCAGGCTGGAAACCAGAGCAGAGAAGAGAAGGCGAATGAGCACAGACATAATGCGCTTCCCAGTCCTGTGTGACTCAGCGGTTGAGGCGACCTGGGGGAAGGACTCGAGCGTCTTGTGGCAGCAGAGTGGAAAGGTGCAGGGATTTGTGTGTTTGTTCGCGGGGGGTAGATTTTCGGTCCCTGCTCATGCTCCCCCATTACCAGCTGCTCACCTTGGCAAGGAGGCAAGGAGTTTGCAATATGGCGCAGGCCCGGCTGTACCCGCGCCCTGGCAACCCCCGCGGTCTCCAGCGGCGACCTGGAGCACACATTGGCAGTGTTTGTTGATTAGGCGATAAGTTCCCGCTTGTGCGCGGGGAGGGAGGGGGGCGACTTCAATTACGCTCCTCTCCTTTCGCAGCGGTGGAAGGGGTGCGATGAGGTCATGCAGCGACGAGGCCCGGCAAACATCTGTCTGACAACATCACAGGGGCGAAGCGATGTCTGAGCGAGATACGCCAACATTACCACAGCACCTGCAATTGTTTCTGTGCTATCACCTGCCTACTACTGTGTCTAACACCCGTCGGTTTGTCGGGGGGGGGGTTAATTGATTTGTTATCATCAAACATTCCTTTTCTTTGCAATCAAGTCGCGGCCAAGTTTTATTCAAATGAGGGGCAAGCAGATGTGACAGCGCAGTGGGGCTGTAGCCAGGATTTTAGATGAGGTCAGGAGCCCAAATTCATCTTTTCAACCAAAAAAACTTTGATTATTAGAAATTCTTTCCTATTTGTTAACTTGTATAATTGTTATTGAACTATATTTTCTGGAAAATGTTATCATTATCAAAAATCTCAGTGTTATTCAGTCATTTATTTCCAAATTGAGCAAAAATCTTCCAATGCATGGCCAATATTTCTTCCTCTTCGCTGCAGAAATCAACTTTTCTCAAGAATTTTCCCCAAATTTCTTGTCTGTATTTAAAAAAAACAGAGAGGATAATGCAGGTCGTTGCCCTGGAGTTGAGAAAAAATAAACCTGCTTTTAGAAAATACTTGAAACCAGTTGATTTTTATTAAAAACGGCAGTGTAAGAATGTCAAGTTTAGAGGCAGTAAGTCTAAAATGAATATCAGAATTAGCCTTAAAACATCAGCATGTACAGTTTGTGCGCAATTGTACAATATAAACAACTATTTCTGTTGTTAAAATCCCCCAAATTCCCAGAAACACCACTGAGGACATGACCTCGGTGTCCTCTGCAGAAGCTGCAGCCCCGCAGCACAGTGAACACGAACGGTTAAGAGCTGCATGTAATTAAAATATAACATGCTGGAAACTATGCACACAAAACAAAGAGATAACAGAGAAAAATATATGTTAGCTGACATTTCACCTTAAAGACTCTGCAGCTCTGACCGCATACATGAAGTTTACACATCAATAGACATTTGATAGGCTATTTTTGTGCACAGTCTGAGGCTACCATCTGGCTACAGAGAAGGCAGCCAGTTCTCGACAGGCCAGGACACAAGGCCTTAAAGGCTAACTGGCTAATTGCCCTAAGCAGCCCGTTTCCAGTGCCATCTTTTTGGCCTAACTTGAGTGAAGCACAAATGGCGTCCAGATCGAGTCTGCACTAACATTTGCTGCACTTGAAGCTGATTAATTTCACAAACAAAGACGGCTCGCTTCTAAGTTCTCACGCACAGATGTCTGATGAGTACCACTTCACTTCTCAGCCCACTTCAAACTGCAAGATGAAGCACGTAGGAATAGAAATAAATATCGTCTACTGTGAAAAAATGCCAGCCATTGGAAATATTATGGTATCACTGAGAAGAGATGGCTAATTGAGTGGAAGCAGTGAAATATATAGCACGTCATTGATGATATAATGCTTAAAGTAAATGCATAATAGTTTGTTTCACAGCTGATTCGCTGCAAAGGCATTTTCTCTGCTCATTTTTGTCTGTAATTGAGTCCTTGAAGATTTATTTTCTTAAAGCGAGTGAGATTATTTCAACCTGTTTCCAATGCAAATCAACTTGTTTCAAGTATTCTCTGAAATCAACTTTCATTTCTCTTGATTTGAGTGCAGCAACTTGTTCTTCTTTTCACTCAACATACAGACGCTCATTTTTAGAAAATTATTGAGTCACTTTCTGATGCAAACACTTTGAAATAATTTGCCACTCCGATGGCAGGCTGTTTCGCTTGTTTTCAAGGAGGAATGGTTTAATATTTTGGGAAATATGCTCATTTGCTTTCATGTTGAGAGCTAAATGAGATGTTTTTATTCCGCTCTCATATCTGTACGGTAAAAATGAAGCTATCAGCGGCTGCTGGTTAGCTTAGGTTAGCTAAAAGAGAGGAATTGGTTAGCCTAGATCACAACATCCGCTAACCTCTGAAGCTCATGAATTACCATGTTATGTCTCATTTGGTTTATCCCTTCGTAAACAGCAAAAACAACAACCTTATGCTAAGCTAAGCTAACACCTGCTGGCTGCAGCCTTATATGAACTGGACAGGAAAACATAAACATATTTCCTGAAATGTCAAACTGTTCCTTTAAAGCTCCAGCGTGTAGGATTTAGAGGGTTCTATTGGAAATAATGAGCTTAATAATGTCATTAGTGCTTAAGAAAATAGAAATCACAGCGTTTTTGCTAGCATGGAACGAGCTGTCGTGTTTCTGCAGTAGCTCAGAAAGGACAAACCAAACACATTTGCATTTTTTGTAAATTTTGCTGCCGTCTGCAGCCTTGGAAAGTTCAGGTTTCTTTGCTTGGTTGCAGTCTGCAGCCTCAGTGATAGATGCCACTAAGTCTGACACGCTGGTCCTTTAAGAAAATCAGGATTTTGGGCCTCTATTATGGAGAATGACTTAAAAAATGGAGGGGGTTTTTGCACTGTCCCAGAAGCCCCGGTGTTAATGGACATAGCGTCATGCTCTCTGCCTTTTTTACGATTTGGTACCGTAGGAGGGCAGAGGAGAAAAGGCTAGCTATTGATGTGCCAGAGCTTCTTGGTGACCATACTGACTGCACATGTGGCTTTCTTTTCTCTCCCTGTGACAGTTTAATTGTATTTTCGATATAAATTGATCAAAAGGCCATTGTGAATGCACGTTGGGCTGCCACATTGATTTCCGGGAGAGGTTTTTTTTCCCCCCTCTTAATTTGAGTAGAAGGGCAGCAGTAAATTCTGCTCACCAGCAAGGTGGGCAACTGGGAGGGACAGGGTCACTGCAGCAGGCACTGGAGTTCGATACTCTGAGCTGCCTTGTAATATCCTTCAGGGGAACGAGGGGGAACTCTTGAAAACCACAAGATCTCTCTGTTTCCATAGAAATGACAGTCGACACAGCATATGTCACACTGTCTATCTCACATCTCAGCCGGAGAGGACTCAACGGTTATTAACTGAATTGTCGTGCCGGCAGAGATAGGCAGCTTGATAGACAATCATAGAAAAGGACATTGCAGCTATAACAGCGGGAGAAAGATAATAATGTTGAAGTGGATTGTTTTCAGCCAACTGAGTCTCTGTTTGGAAGAACATACTGTAAAGCAGAACAGCAAACAAATAAAATTCTGCAGGATGTTCTTCTGGCTTGGTTAGGCTGAGAGAATAAAAAAAGACAAAAAAAAAAGCGTTGTTTTGACCAGAATTCAAGCGGGTTAATGAAACGGGGCTCCGTTCGAGATCCTAATCCAAAGATGCTAAAATTCTGCAACACACTCGACTGGCTCGGGTAGGCAGACAGAGAAAGGAATGAAAACAGTCATTTTTACCAGCATTCAAGCAGGCGAACAAAATAGTGTTAAAGATGCTAATCCACAAAGCTGCTCGCCTCACATGTGCCAGCTTTGCCCTGATAAAACAGCATGAATTAGTAAAGCTTCCGAGCACCTGGGATGAAAAGCTTTTTAATATATGATGAGAAGGGAGACTTTGCAATGTGCTCCCACGTGACCCAGCTGCAACGCACAATATCCCCCCTCAGTCTGTCCACCGGCGGAGCCAAGAGCGCTTGTAGACACAACAGCAACTCGCGCTCAAAGGAAAATATGCATTCAGACTGTCAAAATCAAACACGCCGGCTCACTTGAGTTAACAAGGTGTCCATAGCAGACCTCAGAATTACGTCCCGCCGCCACACACGGGGGTAAACACTTAGATGGAGTTGCCTCGGTTTGTGCTTTGCTAAAATGCGCCCTCCTTTTGCCCTTTACCTCCCCCTGCAATTATTACCATGTCCTTGGTTATTAAAGAGGCGAAAGGGAAGTAGGCAGGGAAGCAGTGGGAGGGGAACGACTGGACAAGCTTTTGATGAGTTCTCTGAGATAAATATGTTGGGGGGATTTGGTGGTGGAATTAAAATGTCAGCGCATGCTAAGCTGCTGTTCATGCAGAAAAAAATTAAACAGGACATAGAGAGGGAGCGAGCAAATAATAATGAGAAGCTCCACAGACAAGTGGACTCTGGTGGTCCTCTGGCATGTCGGTCGTGTTGCTGATCCATCAGGGATTGGCAGGCGGCGGACGGGCGCGCACCCGTGCTGATGCTTCACAGACTTCGACCCGCTGGTATTCTGTTTCACAGCGGCGTGACAATGCCACCGCAGTACAAAGCACGACGACGACCTGTACGTAACGATGCAGGAAGCACGGCGCTCTCAACCTCCGGCTGTGTCTTCTTACCTGGCAGGATGCGAGTTTCAGAGGGACGAGGTGAAGCGACGAGCGTGCACCGTCGTAACGCACTGACAGTTTACTAAAGATGCTATGAATCTGCTAAATAAACGCACTCATCAAAGCTGTCAGTTTTTCTTTGCCAAGGCCCAGGACGGTCAGACCGCTGATATGTGAAAGACTTAAGCGGAAAACTGTGATTCTCCTTTGAAATCTGATGTCGTCGACGTCTTTGGTGCAAAGTGCTCCTCGCTTCCATGTTTTTTTTCTCAGAGATCACCTGTCAATCACACCGTGCAGCCGACGCTGTGATGTTGCTCTTTTTTTGGACTTTATGCAGATGAAGTTTGTGTTGACGGCGGCTATTTCTGCTCATGCTAACCAGGAGATATTTCCCTGCGAAGAGCGAGCCGACACATGGTGTTCATAAGAGCAAATTAAGCAAATGTGAAAGCTTTCATAAGCCGGGGTTTGAATCAGTGCTGTGCTATAACAATTAGCAATAGAGAGCGACAAAGTGGAAATTTATTAATGCAAATGCTGCAAACTGTTGCTTGAAATTGTTGTTTTGGTGCCGCAGGGATCCACATTATTGCATGTTTTGCTCTGTCGCAGCTTCACTCAGACTCGGATCGAGGAGACGGAAGCGTGAGGTACGTCCTCACGGGGGAGGGCGCGGGGACCCTCTTCAAGATAGACGAGAAGTCGGGGGACATCCACGCCACCAAGAGGCTGGACAGGGAGGAGAAGGCCTACTACATCCTCCACGCCAAAGCCGTCAACCGCTTCACCAACGAGGCGCTGGAGGGCCAGTCCGAGTTCATCATCAAGATCCACGACATCAACGACAACGAGCCTCGATTCACCAAGGACCTGTACATGGCCCGAGTCCCTGAAATGTCTGACATCGGTAAGTTCGGCTGTAAATATTCCTCATAGCTCTTCGTGTTGAAGACTTGAATCCAGATCCATATTTGTTATGGTCAACCAGCCCGGCTGCAGCTTCCCCCACGTGGTTGAATTAACTGAGGACACCAACTTTAAATTTATATTTTTACTCTTCAGTTTTTGTTGAATCCACAGCGAGATATTAAAAACAAAGCTTGCAAAACATTAAGCTTTTTTAAGCGCTGTTGAATTAATCCCAACATTGTGACTGACTGGACCCCTGGTGCCGCACCGCCCCCCCCCCAGCCCAATAATATAAAGATAAGAAAAAAAACAGATCAGCAAATAAATAAAGAACACAAAAATAAAGAAATAATACTCGCAGGCAGAGAAGATTGTGTTTAGTGTGTGAAACCATATTTATTGATCCTGAAACAGACAATAATTGAGTGTTTACACAAATTAAGGTGTGTGTTGTGTGTGTGAGAGGGCCTGGATTAAAAGGCTTATGATTCAAAACAGATAGAGACGCACTGAAACGCCAGTCTTACTGGATCAATGGGACTTTATCAATCATAATAATGATGCAGACTCAACAAAGAGGGCCCGACTAATTAATTGAGAGACTCTGAGTTGTTTTATGACCGGAGAATAAACAAGGGACAGCACTGGTGCAGATAATCTTTTAAATACAGTATTGTATCTTATTAAAACAGTATTTAATTTAATTACCAGCATTGTCAGCTGTGTCATCACAGTGAATAATTGCGGGTTGCCTCTCTGCAGTGCCAGTTTCTGAGCACCGTTCGCTGTTTTCCTATTATCATTTCTTCTTGTCACTCTGCACCGAATCAAACTTTAATTCAGCGAGCGCCTTGGCTCCAGCTCCGAGTCTAAAAGTACACGCAGGCCTCATGAATATAGATAAACGATGCAAAAAGGCTGCTGATCAATACAAAACATGGAGCGAACTCTGTGTTCTGCCGCCGCCGAGCATCCGGGACCGAGGGACAGCGGCCTCGCAGCCCAGACATGTGACAGGGTTGTCACTTGGTTCAGCAACCCCGGGAGAGTGGCCGGCACTTATCTAAGGCCAGCGCGGGTGCCCATGGCAACAACCGAGGTGTGATGTCACCGCTTGGCAGAGCATGTGTTCACGAGTGACTGCGTCGAGACGCTGGCCCTTTAAATGTGACATACACTTTGAGTTTCATTATAGTCTCGCGGCTCTGACATTCGTCTCTCGGACTCTCGGGCGGGGACGACTTTGATGCGCCCCTTCTTTGACAACTGAGTGATTACAGTCGGGGTAATTTACTCCCCCTGCACAAAAACTGTGATTATTCCTGACTTGTTTGTCAGAAAATTCTTCTCTGAAAAGCTTAAAGTCGGCGATGAGATGGCTGATGTGGATCAGTGATATTTTTCTAAAAGCTGCCATGTCAGAAAAGCCTCTTTGAGTCTAATTCCCTAGTTAAAGGTATTAGCGATCAAGGTTCGGTGAACTCGCTCAGGAATCTTCCCGAACTGTCACTTACACCAAATCAGACAGCCGTGGTCTTTCTCTCGCTCTGCTTTTTGGTCCCCCGATTCTTCTTTCCCGCAACATCCTTCATCCATACAGATCACATCGATTTTAAAGGAGGGAAACTCTCCTCTCAGCCCTTGCAGATCATAACTGACACCGAATTAGAGAAGTTTCATGAGGTCGTTATCCCATTGTATCGCACAATTCTATATTTATACCACTTTGCCATTAAATATTTCTACTCAATTAATTTTCTTCTGCATGTAATGAGGCAACACTTGGCCCCGCAAGGCGCCATTTGGGAGGTAGCACTTGGCTAACCGTTTCCCTTTGTTCTACTGAAATAGGGCTTCAGCCTCTCTGGAAGAGAAAATGGATCACAGTTGTTCGCCTGCTATCAGATATTTGGCTTCTTAGACACTCCAGATCTGTGGATACACTAATAGGCTTCTTGGGGTTTGCAAAGAGCCGCTATCGGTGCTGCTTGTATGCTTAGAGAGATATACTTAGAAAAATACATTAGGACTTATTGATTACCCGCGAAAATCAATCACATATAAGGGTAAAGTGGCCGAGGAATAAAGATCGGTTTGGGTAATGCAAAGGGACAGAAATGATCAGTCACATTCTGCACGAGCGTGATTAGAAGAGGACCCGACACCTCATCAGAAGGTGCATCAGCTTAACCAATTATCCAGCAGGCAATTTTCAGCAGTATTGAAGAGTTGATCTAAATCTTTGTCACGAATCTTCCTCCCTCAGGCACCTCGGTAATTCAGGTGACGGCCACGGACGCAGACGACGCCACGTACGGGAACAGCGCCAGGGTGGTGTACAGCATCCTGGAGGGCCAGCCGTACTTCTCCGTGGACCCCGAGACCGGTCAGTGACGCCTTACGTGCAAAATCCACACGGAAATATTCGCCGTGCAGGCAGGACTTTCGTCCTTTTTGGTGCTTTTTATTTCAAGCCTTGACAAAAAACCTCCTATCAATGGGTTCTGTCAGTGATTGAGAACCAAAAAGCAGCACAGTGAGAAAGTTTCACGCTGCACTTTTTAAAAGCCACAGCATGACGCTATGTTCATGAAAACTGGGACTTTGGGCCGTCTCACAGAGGAGCACACTGCAAGGAAATCCTAAAAATCTTGTTTTCTTAAAAGAAGTGGAAAAATGTGCCACTTCACTAATAATAATTTAACCAATAGAAACCAGTCTTTTTCATGGACCTTCCAGAAATAATTGCCTGTATCTTGAAGAAACAAGCAGGGCTTAAAACGAATTGATTTTCACTGGAATCAAGCTCATCTCATTCATCCTAAAGTCTCATTCAGAAAATGAGAGTTGGGGCAGATGTTTCCTGCTCGGCAGCAGTGACATCTGAAAGTCGAAATGTGTCTAAAACATGAAAAGTGAACATCGTGTCTTAGTGTTTTGTCCTTCAGAGTGAGAAGACGTTGGCTGCTTTGTCCACACGTGGTTTCGTGCCAAAGTTTAGCGCTCATACGAGGGAAAGTCCATCCTAGAAAAGGCAAATATCATTGCTTCTCCTCACCCAGTGCAGCCTCAGTGGACCAGCATGCACTGCAGCCATGAAGGATGTTGCTCCTTCTTCAGCGGGAGAAGCTCTTATCCTCCCTCTCAACAGCGCTAATGCCATTACAGTCTCCACCTACGTACGTGGACCCACACCTGAACGCAACACGCTTGCTTCCGGGAAACGTGACAAATCACTAACTGAAGCAGGAATACAGGCAAGCTGAGCGTTCGCAGGGAGGGAAATTAAAACAATCTATCACAAAATAACTCCAGGAATGCTGCGACTTTTACCAAAAACTACGCCTGCCTCCTCTCGCGGGCTGGCGGGCGAGGGGGGGGGGATTTATGGTGGAGAGAGCGGCGAATCACCAACCCCCTAAAAATCTAGCCGCTTGCTAGTTTTAATCATTAATGTGCGCTCTGGAACACATCCCGCTCGTGTCTTTTTTGCTTAAACAAAAGGGAAACGACAAAAAAAAAAGCCATTTGCAGATTAGCGGAGGGATTAACAGTAATATGGTTTATCCCACATGTGGTATGTAAGCTGACATCCCCTCTTACACAAAGACATGCCTGGACATCACATTATAAGCAGGATTTGTTTCTCCTCTCCTCCTCCGTGTGCATGTTTTGTCGTCGTTAAGCGGTAGCAAAGGTAGACGGCGATGCTACGAGGCGGCCGTACGACGGGCGCTCGCTCGGGAGCGCGCCGCCGCCTGTGAGGTGCGTTCAACGTCGTCAGGAAAAAGGATTTGCATTGTGGAGGAAGGAGGGCCTTCGGAGCAGGTTCTTCTTCTTCATTATTGTTTGATATGTCGTGAATCATCCACTCGCACTGAAAGTGATGAAGTTTATCAAAGCAGTTTATTTAGGGTGAAATGGCTTTTTTTCATCTTCCACTCGCCCCCCCCCCCACTCCACCCCCACCTGCTTCAAACGTGTTGCAGCAGACGGGATTTAAGACCCGCTCTGATGGGAGATGGAGCACACCTTTTGAATATGCTGCCAATTACCGCTTCACTCAGTCTCTGTCCTGACTCCAAGCCCGAGATCTGACGCGTCGGCGCGCAGGAAGTGAGCGACCGCGCCGCACTTGAAAGGCTGAACATTAACGGCGTCTTAATTCCAAAGGAGATAAATGAAGGCGAATGCATTTGGAGGCGAATGCTACACTTGGAAAATTAAAGGAGGGCGCTGTGGTTTTGGTAGATTGGCCCTTTGCTCCCCTTACTGGTTAAATCATGAGAACAGAAGACACCAAAATGTGCTCCTGGGTGGCCGCTGAGCTCCGTGCCACTGCGCATACTGAGCGAGAGCACTGACCTTTCAGTAATAAAATGATCTTAGTGGTTTAATTCTCTGGCCTGCAGATGCGTAGCTCTGAAAAAAAAGGGAAAGAAATATCATTAAGTCAATACAGCTGATGCAGACGGGCTTATTTTTAGAAATATTTCAGGTGCACAGTGATCTTTAGGTATAAGCAGTCCACCTGGGGAAGCAGTTCATTAGCTTTATGTCAGGCTGATTTTATGACGGTTGTGTTGTTTTAAAGAGGAGCATGAGAGCTGTGATTTCCCTTCACTATCAGTTCATCTACTGAGGATTTTCTTGAATTGCTTCAACATTTAGCCGAAAATGTAGTGGAAAAAAGTGGAAAAAGGTCCACAGCGATGTCTCTCAGCAGCCTGAAACCCAAAGATATTCAGTTTAAGACATATAAAACTGACAAAATCAGCAAACATGCTCAGCTGAGAAGCTTTAACTCTGCATTTTGGGTCAGTTTTGTTGTAATAAACGATTGAAATGATTTGTCAGAGGTTCGGTATCAGTGTGGTTTGCATGGTTGCATGCGCTCACACACCGTACGTCGGTTTATTGTTCATGCTGCACATTTATTCGTCTTTATTTACACTGTTTCTAAGTGGCCTTTGCTCCTGATCTGCTCCTTGTGGTTTGATCTAAACTGCATTTTGTTGCAGTGTTTTTTACTCTGTGCAGTGACAGTAAAGATGAATCTACTGGAATGTAATCTGATGTAATTTCGAGCTGCTGTAGTCAGCATTGTGTCTGTTAGACACAACAGAGTGAACGACTTTCAAAGCTAACTAAGAAAACTGACATGCGGCCGAAGTTTCAGATTTCATGTTCCAGCGGATCCAAAAGTTCTGTTTGCTGCTGCAAAAGGACACTGTTGACCTGCGCTGAGCAGTCAACGAGGTCACCAGCTCCTCTTGTGCTGAGCACACCTCAGAAATTGCTTTCAGCTTCACAGAAAGTGAAGAGCGAAACGGGCAAATGAGCCGCTGCTGATGCATCGCAGTCGAGCAAATAAAGATAAAATAAGTGGTTAAACTTCGCAGCGGGGCCACGTTTCCATCCAGATCCCCAACAATCAAACGAAACGCTGAGAAAGGCTTTCAGGATCGCAACTAATGACTATTTTCCGCCTATCACTTATCTAAATTGTCAAAAAATAGTGAGAAATGGTCATTTTAAGTTCTCAGAGCACGAACATATTCAGTTTTTTTCAGAGAAAAGGAGCAAATTAACACATTCTGAGAGCAGAAACAAGAAGATTTACAGCAGTTTGGCTCAAACGATTCATCTACAGCTAAAATATTTTACTGCCTCAGCTTTAACTTCTGTTTTTCGTTAATAACACAGTTTGTACATACAGTGATTTTTATTTGATGTCTGTCCGTCCTCGGAGAAATCTTCCGTTTTTTGGCCGAGTTTTTCCTGATCTGAATCGAGGCTTGAAGCGTCTCATGCTGCACAGATTTTAAAGCCCCTGGAGGCAAATTGTGATTTATGATATTGGGCTAAATAAATAAAACTAACTTGACTTGACTATACATACTAAAGCTTAAGTAAATGTAATAAAAACTGAAAGTATAGAGCTGCATGAGTCTGCAGACTGTAAAGCCTTCTGAGGCAAACCGTATAAAGTGCATAAAAAGTGCATTTGACTCGGCCATTAAAAAACCAGCTGGACTGTCCTTTAAGATAAACTCTCAGCATGAATTTGTATTTCTCCTCAGGCCTGATCAAGACAGCCCTGCCCGGCATGGACCGAGAAGTGAAGGAAAACTACCAGGTCGTGATCCAGGCCAAAGACATGGCCGGACAGATGGGCGGGCTCTCGGGAACCACGACGGTCAGCATCACCCTCTCCGACGTCAACGACAACCCGCCGCGCTTCACCAAGAGTGAGTGCCGCCTCCTGGAAGCCCACCCACGCGCTCAGAGAGGCCGAGAGCCTGTGCCAGGCAGGCAGCCCCCATCTGGTGTCAGTTTCAAAATGAATTTGGATTATTGCAGCGAGCTCTGGGTTTCGTGCGGGCCTCTTAAAGGCAGCGAATAATTAAATAGAGAGCCATATGACAGAGCGAAGGGTCCTGCAAAGTGCATCAGATCAGCCCTGTAATCCCTATTAAATGAAGAGAGTACATTCACTGAGCTTTATCTCCCCTACTCTTCCACTCTCTTTGTCTCTCTCCCACTATTAAGTCTTTCTTCTGCTTCCTTTTACTCCATAAAACCAATGTTCTCAATTTAGCGCTCGAACTGTCCTTGGTGCACTTTTCCCCTCTTTTTGTTCCCCTCTCACTCATCAATCATCAACCCTTCGTCTCTGCTCCCCTTCGACTCTCTTTCGGTCTCACACATTGTCTCCCTTTCTTCTCTCACCCCCCCCACCCGTCTCACTTCCTCTCACGCATCCGGCGAAGGCAGCCAGATCACGCTGACAGATTACCGGTGCCGTCGTGTTTCCCCTCAGCGGCGGCGGCCGTGCGGCGTGCGAGGCCGCTAACGCTCGGCGAGCACGCGACCGCAGAACTCCCGCCATCTCCCCCCATTTATCAGCCACGTCCTCCCACCAGCTTGGGGGGGGAGGGGAGGGAGACGGGGGGCGAGACAGACGCTGTCACCTCCACCAATGAATGAACAGTGAGAGGACAGAGGGAGATGGATACAGCGGGGATGGAGGAGGTGACAGGAGGGAGAGATAGAGGAAGAAAGAGTGACGCGGGCGACAGAAAGACAGCATGTGATGGAGGGAGTTGGGTGAGGGAGGAAGAGGGAGAAAGAGGAAGAGATATTGTAATGGGACACCCAGAGGAGGAAGAGTGTCAGGGAGCGATATCATTGTTGTCCGCCGGAGTGATGCCTCTTCTTTTCCACCCAATGCTAAATACCTGTTAGCCTAGGGAAACCTCGCCATGCGTCGCTTTCAGCGCGCGCGCGTGTGTGTGTGTGTGTGTGTGTGGAGGCAAGTGTCAGCGTCACGGAGACCTGCCGACTCAGGCGTTGCCAAAACACTGTCAGCATGTTTTATTAGTGTGTCAGTGCTGTTTGTCTCCGCAGGCTGTGTGTATATCACGCCCGCTCCCTCCCGCAGTCCAGCTATTTATTTAAGCATACGAGATGCAGCCGGGGCCGCCGCGGCTGACAGGCAGCCATCAATTTATCCGCCTCGAACCAGGAAATCATCTCAGAAAATAAAGAAGAAGAAGAAGAAGAAGCAATTAATTTATGTTGAGCAAATTGGCCCAGAATTTATGTCACATCCCTAAACTTCGAGTCGATGCGGCTTGTAGCCGCTAACGTGAAAGGCCAAATGTCTGTTTTGCAGATGAAATATGTTTCAGCGCGTATGAAATGTCTGCTCCACAGCTGATCTACAAATGTTGCAGCACTAAATCTCCCACTCGCCTTCTCCCTTTCACACGCTCTCCCTCCTCTGCTGGCTCCGCTCTCCGATTGGCTCTGACTCACTCCCGACTTGCTCGCCTGCGTTCTCGCTCTCTGACTCACCCGCTTGCACTCCTCTTTTTCCAGGGTCGAGGGAAAACGCTGGGGTTGCGATGCATGCTGGGTGTCAGGGGTGGTGTTGTGCCTCTTCTGACCGGTGTAGCTCGTGTGTTTTTGTAAATTACTCTCAGGGTGCATTTCGGGGCGTCCGTGCTGCTCGATGAGGCTTTTAATTTTGATTCACTTCGTACATGAATCGCGCCTTTGTGTGAAAAGCCGGAAGTGGACGTGAAAAGAAATCCAAGGATGTGACCCCCGTGGCCCCGCTCGCACACTCCTCTCTCGCTCTTCTCTCTGCAGATTTTTCTTTTTCTGTACATGTCGACAGCGTTGCTCTCGTGCACTTACTCCACTTTCAATGCCACCGGATCACAAAAATAAAATTCTTTCTCCGCAGCCCTGTACGAGTTCAGAGTGCCCGAGTCCATCGAGCTCGGGTCTGTGGTGGGAGTGATCCGCGCCATGGACGCCGACATCGGCGAGAACGCGGAGATGGACTACAGGATCATCGGGAGCGACGGCCCCGGCATGTTTGACATCGCCACCAATAGGAGCACGCAGGAGGGCCTCATCGTGCTGAGGAAGGTCAGTGGCTGTCTGTTGGTGCTTGGTGAGGGGTGCAGCGTCTCCACAGGGGACGGAGAGGACATGTCTTCCTCTCTTTTCCTTTTTCTCCCTCGCTAAAATCTCTCAAACAATGTCCTTATTATCCCCTTTTTTTCGCCCTGGGTTTCGCCTGTCAGGCTGGTCTAACCCTCTGATTGGTCGAGCTTGCTGGGGCCTCAGAGGAAACCTTTACAATAAAGGCTTGTCTTCACAGGAGACATTTCAGACGTCTGTCTCACGCGCATCTGAAGGAACAGATCTGCTTCTATTTTAATCAATACAGTCGTCTACACTGAAGCTGCTGCTGCTGCTTTCATGTGCAACTATGCTCCTAAATGTGCACCAGAGCCGAACAAAGACGTTAAAGTTAGTCAAAGATTTCAGTCCTGGCTGCTACTTTGACAGAAGTACAACAGAAGGGCGCCTGTTTACAGCTCAGCCAAGCAAACTCGTGCTGTTTTAATAAAGAAATCGGTCAATAATCACACTCTCTGCGTCACGCTGCACATGACGTGAGAGGTTGCCGAGTTGGCCGCCTTCCTCCGCTGTGCAGCCTGTCACCTGCGGCTCTTGATCGAACGGCTCGCTTAAAGCTGCTCGGCTGTCGACGAATCCAGAAAATGACCACGATTGTGATGAACAAGAGGCGGTAACAGATGTGTGTCACCGTTTCACCGTCAACCGCAGCCAGTCCACAGGCTTTAATGTGAAGCAGCAGCAGCAGCACATGCTTCCCGTGGACGGGAAGGTAATTTGAATCCTGCGGCGGAGTGGCGGACCCCGCCACTATCAGTGAAAACCACTATAAAGAGAGGTAATTACAGATCATACAGTGAGAGGACATCGATGGAAACATGTTGTCCATAAGCAGAATCAAAGATGGGGTTTCAGGGCATGAAAATCTAAAGGTTTTTAGATTAAAAGGTGATTTTAAGCTCGCGCGTTGGCATTCGTCTGCGTGCAGTTATTATAGCCAGCATGGCAGGGATAAACTTTTATTTCCATATGGTCCGACAGCTGCACGATGGACGGAGGACTTATTAGATTCCAGCTTAGGCTTGCCCACACTCCCAGCCCATGTGTTTTGAGCGAGCCTCATTCTTCCTCTCGGCTGAGACCAGAGCAGAAATATTGATGCTCGGTATGGATCGTAGCATTCAGTGCTGTGCCGTGGTGTGTTTCTGATGTATTCAACAGGATCTGGCAGTTGCCTTATCAAGCGCCCTCTCTGCAGCCTTCGATCGATCGCTTCCATCATGCCATCATTAAGTGGAGGATGACATAATTGCCTTTAGTAGCCGCGGCGTTGCTGTAGTGGATGTGGTGTGCGGGCGGAGTGTGTGTGGGGAGTGAGCATGCCCTAATTCTGAACCGGCTAATTAAATGGGCTTGTCAAGTGGGAGTGCGTCCCATCTCAGCTTGTACCGGTCCTTCAAAGCGGCACGTTCCTCCCAATTGACGTGCCGTCCCCCCCTCCCCGCCTTAACAAGAAACAGCGAAAATCACTGACTCATATTATGTTATTATTCATGGATTCAGAAAATGGCTCGTTCCATGTGGACTTTTCAAGCTCTCATTGGCTGTTTCCAGCGATCACGGACCTGGCATCCTTTCATATGTACAGTAGGAAGCTCACTCTGATCCAGCTGCTCCTGCTCAGCGCGCATTCATTAAAATGCACCGCTCCCCAATTATTTCCATCAATGGGGGGATACCTTCGGTGGCTACAACTTCAAAAAGGTGGAGAAAAAGGAGCATAAAAGCAAACGCATACCACCATCGTGTGCTAAAATGCGCTGAGACAGAAGACAGTGGCAGCTGTGCAGGAGTCAGGCCACTAATCATTGTGCCCAGTACATAAATTATAGGATGTAAGAGGAGTGTACAGTAGATGCAGGATTACAGGGATCATATATAAAGATAACAAAGCTGCTGCTTTTTAAGTTAACAAATGGGTAAAATGAAGTGTGTTATACCAACAGAAAGGTCTAAGATAAATACACGTTAAATGTAAATACATATATTTATACCACAAAATCAAAGTTTAGATATGTGTCTTTATTACTCTCATAATTCATTGAATTATTCAGTGAGCTAAATACTAAATGCATACACGTAGAAGTCATGCTTGTGAGAAGATGTGTCCTTCAGCAGAAAAGCAGTCATGATATGATTTTATTTTCTGTTTCACTTCTTCTTTTTCATCTTTTTCTAATCAGCCTCATTCGCGGAAATGTGTGCAACCTTGATTCGCCCTTACAAAGAAAAATAGATTTTTTTTTCTCTGACACTTATGTACTAATCTGATGTACTGATGTCTTCATTTAACACACACACACACACACACAAAAGAAAAGCAAAATGAACAGATGTCACCCAGCAAACGTCCACAGACAACTTTGATCGATTATTTCACAGAGTGCGGCGACGATCAGGAAGCTGCCGTGTCTTTGTTTGAGCATAAAGAAACAGAAGAAAAGAACAGAAGAGGAAGAAAATGTGCATTGAATGTGAAGCATTTAGCATTAATGCTCAATAACGGCAAGAAAAAGGCCGTATCTACATACTGTCATGGAGTCCAACCAGACTCCGTGGAAAAAAATACCGTTTTAATCATGTATGAAAGTCCCTAACATGACCATGCTGTCATGTTAGTTTTCCACCAAAATGCCACCTCAGTCACATTATTCAGGATGTGGCAGCAGTTCAGTGAAAGGCTTTTCCGTGTCCCAAAGAGCACAGGCCTGATCTGTGCAGCAGCCCATGTGTGTCCATCAAAAGTCTTGTTAGTGTCCTTGAACAAGACACTGAACCCCTTCACACGCGCTCATTAGACGATGCGCTGGAAAAGATTGTCAGTTTAATGAACACAATCCCAATCTGGCCCGAAATTAAATGTGGCAGGATGCTCTCAATGGATATTAGTTTTCCCAAAATCAACAGCTGAACGTGGAGCTGCATGCAGATGAAGGTTTAGAAGTAAAAGTTAAGGGACGAAGGGTGTGATTAGAGCAGGAAACAAAGAGCCACAGCGGAATTTTCTTTTCAACTCGTGAAAACAGAGAACATGCAGAGTTACTGAATGTTAAACACCTCACGCCTGCGTCCTCTCTCTGTTGTTGCAGCCTCTTGACTTTGAGAGGAAGCGTCAGTACAGTCTCCGGGTTCAGGTGGAAAACGTCCACATCAACCCTCGCTTCTTCTCCGTGGGCCCCTTCAGGGACGAGGCCACCGTCAAGATCGTCGTGGAGGACGTGGACGAGCCGCCGGTGTTCGAGCGCGCCAGCTACGTCATGGAGGTCAAAGAGGACGCCGCCAGGAACACCGTCATCGGCTCGGTCAGCGCGTCCGATCCCGACGACAAAAGCAGCCTCGTCAGGTACTGAACCCAAAACTGTAGCTCAAGCTCGTCTTACTGCCTTTTATTCCAGAGCTTTCATCAACATCTAAGCACCTTTGGACCTCCATCCATGTTGGTTTGAAAGTGAAAGTTTGAGCCAACACGCCTCAAATCTTCACTTTTAAAGAATTGTTGACTTCCATTCATTTATGTACAATTTGACCCAAAACTGTAGCTCAAGCTCTTCTTATTGCCTCTTTTTTGTCCAGAGCTTTCAACCATATCTAAGCACCTTTGGACCTTTCATATTTGTTGGTTTAAAAGCGAAAGTTCAAGGCTCAAACTTTCACTTTCACCTTCATTTTCAAGCCATCCAGTGTCTTCCATTCATTTATGTCAGTTTTGACCCAAAAATGTTCTTCTTACTGGCTTTTTCCCCAGAGTTTTCTATCACATCTAAGCACCTTTGGACCTCCATCCATGTTGTATTAAAAGTGAAAATTTGAGGCTCAAACTTTCACTTTCACTTTAAAGCCATCCATTGACTTCCATTCATTTATGTATGATCTGACTTAAAACTGCAGCTCAAGCTCTTCTTACTGCCTTTTTTTCCAGAGCTTTCAACCACATCTAAGCACCTTTGGCCCTCCATTCATGTTGGTTTAAAAGCGAAAGTTTGAGCTGATTCAAAGGAGCTGTGAGAATAAAGCACCAGAAAAGACCTTCAGTTTAAATTTTTAATATTTTGAATTAAAATATTTTTTATTATTTAATTAAGTCTAATTATGTTTAATAACTTCATCATTGCTTGGTAGTGCAGTTGAAGTGCGGCCTGATTTGAATTTCATTTCCGTGCTGCGGGAACATGAATGGAACCTGGAAAAGCCAAAAGTGTGCATGCATTATGCATTTGAAGCTGGTCAGCAAAAATGTGAAGTATGTGCGGCTGGTGGTTCAGAAGGTAAAGCAGAAAATGTGTATGATCAGTCAAGTTTTTGATGCTTCGACTGTGGAGCTGCTGTCCGGTTACACAGCCAAGAGAGACCTTTAAATGTAAAACCAAACTTTATGATCTTCAGGTCCAGATAGTCTTTTGTAGACCAATTCAAGCTCCCATTTGGTCAGATTCTGTATCAGGCCTATCCCATAATAAGGAAGAAGGACATGAGAAAAAACTCAAGGAGAGGCTACTTAGTAATATTTAATCTCAATATTATAAGAGTGGTTTCATATTTTCAAATTGGAGGAATTTTATCCAATAATTGTGAAATATTACTTTTCCACTTTTTTCTGAGGACGCCCTTTAATCAATTCCAGAGGTGCTGGACCCTAATGGGGAAATTATTTCTGCACAACACTTGCAGAACTTATATAGGAACTCCCATTAAGTGAATTATTTAAATATGACCTTAAAAGTTTCAGAGTGCACCCATAGATTTTCCTCACCATAAACATAAACACAGCATTAAAATACATAACGAGGCCTTTTTCGAGAGACTGTTAGTGCCACTAAACACTGAAATACGACAAAAGTTCACTTACACAACTCAGTTCATAGAGATACAAAACTATGCTAGTATTCTATTAAATGGAAATAATGGCAGTCAGGTGTGAGGCTGCGCCCTCCACTCTGTCTCAAAGACTTTTTCATTTTTATGATGCACTAAGGGAGTTGGCTCTCAAGGTTGAAGTTCCACCACTTTATTGCAGGTGTCAAATATGACATCATTCTCTTTTATCGCCCATCATCAAGGAGGTAGCTACCCCGTGGCATTTAAAGCCGCGCAGTGGAGGAGGAGGAGGAGGAGGGCCCGGGAAGCCTGGGGGCTGCCTGGCATGAGGAAGCCACCGAGACGGTTATCTTCATCAGCTCGCACCGCTCGCCACAACAAACCCCCTCATTCAGCAGACACGTCTGCATGCACGAACGTGCAGCATGTGCAGGCACCCATGAGCACAGGGATGAGCTGTAACTGATGACCGGGTCGTAATGGCCGAGTCTCTCGTATGATGGAAGCTCAGCGCTGATAAAGCCCCAAAAACGAATGTTCAGTTTTCAAACCTGGAATGAAAAGGTGTTTTCCTCGTTTGACACGGACATGAATGGAAACTTTCCTGGTTTTCCTGCCGTACGGGTCACTCTGTCTTAAACAGCTGCCAACTCTTAAAAGACTTTTATTAGTCCTGGTTTTAATGAAGCGTTTTAGTGCTGCGATATTTAAACGCTGCTTCCCGTCTGCAGCTTACCAAGGGCAGACTTTGGGAAACTCGTTGGAAACTTTTAACTAGTCTGGCATAAAAGTGAAGGACTTCAGAGGCTGAATGTTCATTCAAAATGTCATCCGTGTTCAGGTTAAGAACGTACGCCGAAGGGCCCCCGTCACTGGGTTTGTGTTGAAATCGGGCTAAATTCGAGGTTCATTCTTGACCTTGAAGCCAGCAGTTTGACCTTGTGGTCCATTTAGTGGCCACTCTGGAGCTTTCAAGTCCTTAAAAAACAGTGGAAATTTAAACCTCTTCAACTGCACCACTCTATCTGTTGAAGATCATGTGATACCATCAGACGCTGCAGAATAGCTGCCATCACATGAATATATTTGGAAGTGTTGCCTGGACTTTTTCATAGAAATAAAAAACCCAGGCCAAACAGCACCTTTTGACCTGCAGATCCCCAAATCAAGGCTTAAAATGGACGCCCGCTGACTCTTGTTCTGGAGAGAAAATGCTGTGGCAAGCCAGCCGGTCCTGCAGCTTCTGTACTGAGGGAAGAGGATATATGTCCCAACCCGCTGATCACTAACATTTCTGTAACCCTCCACGTCCTTCTGCCCGGCCTCCCATCCAGCCAGCTGCCTGCCTGCTGAGTGCAGCACTTTGGATGCCCGGTCAGGACGAGGCGCGCTGTTATCTCTCTGCCATTAATCAGGGGAAGGGTTAGGCCCAGCCAGCTGAATTATTGTGAATATTAGAAAAGCAATTAGTAAAGCCCACGGCCGACGCAGATTTAACGAGGTTAGAGTTACTGTCGGGCCGGCGAGGTGGTGGGAGAGGAGGCGAGGCGGCAGAGATGAGGAGGGAGTGTTTAGATAAAGACACTAAAATGGTTGATGCGGGAGAAGCAGCGGGGAGGGGCTGGGGGGAGGATGTGCAGCGAGAGGAGAGAGCGGTGCGGCGGTGCATTGAGTGCCCGGGTTCATAGTCTCCCCTCGGGGGTCTCCTCCTTCTTACGCCGGCCCTCCTGATGCCTGCTACTCCATTAATCACACTGATGTATCACAGGAGTCTGGGAAGCAGGGAAAAACAACACCGCTGGATAACCTGTTGGCTCATGTTGGTGTGTGTGTTTGTGTGTGACTGCAAGCACTTGTAAAAATCGGTCATCAACACAGGACAGACTGTTCAAGCCTGTCAGACGGTACGCCGTTTATTTTAAAGGGTCAGTTCACCCAAATCACGAACAAATACACTGTTTTCTAACCTCTCGTTGGAGCTGGTCGTGCAGATAAGTTTATGTGCACAAGTTTGACAAGTGAAAGGGTTGAAAGAGGTAAAGATACGTCTCAGCAACAGTTAGATAAGAAGAAATCACCAGTCGTTGGTAAAAGAAACTGTGCAGATTTAGTGTGAAGTGCAAGATAATACCTATAACACACTGGAAAGAGCAGGTGTGTTGCTTTAGATAAGAAACAGAAGGTTGGTTGAGAGTTGGCGCTTCTAGAACTGGATCACAGAATATCAACTGAACGTACTGTTGACTGTGGATCCCCAAAAAGATTCACTTTATATAATTGTAGTATTTTGTGACAGTGTGCACATTAGGATGAAGACGTATGAAGGTAAAACACTTGAACAGAAATAGAAGATCAGTGTAATCGATTGTGATCGGGGAGGCTGATCAATCAACCGTCGCTGGCTCAGTTCAAGATGTTTGTACCGTTTTAAATTCCGTGTGAAATCAAGCAGAGATGCGTTAACAGGTGGGAGAGAATAAGCTGTTCACTTTGAGTCTCACATTGGTTTGAAAAACAGGATTTTCATTCGAGGGTTGACACCATGAGTAAAAGTCCAGTCAATCAATCTGAGAGTGGCAGCAGCGTCCAGTCCCTCCGTTCGGATGTTGGATATCCAGAGTTATGAGGACTCTGCTGCTGTAAAAGCATTTTATCAACGTTTTGATCGGCGCCTGTCCAAACTTGAGGATGCAAACCCGAAAATGTTGCCACGGTGAGATCGAGAAAGTGTTTGTGTCGTGTGAGATGTTTAGAAGCAGTTCATTAACTCCTGGCGTTCGGCTCATTTTCGCAGATGAAAACCAATTTTGTTCTTTTCAACAAAGTTGGCCTTTTTTCTGAGGGTGATCCGCCGCCTTGATTGAAGCTAAACTTCATATTTTTCCTCAGCGCTTTCTCGTGTGGTTTGAATAGCAAAGAAAGGAGATAATAGAAGAGTGCAGAGAAGTCAATCAAGCTTAGTCAGACTTGTTTTGAGCACCTCGTGCCTCCTGAAGCCCCTCTCACCACACTGAATGTTCATTGAACCCAGTCTCACCAGTAAGTGTGACCATTTTCACTGTGGTTCACACCAGGGAAACTCTGAATGCAGCTGTAGCCTGCATCCCTCGCCCAGGGAACACGACACACTTCCACACAGCCTGAATACACGAGTTAAGAAGCCGATCCCTGTGTGTGTTTTGTGCAGGTACACTATTGATCGGCGGACGGACATGGACAGAGTGTTCAACATCCATGCAGGCAACGGGTCAGTGTTCATCCTCAGGGAGCTGGACAGAGAAGAGAACGCCTGGCACAACATCTCCGTCATCGCCACAGAGTTCAGTAAGTGCAGCAGGACGGGAAGCAGGCATTTCTCTTCTCCCGCTTCCTCTTATTCTGTCGGCCAAATTGGATTTTTGGAGGTGATACTAACTCCTGAGTGCTGCGTGTTGAAGTGAAAAAGGGGGTAAAGAAACCTAGTTGGAACATCGCAGAGAAGAAAGTCAAAGCCAATGTAGAGTAGAATGTTATCTGGTCCTAACAAGAGATTATGAACTGGCAGAATATATTGAGAGATAGGAAGCAGAGTCAGATCCCAACCGGGGACAGACTCTGTGACCGCAGACTCGCAAAAGGAAGACACAAAAAAATCATAGTATCTAAAAGAAAACAGAATATGTGGTTCACCGTTCAGCTGAGAGGCTCTTCCTCCTACAACAGATTTCTTATGCGTATTCTGAAGTATCGCTTAAGAAAAGATTGACGGAAACGGCAAAACTCTGGGAAAAAAGTTTTTACACTTGCTTGAAAAAGTCATTCAAAGGCATGTTGTCTAAAAAAAAAAAAAAAAAAAGGTCCAAAATTACAGCATTCATCATTTCCAGAAACTGTAAAAACAGAAATTGTGGTGAGATTTCATGTTTCCAGCATGAAAAACAACCAAATTAACCTTAAAACAGTGATATTTCTTTAAGATCGCTTCATTCTACATGTCTCTTCTGAACTTTTGCCAAAAACAAACTGATTGCATGAACCAGATCCTGTAACAAATAGACTGCAAATTAAATCTGAGTTCTCTCTACTTTTAGCCATGATGTGCTGTTTCCATGGAGGCGCAGGACTTATATACTGAAGTGAAAATGAGCACAGTGAATAAAGACGTGACAGGAGCAAAAAAAAACCAAAAAAAACACCCACAA
Source organism: Chaetodon trifascialis (assembly GCF_039877785.1). Lineage (NCBI taxonomy): Eukaryota > Metazoa > Chordata > Actinopteri > Chaetodontiformes > Chaetodontidae > Chaetodon > Chaetodon trifascialis. The sequence continues at coordinate 21,726,143 of NC_092073.1, forward strand.
GGGGTTCAGAGGGGTTAACGCGCTTAACGGGTGACGAAAACACCAAAATAAACTAATTTTATTTCTTCTTCTTTCATTGGCGGTTGGCAAACAGCTCTACTTCTTCTACTGTATTTATTACAGCCATACGTACGGTAGCCTTTATCGCCACCCTCTGGTGAAACTTTGCATAGCCTAGTTTATTCACTCAAAACCATATGAGATACTGTACATACTGTGTAGTATAATCAACATATATCAATCTTAATGTAATATTAATGTTCATACATACCATTAGTGTGTACTGTCGTTGATATTTTTTGGCAACACTGTTTGTTAAACAAACATGGCCAATGTTTAACAGGGCTACAGAGGACCAGGCCTTTATTTGAAACAGGCCAATAATAAACAGGCTCTTAAACGTTTTCTGTTCTGAGAAGCCTGCCTGTTTCTGCTCCCGTTTTAATTGAATGTAAACTTTCCACTTTAACTTCCTTTATGTGTACTTGTTGTCTCGAGGAATTCAGGAAAGTGTACCCACCCACCTGCTGCTCTGAGTTTTTCTTTCGAACAGATTTATTACGTCTTTGAATTCACTCATTTCACTTGCCTTGCTTACCTGCTTGTTTTTAATCTGATGTGAAGTTGCTGTCAATTACACTTCCTGCAGGGTCACATTAAAAGAACTGCTGGAAGACTTGAACAGTGAAAATGTTCACAGGAAGAACTGAGTTTCATTTACAGCAATGTTTTTCTTTTGTTTGGCGTCCCATTAATGTCAATTAAAACAACACTTCCTGCAAAGAAAGAACAGCAGCAAAATAGAGCTGTGAATTAGACCAGCATGCCAAAGATTCAGAGGTTCTGGCTTTTATTTGAGATTTTACAGCAGTCAAGAGTAATGTAAATATCTTTATACTGTGTCCAACTATATTACTTATGCATGGAAACATACGTGTTCTTAATGTAATGCAATAATCATTGTTGTATATTCACGGTGCTCACCTTTGTGTTTCCCAGACAACCCGCGACAGATCAGCCGCGTGCCAGTTTACATCAGAGTGCTGGACGTCAACGACAACGCCCCGACGTTTGCCACCAATTACGAGACGTTCGTGTGTGAGAATGCAAAGGCTAATCAGGTTGGTGCGACCAAACACGAAGCCGTAGTCACGATTCCGTGTCGACCTCGCTGTTAGACTCATGTGTCCACTTCCAGCTCAGCAGACCTCACAGGGAACTTGTCGTGTGTGTTTTAAGGTGAGATTACGAATACTTTTATGACCTTTTTTTCTCAGGTTGATAAATAATTAGCTCTCAGAACCGATGGATCAAAGAAGTCAAGAACACCTCTGCAGTGGTGGAAGAGACACAGCTGCATTATAGACTGTGTTGTTATATTTACCACTAATCTCAAACATCTCACAGTTGGCTTTGTCTTTTCAGTTGCTGCCATGTCTCCGAAGCTGAAAACCCAAAGTGCTGCGACACATTAGCCATAAACTTCGACAGAGTCACATATTTTTGTGTTCACACTCCCATCTGAACCAAATGTTGCTCACAGAAGTGTGATGCTCACAATGTGAAACTCAAACAGAGAAAGAAGTCTCGATGGACTGTTGTCTTTGAGATACTAGACTTTGGCGGTGGAGGAATTATTAATACAACAGTAAAGAAATACTAGCATCAAAATGTACTTGAAGTACTCTTTATGCAGAATGAGCCATTTGTAATGAATGGATATTATGCAGTTGCATAATACCTACTGTGAGAATGATGTTGCAGCTGCTAAAGGTCAGACTAATTCAAACATATCTATATGTACATATGTACTGCTGGCGACCTAATCTAAGATAATACACTAATACATGAGAGTGTAATAGAGCACAAAGAGGTTCCTCAAACTTGCACTTAAGCAGCGTTTAATGTGAGGGAAACTCTGCCATTAACTGTTTGTCTTCATGAATCCCCCAAAGACCAAACAATAACAGCTGACGTTAACGGAAACATGCAAGTCATCGCCGCTAACAAGCTCGTGCTGTTGTGGGATCTTTGTTAATGAGATGGTTTACAGCTGGTGTTAACCAATATGACCACACACTGTTCACCGCGAGATAAAAGAACCAGCAGAATCATCATGATAACGTTGATTTCTGGCTGCGTTGGGATATTTTGGGTCATGCTGTAAATGATGGTCTGGCATATGACCTTCATTCGTCAGGTATTTCAGTCAGATTAGCCAAAAACTGTTCGGATGAAAACTTTGGACTTCTTGCATCATTTATTCATCATGTTCATGGCTGTGTTCCTTCAACATGGCTGCTAGAGGTTCATGTGACCCCCAAACCCCCCCCCCCCCTCTGTTGCTTATTCCAGAGGATACAAACCGTGAGCGCTGCAGATCCTGACGAGCCGCTCGGCGGGCACAGATTCTTCTTCAGCCTCGCTCAGGAGGCCGCTGGGAAGGCCAACTTCTCTGTCCGTGATAACAAAGGTAATACACTCTCAGCTGATACTCGTGGTCATCCGATTAACTTCAATCTACTGTAAAATGTTCCCATAAGGTACTTATAGCCGCCGTTAAACTTAACCACGTCTAATGCTGTACTGCACATGGTGTGATTTATAGTTTTCATCTCACAGCACTAAAAGCACACTCGCAGACCAAATGAAATTTCAACTGGGGTTCATTGAAATATTCATTCAGATTATTGATTGCTGCAGAGTAACTGGATATCCTGTTTTCAGACAACACGGCCTGGATCCTCACCCGGAGGAACAGCTACAACAGCCTGCAGAAGAGCATCTACCACGTGCCCGTGGTCATCTCGGACGGAGAGTTCCCGATGCAAAGCAGCACCAACACCCTGACCGTCAGAGTGTGCACCTGCGACCGCGAGGGCAACATGAAGCTGTGCAACGCCGAGGCGCTCACGGCGAGGGCCGGACTCAGCACCGGAGCCCTGGTGGCCATTTTGCTTTGCGTCATCATTCTGCTCAGTGAGTACAGAGACGGATCGGAAATGCACCCGCAGCTCGATGTTGCACACATTTGTTTTTCAATTAGACCTTTATTGAGGCGGGACGGCTTCGCTGAAAATCTGATTTGAGCGTTTCTTGAAGCTCCGCTGGAGAGCTTCTCAGTACGAGCAGATCGCCTCTCGCAGGTGTTAAAGAGACAGCTTTGTGTTTCACTCCTTAATGTGATTCATCGCTTCCTGTGGGCGGATAATTCTGCCAGTGACCACAGCTGACATGTTAATTTGATTTGAACAGAAAAGCAGCAAAGATCTACAGCATCTCAGCTGGGGGAACGGAACATTGTGATTTATTACAGCCCAACTTTGTGCTTTAGGGTGAAAAAGACAGGTGCGTTTTTACATAAAACTCCTGCCTGGTGGAGCTATAAGCAGTGATGGAGCTGCATGAGCGTTGGGAACTTCTATTGCTACTTGTCCTTTAAGTCTTGCATCACAGGAGGTCGATTTCCTGCAAATGGTGCTTCAGGGTCATTTTTGTGTGAAAGTTTACTTCCTGGAGACTCCAAAAATTGCTCCAATAACCTTAATTATCTTCACATACCTTTGTAACGTGCAGGAAAGCTTCCACAAGACGCTGACTTCATGTTTGACTTGATCCGAAGAGGCAAGGTCGGCCTCATATGCATCACTCAAATGTCTTAATGCTAGAGGAGGTACATAAGTAGAGTTTCTAGCACATGATGTACTTGGCTGTTTTCTTAAGCAGCGGTGGCCCTGAGGAGGGAAAAATACATAATGCATCCTTGTGGTGGCTGAGCCTGTTCTACAAAGTTAGACAAAGTCCCTGAACATCAGTGAACACTCGTGCAACATCAACAATTCCCCCTGGAGAGTCGCTGGCCTTCAGAACAAGGAGAGGGAGCAAAGAAACAACAGCAAAAGTCACCTAACTCCGTTACTTGCTTTGTTTTTGTTCTCCCTGCAGTGATCGTGGTGCTGTTTGCTGCCCTGAGGAGACAGAGGAAGAAGGAGCCTTTGATCATCTCCAAAGAGGATGTCAGAGACAACGTTGTCAGCTACAACGATGAAGGGGGCGGAGAGGAGGACACTCAGGCCTTTGATATCGGCACGCTGCGCAACCCAGAGGCCATCGAGGAGAGCAAGCAGCGGAGGGACATCGTCCCCGAGACCTTCTACCCTCCGGTCCGACGGCCTGTGCTGCCCCCGACCCGGGACAATAACGGGGACGTGAGAGACTTCATCAACCAGAGGCTCCAGGACAACGACAGCGACCCGACGGCGCCGCCTTACGACTCCCTGGCCACCTACGCCTACGAGGGAAACGGCTCCGTGGCGGAGTCCCTCAGCTCGCTGGAGTCGGTGACCACCGAGGGCGACCAGGACTACAACTACCTGAGCGAGTGGGGACCCCGGTTTAAGAAACTGGCGGACATGTACGGGGGCGACGACAGCGACAGGGATTCCTAACGAGAGCCTGGCACACAGACGAGGAGACGAACGTCAAACACGTGTTTAAAACTTTCGGGCCATTTCTGGCGCACGAGGAAAATGGCGAGAGGACCGAGAAACGAGCGCGGTTTGTCCGGGCGCTCTTTCACCGCCATCGATCACCATTCAGTTGTCCCTCCGGTGACCAGACGTAGGCATTGTGTGTCCAGTCAGTGTTAGTTGCGTTTGTGCGAGGGTGCAGTGAAGAGACGTTGTGTCGAGACTTTTTTTTGTGTGTGTGTATACGGGGTGCACATGAGGCCCAAATATATCTATACCAATATTTTCTTTTTCGTTTGTTTTTCCAAAGCTGCGCGTGATGGACATGTTCCACAAGCAGTTTTGTAAACCAACAGATATGCCTATGTATTTTTCAGTGTTTCTGGGACAAAAACATGCTGCATATTGTGAGTTCTATCTTAGCTTGTGTATGTACGGTACGGTAATATGATACAATACACTGTACAGTTGTTTTGTTTTTCTAGGGATTTCTATCGTCCAAACGATCCCTCCTTTCAGCGACGGCTGCCGCGCATTAGCCACTTATCCGCAGTTGTGCTGAAGCCACAAGTGCCAAAAAACGTTGGCATCTTCATCTCTGATGAGAAAATGAGAAATCTGGATTGGATTTGAGAGGCAGAGAGTCATCGACATTCGCTTCAGCTGTGGCACGTCGCTGTCGACAAGTGGCTAATGTTCTTTAAAGATTACACGAAGCTGTGGTAAAGGAAAGTGGATTTTACGGCCACGACAAACATCCGCAAACACACCAGTTTGTCATTTTTGCAGTATCTGATTTTCATCTCCACACAGCTTTGAGCATTCGCTGTGAGCTGAGCTGAAATACCAAATATTTCTTTATTGAGCTGAATGTCTTCAGAACCGTTTTTCTCTGTGCAGCCGACTCTCCGGCTGAAAAATGAAGTGCACAGAATCGTGTTGTTTTCTATGATACGTTGATGAAAATCAGCGACCCAGTGTGCACCAGACTCCGAGGCAAACCCTGGTCCCGTTGGCCCGTTTCGCTCATCCTGACCACAGAAATGTGTACATGTTTCACTCTGTACAGCAGGTGATAGTCACATGGAGGGATGCCACCGAGCTCGAAACTACGGCATCAAATTAAACATCTCGTGGACAGCTGCAATTAAAATTCATCATGCGGTTTTATTTTCTGTCCCTAAATGGTTCGTTTTATCTGTCAAGCTGAAGAAGAAACACAGTATTTGAATGAGTACCAGGTGGAAACGATGATATTTCCATTGGGATCGATGTGTTGAAACTTGGACTTTAACACTTCATGTGATGAAGCATCATTGATCATCAGATGAATCAAAAGCCTTAAGTTATAGGAACTACACGACCAGAAACGGCCTGAAGACGAGAGTTTCTTGATTTTGAGGTCACAAGAAAAAAAAGTCTAAATGAACACCTTAGTGTACCACATGACCTAAACCATTAAAAGTTCTGTCTGTTTCCTGTTACTGGTAAATATCTTCTAAACTAAACATCAACAACCTTTATGTAACTCCTGATAATCGTCGTCTAACAAAGATCCACAGACAGTTTGGTTGGAATTGGACCTCAAGTTTAGGAGGAGGTCAAAATGGCAGACAATTCATCATGGCGGACGTTCACGATCCAAAATCCACAGCGCCGCCATCTGGCCGACTGGACGTCATTTCCAATTACTGGGCCCAGTTTCATGTTTCCAGAAGACAAAAACAACAACAAACCTTAATAAACGATCACAAAAGGGCACAAACTCGTGAGGGGACGGCCCCGTCGGGGTTCGGACCCTCGAGTTTCTCTTGATGAAGGTGTGAGACGGGCTCTGCCAGCTCAGTCGAATGTATAATAATGTAACATAGCAGCTCAGTAATGGAAATGTGCCAAAAAACAAAGGACACCAGTGTTTTCCTTTCAAAATCCTACAATTCCTGCCCTTCTTTACATGTACTGCTCGTAGAACAAGCGCTCAGGCTCCACCCGGCTGATTTCCTGAGGGACGAGCAGCCTTTTCGATAGAGGGGCTTATCGAGGGGCACCTGACCTTTGAATGGCCTGGAATAAGGTTCCTAAACCCAGAGGTGTGTCCTCGGCCGAGAGAGAAGGTCAAAACATTATCCTGCAGCGAGAACACACAGCGGCTCTGTTTTTCATGCGATTTAGAAAACAAAAGGAGAGGAAAAAAAAGCAATATTGTCAAATTACTTCAGACCTCCTAACTATGAATCAACAGTTGTGGAATAAAGAGGGCTGCTTGAACTGGGGGGGCAGAGCGCCATCAACAAGGAAAAAAAACAGGCCGGCTAAAACAAGCTGCGGCCTCACTTTAGCGAAAGGCCAACCTGTGAAGAGGCTGACATTTATCAGACATTTGAAACAGTAATAACAAAACACAATGGCATAATTGCCACAGTGGTGCACTTTTTCTCTGTGTACTCTGAAGCCGGCGTCACGTCGACGGTGGCGCGGCACGTTAAAGAATCCAATTGATAACACGGCGGTTGGAAATTTCTTTATGCTCGGCTATTGTGCACACGTGCTCTCCTTTTGTTTGCCCTCTTGTATTGTTTATTAGCTTGTTGCCGGAGCTCCCGTTGTGTAAGTGGCCATTTCAGACTGCGGCGACGTCGCCGTGATAAGCATTTAATGGGTTTAGAAACCCTTCACTCCGAGAAAACTGCTGTTGTGCCTCAAGGTACAATGTGAGGCCTCGAATGGAAATCAACATGACAGCACTACTCACCAAAAGCGTTTTTTCCTTCAGTCTTCGCTCTTTCCGGCCTTCACACAGGGTGTCAAGCATATCGCCATTACGAAGACGTGCTTGTGTTTTCCTATGGAGAGTATAATTGCCTCCAAGCATTGGCGCCATGCTCTGCTAAGATAAGAGGAAACGCTGCACACCGAAAGGTGCCGCACCGCCACGTCTCGGGGGGGTTTCGGTTGAGCTAACTAGACGGTGACGACGTCCTCTTTCTCCAGACGCGATAGATCTGTGGTTGTTGATGTGTAGACACTGTCGGGCTCACCTCTGCTACGGTATATTATGTTGGTGACAATGTGATTGAGCAGTGGAGTTTTTGTCAATGTAGAAACAATCTGAGCGGTTGTGGTAGTGCAAGGGGCCCTGCGCCATTGGCCATTCATCAATCTGCTTTGTAAAACGTGATATTTTGTACTGAATATTTATATGACACAATTAAATATCTTTAAAATCAGAGCTTCTGCTTTCTTTGTGAGGTGTTCTTCCCAATAACAGCAGCATTAAACGGAGGGTTGACGATCTGACGGGTTTATTTACTCGCGCCGTCGCCCCGCTGGACGACCGTTTTCATCTGGTCCTGCGGGATAATTTCCTTTTTATCTGAAACGTGATCGCAGCCACAGGCGAGCGGGCGAGACACTTAGCGTCCACGCAGGTACGGGGGTGTATTATCTACGACGGATCCAGCTCCACACGTCAGACAGTAACTCATACGACGGCTGTTGTTAAAGAGCTGGATCCAGAGGCTAGTGAGCTGAGGAAATTGTTAATTAGACAATCTATAATTAAGATCTGTTAGACAGCCAATCGGATTTGGAGAGAGGTGAAAAAAGAGAGAGTGGGGGGGGGGGAATCCACATTTTGATTATTAGAGGATGAGTGGCAGATGTGAGACAGATGGTGACATTGTCGTGATTGAATGTAATTGACTCGAGCCTTTTTCTGGTTTAGGCCTCTTAGCGGAGCAGCGAGCCGGCGACGATGACAGCGAATGGAAGAAAGAGAAATCCAACTGACTGCAACAGAGTCGGAAACTTTATTTACAATGTTAACGTTGATGGTTTTATTCAGCACTTCCATTTAAAACCTTGTTTTGTTGCTTTGGGATCTTGAAGTCAGCTCGGTGTGTAAAGGTTAGCATCGGCAGCAGGCGGCAGAAGGCCGGCAGCTCGGTCTTTTCTAACTCTTTGTGACACTAAAAGCTAATTTCACCCTAAAATCAGTTAAGAGTCACAGCCGCTAATCCTCACCTGCATCCCACCGATGTTCATGCAGAATTTAGGCAACGTCACTGACAAACAATCACAGCTCCACCCTCAGCGAGAGGCACCTCTGTTTGGCCGGCTCCCGCCTGGACCGCCGCCACCTTCGCTGGCCAGTCGCGGCTCCCGATCGGCCTCTCCGAAACGCCGCCGCTGTCACTTCCTGCCTTCCTCCACCTCGTCGGTCTCCTTCTCCTGCCGCTCCCGCTCTCGTCTCATCTCCTTCAGCTCCTGCCTGTATTTCCGCTCGATGAAGCGCTTCTGATGAGCCATCTGTGGGAAGTTATCTGGTACAGGGAGAGGCAGAGCGGGAAACAGAGAGAAGTCGACCAAGGAGAACAGATAAAGAGAGAGACACAGAGGAAGGGGAGTGAGGAGACAAGGTCAGTCTCCAGCCGGGCGAGGACGCCAATTTAGCGCGCAAATTGCAGCGACTATAGTTTTCATAGCAAGTGTCAGTTTGTCACTTTGGGCAAATGAGCGAAAATGTCGCGGGCAGCATTGCGATTAAATTGCCCTCCTGTTGTTATTTCATTAATAATGATGAAGCAACAAGAAATTAGACAGGCCTTGTTTGGTTTCAGCACAGTGACTATGAGATCTGATAACATAATTACAAGTGAACATTTCTAAATGAGATCTGTAATAAGATGGTGTGGTGTGACGGCACAGGGAGTGGAGGGAAAACAGACGCCAGCCGATGGGATGTAAACATGTACGCAGGAGGCAAACCGGCAACACGTGTTTTTCCCGCCGCTGCAGCGCAGGCGACCTCTGAAAGCTTGACTTGTCTCTAAAACAAAAGCTCAAAGTGCATCAGAACAGAAGCTCTGAAGCCTCCATTTGTGCTCACTGCCAATTAGCCTGGAGATTAGCTGCAATGAATCTGATTGGTCGGTGCTCCTGTCAATCATGAGGACACACAAACAAGGAGCTCAACTTCTTTTAAAATCTAAACAAGGACAAATTTGTCACTGAGGTCAAATTGTGCTTGTTTTTTTCAGGCAGCACCTGGTGGCCGCTGCTGGTACTGCACGTCAAGCCATGTCCACACTGTGCTGCCGTCCAGTGAAAACCACGTATCTCCAGGGTCAGAGAAGCAGTTCACGCCTTCTTTAGAGCGACAGTTTAAGTTAAATGTGTGGAAACAATTGCTGTCATTATCTATTAATGGATTAATCTGTGTTAAAAAATTTCAGAAAATAGTGAAAAATGATAATTAAGATACTTGATGAGTAAGAAAAGCAGTAAAATCCACATGTAAAACGCTGGAACATGAGAATTTGGGGAATTTTTACTTTATCCAAACAGTTTGATAAATTTTGTTAATTTTGTGTTAGCTCTGGTTGCAACTAGCAATTAATTCACTATTAAATGCTTTTTTTTTTTTGTTCAACCAACAGAAACCAGAAAAGTTATTAAATTTACACTGAAAAACACAGAAAATCAGCAACTCTTCCTGTTTGAGAAGGCAGAAGCAGAGAATGTTTGGCTTTTTCTGCTGTTTTTGCTTAAAAATAAAAAGACTGATTGATCATTTTCTGTCAAAATAAGCTCTAGTTTGAATTTCCCAACCTGTTCAGAAACATTTAATCCTTCAGGTTCAGAGAAACTTGAACTGGACTTTGAACAAGGACCGGCTTTGACCCACCTGTTTGTAGTTTTGGTATTCCGAGCTCAGGTAATTTTCCATTGAGTGTTTACATCACTGCTTCTTCCCACACTTCATTTAAAACCAGCACGCTGACGGACGCCCGCTGGTTTGAGACACAGGTCTGACTGTGCAGGTTTTCCGCTCGCTGGCCATGACCACGCAAAGCTAAACACATTCACATCAGAAGCTTTCAGGTCAGCCGGTGCTGCAGAGACGGAGAGGACGCGACCGTTTCCGGATCATTTTCTAACAGTGAAAACACTGACTTGAATTTGACGGAGGAAGAACTGGAGCTCCCGAAGACTTAAAGTCATCCTATTACTATATGAACGCGTGCAGACGGACGTCCAAAGCAGCTGTTGCTGCTTTTCAGAGACTTTCTGCAGCTTCTTCTTCTTCGCTTTGTTTGGGATTGTGAACATTGGGAGGACAGAACGTAAAAAGACCATTTGCCCGGCACGTAAACATCATCCAACACCGTTAAAGCTGAGTCAGCACTTTAACCTCGCGGCTGTGCAGAATCCCAACAACACAAAATGCGTCACTGTCTAAATCCCTGGGACCTGTGCGGCATCACGGGCAGATAGGGTCTATTATCCCCCGATAAATGGGAAAATTTAATTATTACTATTGTCCAGAGAGTGGACTCACAGCTGATAACGCGGCGCCTTCGGGTTTGAGCCGACTATTCGGCGAGTATCTGGTGTGGATGTTGTGTTTTCTGGAAACGGCCCGCGTCCACAGTCGGGGAAACACGCCACAGGAGCAGAAATAAAAACGTCTCCGGCATGTTTGAGCGACACATTACCCATCTGGATGGGGCTCGAACCCCCTCTCCGCTGCTGATAAGCTCTCAGTTCGCAAATCAGTCATTTGAAAGCGAGTTTATTTAAAGAAGGCCTCATCTCAGATCTAATTAAGAGCACAGTCAGGAGCTTTTTTTGTGTTTCCTGTGTTAAATGACTGAGCGTTTGATTTTCCACCTACTTAAACATGAAGATCTGCTTATTTTCGGCACTTTATATCTTTTTAAATGAAATATATTGAGGTTTTTCACCGCTGGTGGGACAAAACACACAGTTTAAACGTGCAACCTTGAGCTCCAGGAAGCTGTGTTTTGACCCCGCTCGGGCCCATTAGCAACACATCCCTCTGCTGATTGTCCTGGAGGAACCGCAATTCACATCACACACGTGTTTGACTTGTGAATAGAAGAGGAGGATGTTTTCTTCCTCTTGCAGAACTCTTAAGTTGCCATTATGGCAACAGAGAGCAAAAGTGCAAGATAACGACAATATCCCATTAAAAAAAGACGGATCAAATATGAAAACTCCTGAAGAAAGAAAGAAATCATTCTGAGGGAAATCTGAGACACACACACACACGCAGGCGTGGGCACACACACAAACACACACACACACACAGTCTATTTCAATATGCTTTCGGTGAGTAAGGAACACTCGGCGAGCCTCGGAGAGAAAACTACATATTGCAGTTAAAATATGGAAATCACCAGCGTTTTTCGCTGCGAGATGACTTGAGAATAACTCACTCGAGAGAGGGGAGAAAAAAAAAGCTGTGGCCATTTACATTGTTTAACATGCAGCACGAGAACAGGCGTCAAAGAATGGGCTTGCTAAAGAATACACAAGGCTTCTCATTCCAGTCTGCGTCGGCCGTCCGAAGACATATTGAGAGTCCTCGTCCGTCCAGCGTTCAGGCGAAAAGCACCTTTGAGGAACGCCGCGCTCTGCATACTGATCGCCTCCGGTTGAGGCGTTAACGCACTTAGTCCGGCCCGGGCCTTTTGTTTATCGACAATGCGGTAATTCCTCTCAAGGACGGAGGTCGCGGGCTCAAGAGTTTCGGGATCGCGGCCGGGGCCTCGGCAACAACGCGGCCCGTTGTGTCCGCCGACGGCGGCGGCCCTGAGATGCGCGCTCCCGCGGCAGCTGGATGAGGAATCCATGATGAGGGATCAGCTCCCCTTTTAAGGGCACAAGAACATACACTGTCCTTTCACTTCAGCATTCACTATTCAGCCTAAGCTCGGGCTGTGAGGCGACTCCACAATAGACCGGCTGAGTCTATCACCTAGAGCTCACTCGCACCACATCAGTCAACAAGCTAATAGTGGCGGCGCTGATGAAGGGGATTTCCCGCCGTGCCAAAGGGCAAACAAAAGACTCGAGCCAGCGAGCAGAGATCCTGCACACTGTACTTCACTTCGCCTCTATCCATCGCATGCTTTTATCCGGAGATTAAGGGGTTTAGAGAAAGCTGAGGAAGAACTGTAGTCCCCTTCCAGCGACTAGCCAGATCCTTCTCTTATTCAACAGATATTTCATTGTTTGAGAAACAAGCAGCTGCGAGGAGGCTGAAAAAAGATGGGAAGGGGAGGCGGTGGAGTCTTAGAGAGAGATTGGAGACTTTAAACAGAGACAGTACTATCTGAGAGGATGAATGATAAATGGTTAAGCCGTTTCCATGTATATTTGATGTCGCCTTAGACCTAACGGCGAGGGGAGCTCGGAGCCTCGGGGCCGGGGAAACTCTGCACCGCCGGCTGCTTCCTCCCGCCAACTCGGCTCCCCCGCCTGGCTGCTCTCAGCTCGATTTGTTTGCACTCATGTTTCTCCCAGTCTGGGCCTTGGTTAACATTTAATTCTGCCTTGACAGATACAGGCAGCAGACTGTCAAAACGTGGGCCATCAAATAATGAAATGTGAATCGGCTGAGCCACCAGCGGATCGGCTGCAGACGGCGCGCGCACCAAACACCGGGCCCGGCCTCTTTAATGAGCTCCGAGCTGTCTGGCTGAACACGGCCGTGTCTCTCACCTCTCCGACACCGCCGGAGCCGCCGACTCCGTCTGCCAGGAAAAGCGCCGCGGCAGAAACAAAAGGTTCAATCCTGCTCAAAGTGCTGCTGATACTCGAGGAGGCCTTAAATAAAACATGGAAATGAATCCTGACACGTCGCGGGGAGGTGCTTTCGATCCAGGAGTAACACAAGGTAGGGCTGTTGTACAAGAGGAGTAATGGTGGAGCCGATGCTGCAGCGAGGGCCAACAAGACAATCAATGACGAATTACATGACACCGGGGCTAATGTCCTTGATTAGTCTTGCTATGCGAGCAAATGAAGCGAGGCCCTTGACAATCACATGAGAGACAATGCGGCGATGGGAGTTGATGCGCCGGGCGGTTCTGCGGCAGATGAGCTCGAGTCTCATTACAGAAGCAGACAGGAGACGCTCACATCCTTCAAAGGCGTGTTTGAGCCCTGCGGCCTGACCTGCGAGCTGAGCTCAGCCGAGGAGTAACCGAATATGAAGAGTGACTCGTTCAGGCTCGATGATGAATCCTAAAACATAAGAAATGATCGGCTGCGTTCGATAAAAAACAAAACACCCGACCTCTAAATAACCAACGCTACCTGTGAATGATGGATGCAGGAGAAATGTGATCGAGCACAGCCTCACCTTCACCTCAGGTGTGTCCGAGTGTGCAACCACATTACGGCTCCAATTAATGATTACTTACATTATTGATTAGCCTCCTGGGATGAAAGTTCGCTTGTGTTTGTCTGATCAACAGTGCAAAACACAAAGTTTATCCATAATTTAGATTCGATTTCAACCATGTAAAACAGAAAAACAACAAATCCTCAAACAAAAGTGATAAATAACTTGACGAATCAACTACAAACAGCGTTGATCGACAACATCTTGTTCTAATATTACCACAATACTGCTAATATTTAAAACCGGGCGGCCCATCTTCCCTCCATCTAATAATTCATTAAAACGATATAATTGAAAGGCTCACCTCAGGTGCTGCCACGGAAAGAAAAGACTACATCGAGCTGAGGGCTGACTTGTAAAGTAGTGGGTTGAAATTATAATGAGTACAAAGTCAAACAAAGGCCTGGAACTGGAAGCATTTGGCGCCAAAGGAAGGAAGACTGGAAGAGGTGATTTTAAATCAACTGACCTTTTAAAAGGCATTGCTAATCTAGTCACATGAAACAGCAATTTATGAGGGGGGAAATGTTCATTTACCAGCAACGAGCGTCTATCAATCACGGTGACAGAGGTGTACACTGGGGAGAGGAAATGGGAGGAATTAAGGGAGGGAGGAAGACACAGGAGAGAGAGTGTGTGCACTGAACTACGCCCCCTGATAAGGAGGGAGGGGGGTGAGGGAGCCAACAGCAGACAGCGAGAGAGCGGCTTTAAATAATAGCAAGCGAGCGCTAATGTTTCATAAAAAGCTAAAGCTCGGGTGCACAAACAGTATCAATCACAAGTGGCTGGAGGCCTCATTTATGAGCCAAATGAAATCAAATTTTGACCTTCCTGCTCTTCGCGCGCTCTACAGGTCCGTTCCAACACGGCCATTTGTGTTCACCTCCAGCTAATTAGTTGAGTAAAGAACAAACTGTACATTTGATTAATGTGCTGGTCACAGGGATGGCATGAGAGGCCAGTCCAAAAATTACACTCCAACACATCACCGACTCCAACGCGCCGTAAAGTACGAGATTATGCCTCCGCATACATATGCATGGAGTATGAGAGGAGGACGGGAGATGATGGAAATGGCTCGTGGATTGTTTCTGAGAGCCCTGTAATTGTATTTTTTACTTGGCAGTGAACGCGACGTTGGAAATGCCTAAAAACCCACTATCTATTTTCCTTAAGTGGTGGTTGATGACAAGATGAAAAACAGCCAAGGAGTGAAGCGGCACACAGGGAACACGTCAGCTGCGCTCCTTCACATCTGAAGAGGAGTGCTGAGCGCCGAGGAGGACGCCGGGAGCGCGACGCCTCGCTCCCCCGGTCCGCCAAAGGGCTCGAAAACACGGCGAAAAAAAACTTTTCACGGCCCTCGACACAAACTTCCTGCGTCCCTCCGGATGATGGACGCGGTGGAGGACACTTAGCTTCCCCTGTCCTTGTTCTGCTGGTTCTCCATTTCTGGCTCGGCCCCATGCCTCTGCTCTGGGCTCGCACTTCAAACAGCCTAATGTCCTATATGTCGCAGCCAACCGGCTGGTCAGGCCGCAGCTCTCTGCCAGCCATCTTGCATCCTGTACAGCCAAAGCTAATATTCAACACCGAGGCGAAGCGTGTGAAAGGCTTAAAGTGTGAACGTGTGTGTGTGTGTGTGTGTGCGCGGGTAGGGGAGGGGTCGGCGTTGCCAAACAACTCACATTTTTCCAGCGCATCCATCGCGGCTCCCATTTCTGCCTGTTGGATGCTAGATTAGAAACATTTTAAAAAGGAGACAGAGAGAAAAGGTCTTTAGCATATTCAAAAAAAACCCCCCAACAAAAAATCAAAAAACAGGCCCAATATTGAGCGGATTATCAAAAGTGCTTTATATTTGTTTTGAAAGAGCCCTTTTGCCAAACAATCCCAGGTAACACAGAGCACGCATTTCAGAAAGGTAAGCCTGCCGGCGGCTCCGCGCCGGGCACTGTTTACGCCCGCGACGCGCCGTCCCTCCGTATATATTATGTGCTGTGTGATTATCGCCCGGCGGCGGAGGTGGCTCGGAGCTTAAGTCATGTAAATACAAAAACAGTAAGCTGTCAAAGATCCTATGGAAGGGACAAACTTATCGCCAGCTTAGAGCAAGAGAGAGCGCTTTCAAGTGGGGGGGGGCTGAGTGGAGGGGATTTCCACATGTGTGTGTGCGCGCGTGGGGGGGTGAGAGATGTTTGATGGATTTAGGTTTCATTTCTCGCAGGCTCAGCTGCGGCTTTATAGTCAACCCCTCCAACCCTGAAAAGGCCTCTGCGGCGAGATTCACTTTCCTTACAAAAGCGTGAAGGAGCGTGCTGTCCAACGCACACGCGCACACACATGCACACACACACACGCCCTTAAACGCAGCCTTGTCGGACTCTTCTGCTGCACAAAGTGATATTTCCATAACACAATTTACGTCAAATCAATAATGAATCGATTCATTTTCATTCTGCATAATGTCTCTCTCGATAGGATAGGCCAACAAGAGCTTAATTGCTATAATAAACACCATCAATAAAGCACAGCCATTATTCTGGAGCCCATTAGCGGCGCATTGAGAAGTGGAGCGCCTCGTCCTGTTGCGTCTTATTGTACTGTACCGTCTCACTCACCTTGGGCCTTTGCCACATCCGATTCGCTCCCCTTTGAAATACACGGCGACGGTGTAGGTGCGAGCGTGCGAGGGTCCCACCGTCTGCAGGGTCCTGCAAACAAACACAGAAACACGCCGTGAGGGGGAGGAGGGTCGAGCTGAGATATAATAAAAATACCCAGGAGAGGCGCGAGGACACTCGGGGACATTGTCCTTCGGAGAAATAACAAGAAAAAGGTAAAAAACAAAAAAAAAAGTTTTCAATTGGAAGAAATATAATTCATCTGAAGTGGCGGGTTGAGAGGAGGGGAACGGCGCTTTGATTCAGTGGTGTGCTTTGAGAGCGAGCAGAAGCCATCTGAGGGACGTATAAACAACTTTTAATGCTCCCCAATTCCCCGCACCCATCATCTTCAGATACCAGGATCTGTGTTTGGTTAAGAAGAAGAAAAAAATAACATGTTGGCAGAAGAATTGAAAGAAAAGAATGACAACAGTCTTTGAGGAGCCCGCGAGTTTCTGGTGCGCTAGAAGAGTAAACAATGAAAGAGCTTAAGAGGGACCAAGAGAACGTCGAGAGGGACGTCGAGAGAACATCACGCAGCTAATTTACAGATGTACCTCATTTAAAAAGAAAGCCGGGCTGTCAATTCTGCTCCATTTCTGCAGGGATGTACGTACATGACAGCAGACAAAACTTGGGAGATGTCTGAAATGTTAACATTAGCATAAACATCTCGAACCCAAGCTGTGAGTCACCTAAATTATTCACAGACAATTTACTTATTTCAGGAGGGCGATCCATTTTTAATGCAATGTGGTCACTTATGACACTTTATCAATTATTCATCTGCCTTTCTCGCTTACAAATGAAGAAGCGCAAAGCGTGTGTGGAGCGAAAAAAGACTCTCGCGCGCGACGTTTTAGCCAAATCTCAACAGGGAGGGCGCGTCGCTGGATTAACGCCGAACGAGCCGGAGCGAGAAAGGAAATCTGCGAGCTGCTGGGAAGATGTCGACTTCAAGGAGGGAGAGGAAACAGCGCCACGGAGAGTCTGCGGCGCCAAGAGCAGCCACTTCCTGTCTCAGGCCGTCCTCTGCGCAATGTGTCTGCTCCCCGGTGTGTCCCGCCCAGACGACACACACACGGGGTTGAAGCGTGAATCTGTCATCGGCCAGACGCATCCACAGGGAAAACTAACTCCTCTTCTTCACCCCCCCCCCCCCCCCCCCTCCCCCCCACGGCGCCCTTTCCCGCCCTCGGTCACTTAGGCTCTTTCCGTCTGACACACTCGCTTGTAAACAAATCCAGACGGACCCTTACGGATTTGGCGCCAACAATTTCTGCATGAAATGCTACGAGGAGGCGAGCGACGCTGGCTTATCGACGCGCAGGGGTCAGGTCACCTCATGAGGAGGGCGAGGACGTGCTTAAGATTACCGCCGGACGGGGACAGAGCTGCGGCGGACGCCTCAGATTCAGCGGTTGCGTCGAAATGTTGAAATTCAAGTCACCCGACGGCTCTATTTGTTTCTCCTTCACGTTCTCGTGGGCGATGGAGTTGGGGGGGGGGGTGTTGATTGTAGTGTCAGAGCTGCGCTGTGTCAAAAATCACCGTCCGCCGGGCGGAGACACAGAATAACAAACAGAGGAGCGCTGAGGAGGCATTCAAAGGAGGACGGAGCAGCTGATTAAAGCTGGATCGTGGAGTTCATTGCACACAGAGCTGCTCCGTCTCCGACCGCCCTCGCTTGCTCGTCCAGCCAACCCGGTTTCCCTCATGTTGTTCGTTTGTCAGTTGCCATGGTGACAAACGCACCGCTTCATGGCAGCTCTCAAAAGCGTTCTGTCAAATGACACTTGCTCCTTGACCTTTTGTCAAATAAGAGGTCTCTTTGGGCGTGTTTATTTATCACAACAACAGAGACCTTTACACAGCTATTCACAATGTTCAGGGAAGCTGTGGCGAGGAGGGAAGTTCTGTAAATTATGTTTGAGCCATTTCATGTCCCTGAATGTGTATTGTGCTCCTGGCTGAACCCACCTCAGCGGCAGACTCCGGGTCACGCTAAAGAAAAGGGACTTTTTTCCCTTTATGTCGACTGTACACGTGCATGAGAGTCTGGGCACAAATCTCCACACAGGATCGGGTTAGCTGTTCCTTTAATGTGCATCTTACGTGCATTAAGACGTAAACTGCTCAGGATTGGACGAGCTGCTCGGCTCAGATGCATCTGAACATCACATGTTGAGAGTCTGTGAGCAGACAGGGTGAAGCAGCTAGCTTACAGTGGCTGTAACAGACAGCTAAAAATCAGGAAGAAGTTTGGAAGCAGACAGTTGGCGGGGGTGGATGAACAGTTAAAAGACTTAGATTAAAGTGTGTATAAACAGTTCATATAATTAGTCTAAAGTGGTGGATGAATGTGAGAGGACTGGATAAATGGAGGGATAAATGCTTCAGGTACATAAAGTAGCACAAGGACACAAAGTTGAGACAGCTGAAAGTAATGGATAAACGGCTGAAATGAACGGCGGCGTCGATGAAGGGGCACTTCTTTCTAATTATATATTAGAAAATGAGAAGATGTTTTCTTTAAAAAAGGCTCGTTGGAGGCGGATTTTAGCGAGATGAGTCGCCGTTCCGCCTCCTCAGCTGCACAGAGCTGCGTCCTGCCTTCTGGAGTCTTACTTGTACAGCGGGATGTCGGGCTCCTTGCCCTCTGTCCTCAGGGTCAAACAGCACTGCTGCAGCTGGGACTTCGGGTCGTTCCAGTCCTGGTTCAGAATGAACTCCTGCAACACACCGAGCGAACGAAACACACGTCATCAAAGCTGGACTTCTTTCAAAGAAACGTATGAAATAAAAATCAGCTGCAGCTGCAAACCCTCTCCCTCCGTCGCTCATGCTTTTACTTCATTCCTGCCATGACCCTCTCCTGCATTTACCCCCTCTTTCTGCACTCGCTTATTTGCTCTCTCCCGGACCGGCTCTCCATCTCTGTCTTCACGGTGAGTACAAATCACAGGCTACTTAAGACAAAAGCCAATCCCCGGCCAGATATAAAGAGCGTCTGGGAGTCTCCCAGGTGTGCAGCCCTGATACATTTCTCTTATCCAAGGGGGACTTCTAAAAGCCCTTCCATTAACAGGGAAGCAGTCTTGTCATAAAAAGGCAGACTTTGAATCCAGAACTGTCTGCTCCTATTAATTTTCTACAAAGAGTGCTTCTGCTTCTCGCGCTCTCCAACTCTCTCGCTTTACTGCCCCCCCCAAACCCTCCATCTCTGCTGTTCTTGCTTTGGCGCTTTCCTTTTTCTCCTTCCCACTTTTCTTCTCTCTGGGGGGGCATCTACACCCCTTTAGCCTAAAGCAGAGAAATTAGGCTGTTTTGAAAAGAGTGTAGCATATACAGCAGCTACGCTCTTTTCATAAGAAAAGGAGCGAGCGTACGCAAAGGAGCATTCATGTCCCTGGTTTTGCCTCTCTATTTCCATCCAAATTGGATGAAACAGCACAGTGTGCAACGCTGTGGTTTCCAGAAGGCTATGTGAGGAGACGTGCTGGCTGTTTCACAACTTTTCTCTTGGAAGTGGAAATGAGGTGCTCTCTCGCAGCGACCATGACGCAAAGCTCAGCTCCTCCAGAGCTGGGGATTCTCCCTGGAGAGGCGCACCAAGACAGCAATTAGCATGGCACATCAGACCACTGCAGCATCTTCACAAGGAGAGGTCCACGCTGTGTGGGTACCCGCACACGTGTGCGCGTGCGTGCACACGTGTGCACGCGCCCGCCGAGGTACGGCCGGGTGTGTGACAGTTTGAGTTGCGGGGCCTCTTCTGTCTAAATTTGGACAATCCAGTGGTGCTTGAGCACAAAAAGCCTGTCCTTCCTCACTTATATCTGACCACAGGAGTCTTACTCGATTTATCCAACTCTTGGAACGCCCCAGAAGTGGACGCCATTAACAGCCCGAGCACTTCTTGGGCCAAAGGGAAAAACACCAACAACACTTCTGCGATTCCCGTTAAAGACGGCTAAAGTAGCGATCAAGCCGCCGTCGCTCGAGGCATCCAGCAGCCGAGCACCTCTTCAGGCCCCGCGTCAATGCTAGCACCATTAGAGCCCGGCCATTAGCTCTCTCATCATCTCCCTTGTTCTTTCCTCTGAGGTGGCCGGCTAAGCGGCTCATTGATCAGGCGTGAGTGGTGAACGGCTATGAATAGGGCCTCACCTTGAGTCGGGGGAAGAAGCAGACGTTCATGAAGGTGTGCACGTACTCCAGGTCTTTGTCGATGTACAGAGCTGCGATGAAAGCTGCAGACGGGAAACAAAGAGCCATTATGAAGACAATGAATTAACCAAGGGCCTCGGCTGCAGCTTGATGTTAATGTAAACAATTGGAGAAGATGCTTATGTTGTTCCCTGCCTTTTTCCATCGAACGGGAGATTGGTATTGCGGGGGCCACGCAGGGTTCAGAGAAACATCCATATAATATACGAGATAAAACTGCATGTCAGGCTGAATTGAGAGTAACTGCCGGTCTAAGCCAACTGAAAAAGAATTGAAATGTAAGCAGTAGGTGCTGGGTGTCATCTTCATCTCGCGGCTGTCCCTTTGTTTTCCTCTTCTATTAGCTGCCAGAGCATTTACTCATCTCCGTGACTAAGACGCTGGGACACGAGGGAGGAATAATAGGTAATATTTCAGGAGGCCGGCGCGGGCCTGCTGTAGCTGCGGGGCACGGCTGTTCATATGCGGAAGCGCTGCACTCATTTCCAGCGCTGACCCTCATCCCCTTCCTGTGTCATCAACTGTGCTCCGGCCCGAACCTTGAAGGATAATTTGAAAGGCAAATGACGTGAAGCTCGCGCATCGAGCTCTGTCTGCCGGGTGCTGACTTGGGACGCATGAGTGCTTCTTTCTTCCTTTGTTTTCTCCACTTTCTCCGCCTGGAATAGTCTCTTCCCTTTGTCCTTTGCACTCCAGCCCCTGTCGCTGCTAGCTCCCCCTGTTGGCCTAATGTGGACTGCCAGGGGTCTCCCAGTAAGACCCACACACCCTTGCTCTTTGCACCCTTAAATAAAATCAACCATCCTTTTGTCTCTCGCTGAATGCATTTGAATTTTGCACCAGTTGTTCTCCATCAGTTGTAGCATGCTAGCCGGCTAGCCCGGTTATTCAAGCTCATGCAGCGCCACTCGAGCTGCAGCTGCTCACGAATGATCAAAAAGTCAAGAGTCTCAGGGTGAAGCGCTGCATTTTGTGTACCGTCGTGCCCGTAAGAAGGATCGATTCTACCGGATTTAAATGACTGAATCCTGTTTTAGTTGCATTTCACACAGAATCCCAACCTTTCTGGAAACGAGGTTGAATTACATTTAAATCACATTACTACAACCTGAACAGCACTCTGTCCTACACTCTACAGTCCTACATTTAAACCATTGTGCAGGAAATTGCCTGCAGTACAGCGAAGGCCACATGCAGTTCAGCTAACAGTTGGGCATAAATAAAATAAAAGCGTTAAGTTCTGCTCACTGCGACTACCCCAGCGTGCACCATTCTTGACTTTATTGCTATCAATTTTCGACTTTTCAGCTTCCGTGTATAGGAGCTAATTCTCAGCGTGGAAGGAGAAGGCTCGAGTTTTCAGTTTCTTGATGCTTTCGTTAAGAGGGTGGATAAAACAACCACCTGACGGCGCAGACGACTGCTACTGCTTATTTTACTCAGCGTACTCTGGATGTCTTATTCTGTTAAAAAAAATAGTAATTGGGGGATTTTCGCTGTCGCTGGTGGATAAAAAGAAAGACGAAATCGTCAGTAACTGCTGCAGTCATGCTAAGCACACGGGGAGCGTCTTCCAGTGTCTTCAGCAGAGCAGTGACTGTGTTTGACACCTAACACAAAGGGAACAGAAGAAATCAATAATTGCACTCCATGCTGCCATCTTGAACTGCACATTGTGGAGACACATACAAGAAAAAGGCTTAGCCGGGGTCTAAAGAGGTCTGCACACATTTTCCTTTTTGTTTTCTACCTGAATTAAACAGAGAGCTGTGAACCTACACTCCAACAGGTCGGCCAGAGTCTTGGTCCGCAGCGCGACCGGCCGCTTGGTTTTGTCGTTGGTGATGGCGAACTCCTGCATGCCCAGCTCCTCTGCCACTTTGGCCTGCGTCCGGTTGTTGACCAGCGAACTGCGCAGCAGCTGCGGACAAACCGAGAGAGCATGGCGGACCAGCTGTCAGAAAGGCACCGGAGGCGCGAACGTATAGACAAACAAGCCGCACACACGGACGTGGAAGCACACGAAAGCATCAAAATAAAGCCCGCCTGGAATAATTCATCAAAGACAGCAATGGTAATGCAGAGTAAATGTTTCAGGGAGATTGCACGTTGCTCTGTTAAATATTACATTGTGACTCGGAGCTTAGCGAATAACAACATGTTAGACCGGGTAAGGTGCATTTACGTCTCTAAAAGGAAAAACAAAAACATGTTAAATATAGCTGCAAGATGCGGAAAAGAGCAAACAGAACGCAGTAGGACTGTCTGAATCTGTCTCGCTGTGATGTGCCCTCCTTAACGGCACACACGCACACACACACTGGTTGAATGAGCACTTTTTCTCCCGATTTGAAATCCATTTCAGATGTACCCCGTCTTGACTCTGGGGCATAGGCAGCGCGGAGCTTTCAGTCTCTCAACGCTGGAAGCTTTTAAACAAGTGACGTCACGCTTTCCATCTATCAGGAACATCCACGAATAAATATCTAACTGCACAGGTTTGAGATGCGGCTTTAGTCCGGTTCAATCCCTCCGGCCTGGAGGAGTCAGCCCTCTGAAGGGAGGCGCTGACGCTCGATTGAACAGAGGGAGTCGTAATGCCGTGTGACGCCGTCAGAAAACGGACTCGCGCGTTCAAAGCCCGATCATTTGCTTTGTACCTGTGATACCAGTTTGCACTCGCACGCAGGCAACTTTATTTTTCAGACGCTTGACAGCTTCGGCAGACAAAGACGTGCTACAGAAAACCACTGAACAATCCTGTCTCGTGACAATACCCATCACAAGGAGTACAGTAAACATCCAGGCACAGTGTGGGGTGAGCGTTACACAGAGCTGTTTCATGGAAACAAGCAGAGAGGAAGGGGTTGAATACATGCACCCGGAGATTCAAAGAGTGACGGGGAGGAAGGAAGTGAGAGAGGAGGGAAAGACGAAAGGCAGCTGTAACTCCATTTCAGGTAAACTTGTTTTAGAAGCAGCGAGCGGCTTCAGACAGCGGCGGCACAAAGACGGAATAAAGACAACACGCAGGTGAGACGACGCCTCTGTGAACGGGCCCGCGGGCGGAGACGAGCCTGTGATGACGCGTGATTTGATCTTACTGTTAAATGTCCTTCGTGGTGGTCGGGGAAGTGGATGAAGAGGTACTCTGTGGCCACCAGCTGCATGATGGAGTCTCCCAGGAATTCCATCCTCTGGTTGTGGCCCCTGGACGAGAGGGAGCGGGGACGGACGGACAGACAGGACAACAGGATGAGTGAGAATCCCAAAAATAAAGGTGACAGAAGGATACGGGGGAATGAAAAGGGGGAGAGGGGGTTTCACATGAGGTTACTCAGAGACACATCAGCAGGCATGAAAGGCATCACGCTCTCTCGACAAATCTACCCGGCTTTTAGTCTTTTATCAGAAAGGGTGAAGTCGGCTGATGTACATTTCATGGGTGGCCTCTGGGAGCAGCTGCACCGACAGCCTGTGTGACAACTCGCAGGCTGCCTGAAGTACCAGCCCTTGTGAAGAAAAACGCCGGCTTTGATTGCAATTCACATGGAAAAAAAAAACAGAAAAATGCATGCTTAAAAAACCTCTGCCACACCTGCCGGAGTCAGTCAAAGCCCTGCGCCCGTGAAAGCAGCAAGCCTGCAGCCCGGGTTAACAGAACAACTTCCAAGCTTCCAACTATTTCTAGAAAAATCCAGCGGCGCCGCTGTGATACTGTACATCAGCTTCCTGCCTTTCTCCCCATCAGTGAAAGGCAGGTCATTAATTAAACAGAATTATAGATTAGCATTGCAGATGTGGGCTGGTGCCGTGCCAGGCAGGCAGGCAGGCAGGAAGCGTCGGGTGGGGGTGGGGGGGTGAGTGAACGGCAGCAGAGCACATATCCATCTATAGATATGAGCTGCTTGCAGGAGGGCTGAGGCTGAAGATGAGAGAGGAAGATGCAGAGGTAAAAGAGAGGACAGAGCGGCCATCAAAGAGAGGAAAAGGTCAAAGTTTATGACCGATGTTCGTTTATGGGCCGCAGACGGTCTGAGCCAAAAAGATCTGTTTCGACAGGGCTGCAGGGCTCGCTTATTCTGCTCATTATCATCTTTTCTGTTGAATATCTAGTGTCAACAGACCCCATCACAATATCTGTTGGTCTGAAAGCAAAGGTAATCAATTTGTTCTGATGTAAAACTGAGGAAAACACAAAGTCAGCGCTCAAAAACGGGAAATAAAAAGAGGGGTGTTTTATTCAAAATGAGCACTAATTAAGGATTAATCTCCCACTCATTAATGTCAGATCAGATAAATGGATCTGGGCTTCGACATTTGGTACAGACACTTGCTATGACGGGTCAAAATAAACCTGAACCATATGAACATGAACAGTATGCAGGGTTAATCTGTGAGCAGATGAAAAGGATGTGATAAGAAGTCAGTGCTGATCAAACAGCTTCACACTTCTGGCAGCTTTCATTTCCAGCATTAAGTTGCCCCAAACCGGCAATAAAACATCTGAAGTGGGTTACAATATCTAAGATAATTAGGGACAACGTGGCTTGAAACGAGCGAAAGGTTCGCTCATTTGATCATAAAATCAATCAACATGTCCGCCGCCGCCGCCACCTTTCCCCTGACGGAGGGCCTATTGTCACATCTCTGCACCCACGTTTAAGAAAGCAGAAGAGGAAGGAGAAACTGATAAATTCTGGTCATTTAAACCACAAAAGCAGCACTTTTGGATGAGCGCAGCGACTTCCTGCCAATGGACACTCACCACATTCCTCATCGATTCATTTTCCCATTAATCATTTGCTTTCTGACACATCAGGCAACAGTCCATCACAATGTGGTCCAAAACCCAACATAAAGCCTAGAATAAAGCTTCATGTTCCAGAAAGCAGCAGGTAAAGTTTGCTGAATAAATGACAAACAAATTAGCGACATCATCGTTGACCGAGCGATCAATTTATCGACGACTCCTTTAAGCAGCAGTCAAGTGAAGTTTTATATGACGGGAAACGGCTGGCTGGTCGCCCAGCTCCCATCTGAGCATCTCAGTGTTTATCAGGAGGAAATGAAGGGAAAGGAGTTTGATATATAAAGCTAAAGAGCAGTTAATGCGGCAGAAGAAAGACTCAGTCTGTCTTTAAGGTCCAGATCTGAGCTTCATTAGGAGGGACCGACACACACTCCCACATTAAAAATAATCACACGGCTTCTTAATGAAAAGGCTCTGCCACAACACACGAGAGGGCGTGGAGATGCGAGGAGGAGAGTGTGTGTGCGTGAGGGAAATGGAGGCCGGTGGGAGGCTGAGAAACCTCGCCGTTCGTCCTGCACCTCAGGATGCCGCCAGTCTGGGCAGAGACAGATCGAGGAGCTGTAGGTGAGCTTGCTTCTTGTCCAATAGGAGGCAGAGCGAGAAGGGGAACAGAGGAGTGACAGTGAGGAGAAAAGAGGGGAGACGGAGGGGGGAAAAGGAGAGATATCGCCGTGTGAAGCGTCACAAAGAGCCGTCCCTTATTCACTTCAGCGGCAGAGGCACAATGCTCCAGTAAGGTGGGGGAAATTGCAGTAAAGTGTGGCGCCGAGGTCTTTATTCGCCTTTGACTTTGATCTAAAATACCTTTAACAGCCCCTCTGAAGAGGCGGCGACAGGCCGGCCGCTCCACACGAGCAGAGCACACAATTTTTAAGGCCGCCTTTCCTCCTGCTTTTCCTGGAAATGATGTCCTTGTTTCACATGCGCGCGCTGGTGTAAGGTTCAAAGGCGATAAACTGCCGCTGACTCCCCGCGAAGAGCTGCAGGGGGACGAGCGGCGCTGCGGCTCAAACATCCGGCGACAATTAAAGAGAGATCTGTCGCCGACGTATGCGACGACGACGCATTTTACGACATCAAAAGATTAGTGGAAACCCAGAATGGCACTTGAGGATAATGAACTCTCAGGGTCTCAGGAAATGAACGAGGTGTTTTGGCTGCAGGGTGAAAACACTGCCTTGACTTTAAAGATGCAGCGCGAATGATACGAAACCTCCACAGACGAGCGGCCTCGCCTTAACGTGCAAACAGCAAATTGAATCATTTCCCGCCGTTTTAGTCTTATTTTAGTGGCCACTATTCTGTCCTTGTCGAAACACTTAAACTTATTTCGAGAAAATTCCTTAAATAAGCGACTGAAATCACCTCACGCCATGGCAATTTATTTAAAGAATCATCATCATTAAGCCGAAACCGCTCGCTGAATGGCTGCGATGGGTGAAGCAGCAACGAGGCCAATTGACTAATTTACCTTCAATTCTGCGCAGCCTGAGCGTGTTTGGTAAAATACGACTGCGGGCGGAAATGTTTCGGATGACTTTCGTTTAACGAACGCCGAGTTTGAAGAGAGGCGGATTCTTTTTCACCGCTGGTGAAATTATTGCAACAGCCGGCTCTTCCGCTGCGAGAGGAGATAGGAAGGCCAGCGCCTGGGGGGCCCAGCTCTCCATCTCTGCTGTCTGACGGTAGCCTCCGGCCTCTGCCGCCTCTCAACGGGGTCAACTCCCACACTTTCTTCTTGTGCCGTCTTCTTCGAGGTCGGCCTGTCCTCCATTTCTGCATAAAGCGGTGGGCCAAAGACCGACCTGGGTCCTGCCTCCTCATCTGCCGTCTACCTCGCTGTCTGACCTTCCTTTGCGTTTTATGACCTCGTTCTTCTATCCATCACAGCAATGTGACCTACTTTGGTATCACCTTTGGTCCTCATGGGCGGCCATTGCTCAGCTCCAGCCTTCAAGTCTGTCTGCTCTATTTAGGTCAACCTGCCTTTAGCCACTAATGAGCTAATGAACATAAATTACCTTGAAAATATGTGAATTTATAAATACATATGTGGATTTTTTTGTATTTTAGGTTGAACTTCCACCGTGAATGCAATGATTTAAGCTATTGCATGTGATGCCACCGAGTTGTAGAATAACATTGGCATCAACCTTGAGCTGGAAAGTCCTCAAAGTAAAGCTCAGCGGGAGACAAACCTCTGGACCTCTAATCGACTTCACTGACCATGAGTGGGGAGAGCTTTGACATTTAAGTGATGGATTAGAAGATACACAGCTGTGTACTGTATGTGCGAATGTGTGTACATGACGCACACACACACACACTCACAGAGCGATGTCCTTGTGGCAAACCTAAGCAAGCAATTACAGAGTGCAGCCTGCCAATAAGATATCAGAGGTGTGCCGCCAAGGCTAATTTGCTTTAGCTGTCAAACTCACTATTGTGTTATGTTGTAAAGCTCAGAAGTGAGTTCAGCTCCCATTGTAAATGGCCCTCTCATACTCAGAAACACCTCAAATTGGAGTGAACAGTCTCATTAGTTTGTGCATTTTCACATGGAAACGGCAATCTTCTCACACAAGGTTACAGCGTCGCTGCACGACAATGACGCGTCCGTTAGCTCGACTCTGAGTCTGCTCTGTTCGAGTTTGTGACTTTCCTGGCTAAGGGAGAAATATCACTGCGGAAGCTGAGAGAAGAAACATCCCTGCTGTCAGCGCGCACATCGCCTCACAGCATCACTGCGAAACGCACAATTAACAGGAGGAAAGGCAACCCGAAAAACAAACGCATGTCCCTTCAAACGGATGGCGCTGCAGCGTCCTGTGTGTGAGGTATAGGTGGTCTAAATTAAATCCGGATAAAAAAAACAATAATTTCAGAGAGAATCTGGGAATTTACAAGGTGGACTGAAGCGTGACGACGGGAGAAAATAATCTGTCAGATAAGAGATGTGGCTGCGACGAAAAGAAAAAGATCAATTTTAAAGCTCGGCCTCGGATGACTCAGTGAATCAAAACCACATTTCCCATGAGGCAGTGGGTTATGGCCTTACGGGTACAGGCAGACTGCAGATCCCTCCGGATTAGGTACCGAGACACAAAAAAGCAGTGAAAGATCCTCACTGAGGCACTTTGAACATGACGTCACGGGTTTGAGAAGCAGACTGTCAGAAAGTGTGGAAGCTGCAGGGGGTAAACATAATGATGATGTGGGAGGAGGACGCCGCCGCCGCCGCCGCCGCCGCCGCCGCCGCCGCCGCCGCCGCCGCCGCCGCCGCCGCCGCCGCCGCCGCATTCACAGCAGATACAACAATTTAAAATGCTCTATGCGCTCTATGTGAAACTCCCAGCATCTCGGATCATATCGTATATTATGATGCATCATGCCTCATCACCTCTGAGGGGAACAGCAGATGAAGTCTGGCTACTTCTGCAGCATCCTTGCAAATTACATCTGGCCGACTAGTGCCTCACTTTGCATTTTAATTGGCTGTAAGTACATTATCAACAAACAAACCCTGACCGCACTTACAGGGTGAGGTGGTTGAAGCCCACAGTCCTCAAGGTGAACGCTCTGGCCAGAAGGCGCACGTGTGTGAACAGAACCCCAATGGAGTCCTCGAAGACGGTCAGTTTCTGGAGGACCGGGGACGTCTCGATCAGCTGCCTGTCCGTCTGAGGCTCCTGAACCTGGTTGGGGAGAAGAACAGCAAAAAACAAGGGTTTACAAGGGGGTCTAGTTGTCGCAGAGGTGTTTAGGATTTGTGTTTAGGTGTCTAAATACTTCTATTTTTCATAGTTTGGGTTTCAGTTTTCAATGCCAGCGGAGGGAAATCTTAATGCTTCAGCACACAGTTACATGTTCAACAGTTCACAGTGCTGGTGTGCACAAAGCCAGGTGCATAACCGGCCTGCAGAGCCCTGATCCTCAACCCCATCCAACATCCGTGGGCTGAACTGGATCAGCTGATCACCTGTGGCCAAGTCACTTCTGCTCTTTAGGGTCAATGTGAGCACATCACTGCAACCAGGTTGCATTAATGCTCATGGGATGTCCAACTGTCGCGTGAGGGTGTCCAGATGTCCACGTACTTTTGGCCACGTGGTTTTGCATTTGATGTGTTAGCGACAGCGTGGAATGCTAAACATGCACGGCACATCTTTGATTTAAATCTGTTTTACAGCACAGCTGTCTTTGGGGAAGCAATTTGTTTTCGTATAATCTGTCTCACGTCTCGCCCGTCTTTAGTGCTTTTTATTATATTTAATTTCAGGGTGTTTTTGCTCATCCCGTACTTTACTGAACACGCTGCTTCTGTTTGTGCACCGAGCATATTTCTGCATGTTAAACGCGTTCATCTGCGACAGAACAAAAGGCAGAATCTCACGTCTCAGAGCGGGAAATGCGAGCCTGTAACGACCAGCGTGACCGCTCTGAGATCCTCCAATCAGACGCAAAAAAAAACTCCCGACTCGCTCGATGAAGTCGTCTCGCATTAAGAGCGTCAAATAAATTCCTTTAATGGAATGAACTTCTACAGTATGCGCTGCTTGAGGGCCTGTTTGGAGTGTGTGTTTTTACTCTGCCTCAAAACAAACTCAGATGATCTGCAGCAGATGGAACCTCATCGTCATTAAGTTTTAAGTCAAACAGCCCCCCCCCCCCGTCCCTGTC
Source organism: Chaetodon trifascialis (assembly GCF_039877785.1). Lineage (NCBI taxonomy): Eukaryota > Metazoa > Chordata > Actinopteri > Chaetodontiformes > Chaetodontidae > Chaetodon > Chaetodon trifascialis. Next base: position 21,756,221 of record NC_092073.1, read on the forward strand.
CCCGTCTCGCTGAATCTGGCGTTTCGAACGGTCAATTAATATCTCTGGTGCGGCAGTCGTGCTGGAAGCTGCCGCGGCTGTTCTGAAGCGGGCCGCATCATAGACTTTCTGGCTCTGATAGGTCCTGAAAGAACAGTTTCCGGTTGAGAAACGCGCTGTAGGTTGTGCTCTGAACATTAGCTTTAGGGCTCGGTGAGTTCAGAGGTGGACGGGTTCAGCAAAACAAGCCGCTAGCTTTAACTACAGTGTTTGCTCACATCTGTGGCCCTTAGAAAGAGAAGTGATACGCTAAGAAAATATGTGATGCATGTTTGTTGAATCAGGAGAAAAATCCTTGTGGGTGCATTAATTAGGCTGCTAGAAACGTCTAATTGGTCTCTGCGTGGTACGACTGTAAGCCCGACCGAGACATCTTTCCCAACGAGAAAGAAAATATTGAGGCTCATGATTTCATGCGGACGTTCAGAGGGACCTAAAGCACGTTCAACTGACCGTTTTAGCTCGCTTCATTTAGCCGTACGCTAAAAAAGTAACCTCCAAAAAAAAAAGCTATATTCACCGATCTCCAGAGAAAGATGGAAACTTTCTTTATTTCCCAGCATCTTTGTGTTTCGTGGAGAAATGACAAGTAAACAGCTTTCAGACTCTCCCACGTCAAGCCAACGCGCAGCGCAGAGATGTATTTTTAAACCCACTATTTTAATTAGAGAGCCGCCAGTAATGTCATGGTTCCATCTTCCAAAATGTCCTAAGAAACATTTCATTCCAGCCTTTTTTCCCTCTGTTAATTAACGAAAGGCGTTTAAATGTCATGCATCACAACTAACGGCATCTGACGAGTTCAGCGCTCTTAGGCGGTAGCGATCCTTCAGGGGGAATGGCCAGCAGCGAGGCTTCAAACGAAGTGAGGGGAGCAGAAAAAAATCAACAGCAGTTATGAAAGGAGAAGAAAAAAAGCACTTTTGAAACGGCTTCAAAGCATCACTTTCAGCTCAGTCCAGGCAGAAGCAGAATCAGAGCCGAGGTCTTCCGAGGCCCAAAGAAAAGCCTGACACTCGTGTATCTCCCCGATAAACCAAAGGAAAAATCCTGAAATCCAGACTCGACGTAAATGACGTTCTGCTGAATTATTCTGGAGCGCTGGGGGTGATGATGCGTTGGTGCGGATCGAGCAAACACGAAAGACATAAAGACGTGCCTCCAAGTTTCCCATCGCGCTCTGCGGGCACGTCGGTGGCAAGGCTAATGTATGCATGTATGCCAAAGACGGGTGAACGCATAATTACCCACGCCGTGGCGAGCTGCCATCGCCATCCACTCAAATCTCATTAAGGCAGCTCCTCTCACCTCGGTCTCGTCTTGGTGGGCCGGCGGATCGGGGGTGACACCTTGTTACCTCTTCCCAACAATTTTGGGCTTCATGTTGTAGCCTGAACTCCTGGGGGCCTCCATCAATTATAGAATAAATAGATAAATAATTAACGAAGGGGAGATGTTTGTCGTTGTGTGAAGCTGCTCAGATATCACCTAAATACAAAAGGTCAGGATGCTATCAAGCTACCAAAAGGTTGGCACAATTTAACAGGCGTTACCCCCACTGGCAGGGGACCACCCAGAGGAAAGCTCAACCACGCGCAGTGTGTGGTAATGAGGCAACATCTCTGAAGCAGCTAATGACTACTGATGCAGCTCGCTGCGGAGGTTCCCCTCGCACCACAGAGCGGCTGCAGGGCCGACCCCGGGGCTCCACCCTGACCGCGGCGCCCGCCGCTGGAGGCCTCCGCTGTGCTCACCGGGAACTCAGACTGCTGGATGCAGCGGGTTTATTCTGAGCGCTGACAGGCTCCACTTCAACGTCTCTGTGGACCGTCAGCGTTCAGGGAGGGAAAACTGGAAGGGCGAGGACGCAACGACGAGGAAACGACACACAAACGTGCACATATTCACAACCCAGATTGTAAAAAAGATTGAATTCAAGCATTTAGAAATGAAGTGTTTCTGAGCTCATGCAGTCATATGCTTTATCCAGTCATGTGCTCACAAGTTGGTGAACTTCGCTCCATCCTCACTTGTGAAGATAAACTTTACCACGCTGGGGAAATTCAGCTAAAAATAACATAATGAAATAGCCAAAATAAAACTATATGTATGTACATTATATACAAAAAGGAGTATATTGCCTTCAGGAGGACGGCTCGTATTGCACGAGTAACATGATCGACTGAGCCTTTCCAGGATTTCATACCCAATCATGATCCTCTGACCTGTTTACCTGTGGAATGATCCAAACAGGTGTCTTTAGTTGCTCCTGTCCCAAATTGTTTGAAACGTGTTGCTGCATCAGATTCACAATAAGCAGATATTTACAAAAATCAGTGAAGCTGATGAGCTCAGACGTTAACGTCAAAGGAGTGTATGTCAAAAAGGACGAGCATGTTGTCACTGTCTTTTTTTGGAAACGGGGTTGCACGTACACGAGCAGAAACAGTGCGATTTTGGGCGAAACATGCATATGCAAAAACATACATATGAGGCCGCAGCAGCACTCGCGCACACGCAGGGAGATGAAATGAATAAACTGCTTAAAGACGAGTCTCGGCATACACACAAAGAAACACTTTCTCCACACAAACACATCAGAGAGAAGGATGCCTGACGGTCCCTGGAGGCCCCATGTGATTCGGGACTGTAATCCTGTTATGGCATCTTTGATCTCTTCTTCCAAATCCTAATTTCAAACAAACACTGTTGACATGTTCAATGTTTCTGGGCAGATCATGCAAAGCAAAGAACGGCGGAACAGAGAGGGAGAGAGCAAAGACACAGAGAGGGGGAGCGAGGAGGCACGGCGGAGGAGAAGGGGAGAATGGTGCGGCGGAGAAAGACGAGAGAAAGCAGCAACGGCGAGGAGGGAGAGAGTCTGAGCAAATGAAAGAGCGGATTAGGGTCTCGACCAAAATGGAGATCAGCGAGACACAGGAGCAGAACAATGGAGACTAGTGGAAGGCTGCTGGGGGCCTAGTGACAGCTATAAAGAACTCAGTCAGCCTCAGGCTAAATAAAAACAGCTTGCCCACCTGTGTTAGCAACACACACACACACACACACATGCACTCACACACACATGAAAATACATACATTCAGGCTGGAAAACTTCAAAGATGGGAGAGCGCTTTTGTGTCACGGGGGGGTGAGGTGAGTTTTAATGAGAGGCACAGAGCCAAAATAAACATCAATAATAAAACGTATCTCAACCAACCTGCAGGGGGTGCGGTGGGTAGTTGAGCCAGACCTCCCGTAGGTTCTGCAGGAGAGGAGAGGAGAGGGGAGAGGGGGGAGAGGGGGGAGTCAGAGGAAGGAGTTTACAGCGTGAGGGTCATCAATGCTCAAAAGCAAAGAAAAATCCTTCGAACAAGACGTTAACAGAACACATCATAAATGAGAAAATGCCTAAAAAGAAAGGTGGAACAACACAAAATACACAGTGCATACACATATACATCCAATGCATATATCCATGAACAGAAAGAGGATTTATAATAATAATTCTCCACCGAGGTCACATAATTAAGGACCCAGCTTCAGAACAAGAAAAAAAACGAGCATTACAAGAAGCATTTCTAAGCATTTAATCATTTCTTTTGTTGAATTTCATCAGCCTCGCGCACTTTCTGTGATCTTATTGTAGAACTGAGTAGTTTCATGGGCCGTTCTGACGGACAGGAAACCTTCAGCGCTAATTTTAGCCTGGACGCGCGGTGTAAAGACGAACCCTGGAAAGCTTAGCCACGGGCTAACCGGAGCCCACGAGCTAAGCTGCTGGAATGCGAGCTGCAGATTTCTAGTGACTGCTTTATCATCCTACACATCTATACAAGCGATTTGTGTAGGATGACAGGCTGCCGTCCTCGACAGCCAGCAGCTGTGAAATGTTCAGGACAAAATGCTGTGGGAATGATGAATGTGGTTAATGAGCAGCATAGCCCCCCCCCCTTCACTGAGCTCATCCTGGTTAACCGTGTTTATTGAAGCGGCATCCACTGATGTTTTTGGCCACTCGGGGAACAAACTGCAAACACATATCGACATGTTATCACCTTATAGTTGTAGGCTGTTAGGAAACAATCGCCCATTCAGAGAAACATTAAGCAGATATGGAGCAGCTTAGCATTTATTTGGAGTCATGTTTCCGAAGTGCAGAGGAATAAATGCTGAATATTATCTCTGTTTTGCTTTCAGTCAGCTCAAAGGGGAGCCGTCCTGCAGCTAAACGCTCCACTGTGCTCACTAGCTAGTTGCTAACTTTGCCAGTTTCTTTTTTTTTTCATGCTTGGTGAAGGGTTAAAGAGAGCGCCGGGAGCGGATTGAAACAAAGCCGCCGTCATAAAACCAAAAATGACGAGCTGAAAGATGCTAAAATGCGTCACTGCTGCGAGCGACCTGCTTCACATTACACGTTTTGATTGATAAAAATATCGACAAGGCTGCCAGAAAGGTGACTTTATTGGCGGCAACAGACAACCCACTCTTCACCGATATCACAGACAGCAGCTGTGTTTCTCAACATTAAGAATCAATTTAACACTTAATGAAGTTTAATTATTTATGATTCTGCAGTGGCTGAAAAAAAAGGGGAGACTGTAATGATGCCGGGGACAGTCATTCCTAACGCCAAGTGCTTTCAGGTGCCATCAGCAGCCCCAGCAGGGGGTGGTGAAATAACAGCAAATGGGTCAGCATCTCATTTTCAGACCAAGAGGTCTGTATATCGACCACCCACCAGGGAGTGAGGTGGGGGGTGAGGATGTGGATTTGAGAGGAAGGCGAGGGCTGGAGGGTTGGTGGGATTTGGCTTTGAGAGGTGTGTTTTCTCTGGAGACCCACATTGACAGTGCTGGCCTCCTTGTGCCTCCCCACCCCGTGGAGAGAAATATGTGCAAGATCAACATGTTTCCTCAGCCCCGCTCTGAAGTAACCAGACAAGATCGAATGGTAGAGAGACAGAGAGAGAGAGGGAGTATAAGCTGTGGCTCAAGTTGTTGCCAAGGACAACGCCAGTCAGAAGCAGTTTTTGGCCTGGGGTCTAATGTTGGGTGAGTCATAGCGATGATAGAGACGTGGCGAGGGCCTCTAAAGTACAGTATCACTCAGGTGTTTAAAAGGTTCAAGGAGATAAACCTTTAAAATGCGGCGTTAGCCTACAGGGGGGGTTGTGTGTGCGGTCAGCAGCATCGAAAAGGTGCCTCATCTTCTCAACCCACCCAGCTGGCAACCCATCGCCTTGAGCAGCCGATGAAAAATTCATGAACGCGGTCAATACGTTTGAGCAAATGCTTCCTTTTGGTAGCTTGTCTCTTAGCCTGGGACTGGAGTCGAGAAGCACTAAGTACATAGCAGGTATCAAGTCAACACGGAGCCTGCTTGTGAATACGACACGGGTTCTCGGCTGTGGAGGATGGCATCGCTTAAAGGAAGTCAATATCGCCGGCTAATGGATCACTTCGACGTAGAGAATCTGCAGGCGCCCAAATTGCCGTAAAATACGCATGAAAGCGATGTGTCTAAAGCGCGGGAGTCAAATGGATACAGAAAATGAGGATAAAGGACAAGACAGCACCAAAAAGCAAAACAAAAAGGAGAGCAAGTGAAGTACGCACAAGTAGCATCGGCTTGTGATCGAGGCTTATGATTAAAATCCGTCCACAGGGCGCACGCGATCCGCCCACATGCTGTATATAGACCCGAACAGCTAATGTTTCAATTACAGCCATTGCAAAGACAAGGCAGACAATGATTAAGCCAGCATCGAGTGGGGATTTAAGAATAACAACAGGTTTTTTTCCTCCCTACTCTCTCTCTCCCAGCGCGAGGAAGGTATAATTACTGGGGGCACAAATCATCATGTGCAGCAGCTGAATCACAGCCATTTGGAGGATGGAGCTCTTGTGCAGCAAACAGAAAAAAAAGAAACAAAAAAACATATGCAAACATGTTTATTTGAATGTCAACGGCCTACCCGTAATGAGAGCTGAAATTAAAAGCAAAATGAAAGGCAACTTGGTGAGTCCGCCTGTGATCTGCGTTTTAAGGTGGGCTTCAATCAGCGCTGCTACAACCCACCGGGGAGATGAGACACGGGCTCAGTGCTCACACTCACCAGCCGACCGCGAATAGGCAACACCACTATACCCACACCCACACACACACTCCATGATGGTGCTCTTCTCTGACAAGGTCCAGTGCACCTTGACAAATTGGTCTCTAGCCACAGGCTGCCAATCAATCCATCAAACGTAGTAGTGCAGCAGAGAAATCAATAAGAGATAGCGTCACTGATCGATAGCAACATAAAAGCAGCCCTAAGTCCAAAACGGAGGCTCTTTTTTTCACTGAATGGTCAAGGTGATCTTCTAATATGGGAAAACTAATGTCGACTCTTTGGCGAAGTCTATCGCGCGAGTCACGGCTGAGGTGAAGAGCACAACTTTTACAGTTCCTGCGAGTGTGGGCAGAAACGTGAATGGAAGCTGGCGTGTGAATGCGTGCATACATTCATCCTCCCAAGTTATTACTTTTAGTTATTATCAAACCAAGGACGCAGAGGAGAAGACACACTCTCTCTTTCAAACGCTGGACACACTGCCTGCACTCGCCGCAAGACAAAGCCGGCGCACAAACAGATATCAACAGAGAGGGACACTGAGATGTCGAGGGGGTGAAGAGCGGCTGAGTGAAAAGGGAAGCGGAGCGTATGTTTGCGGTTCACGTAACTGTTCTTTTAAAAACGGGTACACAAATGAACGGTCTGTGTTTACGCGGAAAGAGGCTCGAATCCATCGAGCAGAGGCAGGAGTTACTGCATGCCAGTGAGGTGGCCTTAGCAGGGAGGGAGCTACCAGCCATCCTTTCACCCGTGCGAGCATGCAGGCCTAGCACACTCTGCTGGTGTACCAGGAGACCATAATAATATCAGACCGAGTCATGATTATCATGATTACAGTTAAACCTGATTTACTGGCAGTTTTTTGCAAAACCATTCAATTCTGAATACATGGCAGCACTCTTAACATTATTAAAATGGGGAGAAAAGGGCTGAAAGATTCAGATCGTTTATGCCAGCGCCGCCTGAGGCAGTTAAAAGCAAGCTGCTCTAAAACCCTTTTTGGCACCGCACCCAGAAGTGAGGGAGGTAGGAAGAAGGCTGCGATGCCAAACTACCCGAAGCGGCCGCTGCAGTGCCATGGTGACCATCTCGGTTGTCACAGCAACCTTTGTTACGTTTGGTGTCTGAGTGCGTATGCTTGGGTGATGGTGTTAATAAAAGCCAACACATTAGGCCACGGGCAACTGGTGAGATCATCATTACGGTGATTGCTCCTCAAAAGAGGCACCATGTGACGGCGCTGTCCCCGAGGACGTCGCACTCATCGGAGTCCAGGTTGGGAGCAATCGAGCAGCTCCCCCTGAAGAAGACGCTTCCTGCCTCTCTGCTGATGCTTTAATAACCTCCACAGTAATGTCATTAGCAAATTAGCATCTATTGTTTCCTCTGGGCGTCTGTGTGCAATGAAGCTGGATTCCATCCTCTGCAAGAGCCCCGTTGTTTGGGAACCAGTGCCAGCAAAGGTGATGTGTTGAGAGAAAAACAAGTGGATGGAAATAACTGTTGCGCTCCAGCCATGAATGCCATGCCAATTAGGGAATAACAGAGAGAAAGGGAGAGGTGGGGGGGGGGGGGGGGGGGGGAGTGGGGCCCCCGTTTGTCTGACTAGGTCTTGAGGTGGAAATTACACGCATGCTTTGTTATAGGTAGTAAATTCAGAATTCTACCTCCGGAGTTGCAGAGTTTTTGTGTTGACTCGTCGTAAGAGGACCGGAGCGAAACATCTGTGGGGGTAATGACATCCTGGGGTGTTAAGAGAGAGGAAAAAATGGAAAGGATAGGAAGAGAGAACGAGAGAGACAGCAGGCAGCATCCCGTTGTTACGACGAGAAGAGGAGGGCATGGGACTGATCGGCCATGTGTGAATGGAATACCTTACCGACAAATAGCAAAACCTTCCAGTGTGCGAGAGACAAATGTAGAGTCCTTCAGTTTTGCACAGCGTCTCATTAAGTTGGTAATGTGCTGCGTGAAGACCCCTTCTGATGTGTTAAGCTGGAAATACCGAAGGATTCAAGTGATCCTGCAAACCAGAGAGTTTTCTCTGTCCCTTGTCCATCCATCTCTCTGGTCTGCCCCGCGGCTCCCCACCCCCACAGCCATCATACCACCCGGCTGGTGTTTGGCTTTCTGGTCTGAGTCCATCTGTCTCCTCTCAGCTTTGTATGACAGAGCAGCCATCAGGAGGATTCAGCGGGGGGGGGGGGGGGGGGGGGGTGACACGCCATGCTATTTCAATCCTTAGTCTGCATGTCTAAAAAGTTTCAAACCAAAGTTGAGAAACACTCGACTTTGATTTGCACAACTTCTCATCTCAGTCACATGCAACCTCATCAATACGCTCCTTCGGCATCCGTAGTTCTTTAATGGCTGTGATGTTATTATTGATTGTTATGCATTGAAAACCTTTTTTTTTCTGCAGTGCAAGTATTGTCAGTGTATCACACCTGACGCGGGGATTGGCCATTTGATGAGAAGGGATGCTGGAGCGTCTTGTTTTTCCATCACATCCTCTTGAAGAATGCACTTGCGACTGGGAACCCGGTATTTTTTTCCTCCTTATGAGCAGCACTTGTGTTTCCATTTACACAAAGTCCATGTCAAAACAAAATCCCAAGGACTCTGACTCAAGCAACACTTTGAGAGATGGAGGACAGTCATGGCTACCTGTGTGACAGGGAAGCAACACAATCCGAGGCAGAGCTGGAAAACCAGGCAGTCTTCAGTGATCTGGAGGGTTCATGGTTGAGCAGCAACTACGTGTGTCAGCTGGTAAAACTGTGACGCTGCTCAGTCGTCATCAACCGTCCGATAAAAGCCAATTCATTTCACGCACTCTAAAGTGAGAGTAAGGCAGGACTTCTTTAGGTTTAACTGTTCATTTGGCTTTGCATGAACACCTTCCAGTAATCAATATACGGTACCATTTTCTGTACCACACTTTATTTCCATTGCTGGAGGTATTTCCACTTCCTCCCTGCAGATGTCACATGTGGAGTCCCTCAAGGTTCGATTCTGGGACTCCATCTGTTTTGTATTTACATGCTCAGTGTTTGTGACATCACGAAGGGTCACAGTTCTTATTGGAATGCAGATGATGATCAATTACATGTACAATTTGACCTTGTGTGCATCCAGTCATTTTATATTCAGTGCCCGGTTGATATTAGGAAATCTTTAAACTTTAACGAAACAGATGTTTTCGTTCTAATTAAATTTGAAGGTCGTGTACAAAGCACAAAGTAATTAATGCTTTCAGTACTCTTGTATTGACCATTTTAATTCCTTGTTTTCTTGCGTAAGCTGCAAAGCTCATGCAAGCAGAGTCCACTTTAAAGCACATCCACATTTTGGCTATTTCTTTCAAAAGGCTCCCATTAGATTTTAGAAACGATCTTAAGATCTTGCATATTACTGAAGCTGAAAGGTGTCGTCTGGTCCCGTCTGCACCTCTAAGCTTGAATGTCCTGATTCACCATTAATCTAAGATCCTGTATTAATATTATGATTTATTGTAAATACAAATGCAATAAAATCAAATACAGGTTGATTTCATCAAAGATTGAGCACAACTTAAACAATTCTGCATCTGATATTACACCCATTGCTTTTTTCCATAAAATATGTTACTAATACATCCTCTCTTTGTCTTTATGCAGCCGCACATCATATCTCATCATAAATTTGACTGTCATGGAAATACAACAGCAACAGCAGGCATCTCTGCAGTCATGACATATCATCGAAGGATGTTTGTTTGTGCGTGTCTCTCCATCCTGCTGCACTGCTCTTTATAATAAGCATTATTTTATTTCCAATCTATACCTGTTCAGCAGCTCCACAAAGCCCTTTTTTAAGGGGAATCTCTCATCACACAAATACAGACCTCAAATTCCTGACAACTCGATAACTGCTGTCAGCTTTCATGGCCAGAGGATGACAGTAAAACAGAATCAAGGACGTTTCAGCTCTCCACATACAAGCAAATACTCTACTGTCAGCACTCAAACACAATGGCCGGTCAGGGCGGAGAAGACAGTAATTCTGGCCAAGCGTGGAGACAAATCAAGGCCAAATGTTTCAGCTGCTAAAGTGAAAAAACCACAAATTGAAAGAGAGTGTGGATCCGTTGGTTTGGCACCAATAATCATGTAAGTGAATCACGTTTAAAAAAAAAAAAAAAAAAAAGTGTCTGAAAAGCATCTGAGTGAAATAAAAAAGATTTCAATCATTCCAGCCTTTTTTGTTTTTCAGGACGGGTTATAACCAATAATGGTAATCTCCCTCAGTCGTGTTGTGGTTTTCATAGATTGAGTCCTGAATCCTCAGATCAGGTCTCTCAAAGACTGCTGATTTTGATCAAACAGCTCTGATAGATCAACATGTGTCCTGAAGTGTGTGGGAGTCACCAAGTGAGTCTCAGACAAACACCCTCAATACCCAATTAGAACCAGGCCTGCTGCTACCAGACGTGCTGCGAGTCATTTAATTGATTCATAACATTTCTTGCCAACATAAATGCAAATACTGATTCATTCATCAATTATTCATGCCTGCTGATCACACACACACACGCTCACAAACAATAGCAGGTGTCCTGCTCGAGACTGGCAGACCGCAATTTTCCACACCTCCAGTTCATTTTTCAAAACATACAAGCCGAGCTACGGCTTCATCCAGATTCTCCTTTTTCTCCCTTTTATCTTTGTGCACATCAGCATAAACACAATAAGCAGCTCGTCAGAAGTACTGCGAGCGTCGCAAGATCTCAGGTTCTGAGACTGGCGAGGCCTCAATATTGTGCAATGCGTGGTATTTTGCCAAAACATGCAGCGTGTGGGTTTGAGCGAATAAAAGGGACCAGATTGGTGGAAGCGTCGCAGTTGTGTCTTCCACAGATCGAAATAGGAAAATCTTGTCTAGCGTGTCCGCAGCTCATCTCTATGACTGATGTGTACATACACAGGAAAATCCACAAAATCTGAGATTCCAGTCGGCTAAATCCAAACACTTTTAAGGACCTCTCGACTGAATCCAAGCACTTATAAAGGTCTTGATTTTTTATTTTATTTATTTTTTTTTTAATCCAAGCACTTTCAAGTTCTTTCCACACACATGGCAACCCAGAAAGCGACACACGCTCATGCAAATACACACCGTACATAAAACACAGAGTGGTTATCCGTTACCTCGCCGTTGAAAAGGAGTCTGCCAAAAAGCTGCCGGGCCTCCTCCAAGCCTCCCTCCAAGTACACAGCACCTGGAAAGAAGAGGGGAGCACAGGAAGCTAAGGTTGAATGAAGACAAAATCAAGCCAATGAAGTTTCATCAGGAGTGTGGGCAAACTGGTATTTACTGGAAATAACTTCTGTAACATGTGAAACGGTAAACCGGCGCCCGGCCTCCACCCGTGCAAATCCAAAGTAACTGTGAAAAGCTCGCCACTCCACCAGCGCATTGCTGGTGTGAAAAAATCTGAGCAATTCTGAGGCAATTTCAGACTTCTCTCCTAATGGAAAACTTAAAATTAATTGAACTCGGCAATGAGTTATAATTGCTTTATTAAAAGTAGGAGTGCATTTTTATTGCTTTTTGGTGGCGACATGACCTCGGGGTTCCCGTGCAGATCCACCTCCCCCCTGTCAGAGCGCAGGAGGAGGAGGAGGAGGAGGAGGAGGAGGAGGAGGAGGAGGAGGAGGAAGGAACGGTTGCGTCGCCACGTGGAAATGGAACTGGCCAAGGTCACATAAACAGCAAACTTGAATTTAGAGTGCGTCACAGGCTGAGGTATGAATAGGCCAGACAATCGTGTGCACGCCCACATACACACTTGTGTACTTCATGTTCAAACCCATTCATGGACAGTGTGAACAAAAGTATAACGTCCTCTTTGTCCCTCGCCTACACTCTCAGGCAGGACCTATCTGTGCAGATGTCCTCACAACAGACAAGCCGGTGAGTCTGATTTGAATTGTTGTTATAAAAACAAATTTTACAGAGCATGTGCACACACCAACACACACAAAGGACAAGGGACAAAGAAAGACATTCGATAGAGGATTGGTCTCAAATTACAAGAGAGAGAGAGGGAGGGAGGGAGAGAGAGAGAGAGAGAGAGAGAGAGAGAGCTGCTGTCACAGCAAGCTAAGATCCCCTCTCTATGGGATGATATGAGGCATCTCCAGCTCATTTGGCTGCAGCTCCTTCGCACAAGTCTCCTTCGTTTGTTTTTTTTTTTTGCTCTTCTACTGTTTCTGCTAAAATCAGTGGCACTATCATGGTGCCTTTAAGCTCCGTACAACTCGAACCATCACACTTAGGGTGGCTCATTCAATTTAGAAAGCAATAACCACCTGGCAAATTGGGTATACAATCGTGCAGCGGTTTTTATTATGTGCATAAATGAGCCAGTGGAAATGGGGCGCGGTGCGGCTGCAAGTCTAAATGCGCAAACTGCCTTCATGGACGACATCAACAACATATGAGGGATTCATCATCTGGGGAGGGAAACTGCTTTCAGATGGCTAACAGGCCATTTACACACACACACACACAGAGTGAAGATGAAGCCTACATAACCAAAACCATAAAAAAATACAAACAAACCACCTAGCGCAAAGACAAACACAAACGCACACCCACTCTGCCTGCCTCGTACGCCCTTTACCTCCAAACAGAGTGGGAAATTACTACCAGCCACTGCCTAAATGTTCGTAAAATTTGATTAAGCCTGACAACTTTTCGTCACCCCGGCAGCCACTTTGGCAAGTACCAGGCTCTCATTCATTTGGAGGCTCTTAACTAATGTAAAAATCTGGTTGAGTGGTAAAATAATGAAAGGAGCTCGTGAGTTTGGAAGGCAGTCATTGCGGTTTTTACAACGAAAAAACTCATTTCCCGCCATGAACACAATACGCCTATAAATCAGTATCTATAAATCTGAGCTCTTCTTGAAGTGGGCCACAAACACAACATGCCACTAAAGCCCTTGCAGATGTGTGTCAGTGAGCGAGGCCTCCGTAAGCGTCTCGCTGAGGCCGACCGCAGGAGGCCCAACAGAGGGGAGCGGTTCTTCAGGATGTTTTCCACTAAGCATCAGCACTGAGATTTGTGGTTTCACCATGATGTGGACCTCAGTTGTAGACGCGGCTACGCAGCAGATGTCTCCTCTGGAGACCAGCTGTGGGAGGATAAGAGCTCCCTCCGAGGACCACGTTTTGAATGTCTTTCAACTATCACTCATAATGCATTCATGTCTGTGAACGCTGAGGCTGGGGGGGGTGTGGGTGGGGGGCCGGAAGGCAGTTTTCTTCATGTTTTGATGACACAGCAGATTTGGAAAGTTCCCCAAATGGAGGCCTCAAAGTCGCTGAAACTCAAAGTTTTTGCTTCTTATTAGATTTTTATAACTTCTTCCAAGAGGAAGGAGAACGTGGGGAGAAAGTGGGGGGGGGGGGGGGGGGGACCAGGAGAGCCTCAAGAGATTTCTAAAGGTATTAAAAATCTAAAAGCAACACCTTTGGTGTCAATCAAAGGCCCCGTGGATGAAGAAACCAAGATATGCAGTTAATTCTAGCGAGAACGCTCTTGACAAGGCGGCTGTCCGTGCAGAAAGTGTGCCCCAAAGCGATCCAATCAATCGCACGACTTGCCGCAATCATTAAACGGAGATCTGGGCTTCACAGCGAACCCCATCAGCCTGCAAAGTTGCAGCTGACGCCCTGAATCCACACAGCCCATAAAGACGCCCAGCAAACTCAAATGGCAATCACATGCTAGCATCTCTCCGCAGCTCATCTTGCAGTAACATCATGCCCTGGCGATAACGCTCTGCAGTCTCAGAGCTCCGGCACGTCCAAAGCGCTGAGCCGACGACCCTGCCAGGGCAGCCGGCACGGAGCGTACAGGAGGCCCGAGCGAGGAAACCTGCCTGGAATACGTGCATGAGGAACCACTGCAATGGGGACACATTCATCAGCTCCATCAAAACCTTATAGCGCTGATGTTTGACAGAGTGCAGCACAAAAACAGTTTTAGCTTCTGATTTTACATTGTCAGACTTTAGAAATTCAAGGTTCAGTGCACCGAAACTCAAATTTATTTAAGGTAGATTAAAAGTCGCTAAATCATCACCTTGACGCGGCTGCTTTCATTAGACACTGAGCTCAATGCGTCTGTTTTCTTCACTCTGATCTGAAATGGAAGCGCGGCCTAATGGAGGCCGACTGAAATCTGATAAATTACAAACTCCACTTTGCAAATGCGACGCAGGTCAGAGAGAACAAAGTGCACAAACTCTTACAAAGTTTTCATGCAGTGCTGCGGAGAGGATATCCGTCACGGCCCGAGACGGCCAGCCACTAATGAATCTCAACATCTGTCACAAGTCTAATTCAGACGGCCATGCCGACTATACAGTGTTATGTTTAGGAATAGAATTCCAATGTCTGTGGGCTTTCAGTGACCAATAAAAATCCAGAGTCAGGGGCATATGAAACACCAGCGGCTGACAGTCACATTAATAACCTAGAATGAATTATTCAAAAACGCTCAGGCTCTAATCCATCAAATAATATATTAAGCCGCTGCCTCTCAGCTCAATGGGGGCTGAAGCAGCAGACGGACACAGAAAGCAACGCATTAAAGGCGAAAAATAAACCGAACCAAAACAGGAAAATAGAATTTTTCACCACAGCAGAGACAAAGGCGGGCTGAGTGCACTGCAACATCAAACATCTTACTTTTCAAAAATGAGGCTTGGAGCAAGGGGGGGGGGGGGGGGGGGGGGCAAACAAAAAAAAAAAAAAAAAAGAAGAAGAGGGTGCGAAAGAAACTCCACCACTGCTACCATTGCAGCAATTAACAAAGGGAGCAGTGCTCGCTCAATGAATACACCGGCTGCATTGTGCATGAATCTGATATTCAGCAAGTGAGAGATAATCCTTTCTCTCCGTTCTTTTAATAGGAAGAGCTTAGAGAGGGCCCTCACAAAGGTTCACCATCTGTATCCCCCATGGCTGCTGGCAGCGTATAATCCACAGATCAACTGTACAAGGAAATTAGGGCCATAAAAACAGAGTGGGGCCTCTTTTCTTCTTCTCTCAATTCTTTTCAAACAGTTCGGTAGGAAGGAAGCGACGTGGCTTATCAGCGAAGAGGACCTGAGAGGGAAACGGGAGGGCAACAGGCGTGCGGAGCTTCTATGAATAAGCGGAGGGAGAGAGTGGTTTCTGAAGACGAAGAGGTAAAGTGGGCAAGAGCAAAAGTACAGGCGGAGGGGGGGTGGCGTTACAGAGCGGGAGGTGCGCGGGCCAAAAGAGCCCAAATGAGAATGGCCCACTCCGGCAGAAGTTAATGACAGGGGATCAGAAAAGCAAGATTTCCATTCAACACTTTGAATTATTCAGGGTTGCAGGGCACCCATTTGCATTGCAGATGCCTTTGCTTTCCATTCCTCCACCACTCTCCCTCCATTCTTCCTCTCTCTCCGGCTCTCTCCCTTTCTTTCGCGCTCTGTCTCGAGCAAGAGAATGGCCCTGCCTCAGGGTTAGCAGATAGACACATTCTCGAGTCGGTGGAGGGAGAGCTTCGCCCATGCAAAGCAGGAGATTATCTGCCATTTCCAACAAAGCCCAGGTTCAGCGGTCACCGTGGCGAAGAAACAAATAAAACAAAGGTCAGAAAACATGCACGGTAAGCCGTTAAAGCTATCTGCCAGGGCCTCGGAAATATTATGAGGATGTCATATTTCATCACAGCTTTCAGAAGGAGAGGCATTTGAATTCTGCGCGTGTGCACGCTGGAGGAGAAAAGTGTGTTAAAACAGGGAAAAGAAAAAAAAAAATCAAAAAAACGACGGCACCTTCAGACAACAAGGCAGCGACACATTTACGAGAGCGTGCGTCTGTTGATGCGGCGCCTGCTGCTTTTGGGAAAGTGGTGGTTTGACGTCTCTGTCAGACGAAGAGGCCCGCGTGAGGATGAAATGACAGCATCTGCATGCCCCTCGTACCATCCGACGGCACGTGAGAGCGAGCCGAGTCTGCCCGGCGAGGAGAAAACGCTCCGTGCGGCGAGAGCGTTCTGAGGGCTGGAGGGTGAGGAGGGTGAGGAGGAGGAGGAGGAGGAGAGGGTGAGATGACAGAGTGACAGGATGACTCATCATCTGCGTGGCACATCTTTCACCTAATAACACCCAAACTCTAGATCACAGGGGGGAACAGAGAGAGATGGAGGAACGCAAAGGAGCATAAAGAGTAAGTGGGAGACGGGGGAGGGTGGAGACGGATAGACGGCTCAACGACAAGGTCTTAAAGGAGGCGTTTGAGCTAAAAAAAACTGAAATGAAGATGACAAAAGTCTCATGAAAGCACAGAGGCAACATCAGAAGACGCGCTCAATGCGAGCTGCTTTGTGTGTCGTCAGTGTGTGTGTGTGCGGCGGGGGGGGGATATTTTTGAGTTAGCAATCCAAAAGCCATCACCACGGGGAGCTCTCTGACAGCGGTTTGCTCACAGGTTCCTTTAGAGCGGCAGCCCTGTTTATTCATCACTTTTATTAAGTTGAGATTTGAGTTAGGGGAGGAGGGGGGGGCATCCAGTGTCGTGGCCCCCGCCGCCTCGCTCGGATGTGTGCAGCGATGAGGCGGCGACAGCCACGGGACAGAATAGATTATGACTCCGTCTCTGCCGATAATGAACCCGTAACAAGAACGGGGCCCCGGGGCCGACAGGGGGCCTCGGCGCCAGTCAGCACTTTCCCCGCCGCTCGGCGCTCGGGTGCTGTTTGGGCGCAGGAGGGAGGGGAGGGAGGCGACGAAGATCTCTTTAAAGCCACCCACTTTCTGTATCTACCATCAGGGGAGCGCAGAGACGGCTGAACTGGTTCAATCAAGATGGCGATAAGATGAGGAAAGCTGCCGAGTCTGCAGCTCCGGGAGCGAGGCTCGGCTTAGCGCTGCCCATGGGGTCGGGCGGCGAGAGGAAGACCGTCCACACCAGAACGCCTCTGTGTGTGTGTGTGCGCGGGGTCCTAATCGCTGCACAGACTCTATCGCTGAACCGCTCGCAGGATGAATAGCGAGCTGTGTGCGTGTTTGGTGTGGGCACAGCAGAGCGCTGCTCTGGGGACCGCCTGTCCAGCCAGAGGTCAAACCACATCTCCTGAGATCAATAACGCTGTGTAACGTTTCCAGGCCTAATGGGAGATCCAGTGCAGCTATTTACACAGCTTAACATGCACACAGCGAGCTGAAATCAACTATCAAAGACTCGACTTCAGAGTGGAAGGCGCACGAGGTGAATTAAAGACGTTTATGCACAAACTGATAAAAATCCTTAAAGTAGGAGCGGTACAGTATTAAACTCCAAACTATCTCCTGTGTTTCTAATAGCAGCATTCAGACATATAAATCTGTCTTTTCAGGGACAGATTTTCTCTTTTTTTTGATCTCCTGCACCATCATCAGCCCGGCTTCCATCGCGCGGGAACCTCACCGATCAGAGCCTCGAAGCAGTTGGCCATGGCGTGCCGCAGGTCCGACTCCCGGCACAGATCTGGCCCGTGAGCGTAGAGCATGAAGCGATCCAGCTCCAGTTTCTGCAGAAGACAAACACACTCACATCAGCGCCGCCACCGACTCCTCGGTAATAGCCTCTTGAAAAAGTAATAGCATTTTTTGGTATTGCACATTTTCATAGGCTCTCCGCGGGGAGAACGAGGGGGAAAAAAGGGGCCAAAAAAACTCCAGGGAAATGAAAAAGATTGCCTGTCCTTGCTGGAAAAGGTTCTACTTCATGGCACTGACAGATGTGCCCATGTGTTGTCCAGCTGTGGCATGATGCACTAAGCCGACACAGGAGGGAAACGTCCACACACATGCACGACGTTACACACACACACACACACTCAGCACAGGGCAGATAATCCCCTGATAAATTGTGAAATAGTCCAGTTTTGACCTTCATTCTGTCTGAAAAGTAGTGAGTTCTTTCACTGGTAAACCACTTTTTCTAATGACATACACTAGCGTGTAACAGAAGTAGACTTTAAGCCTCATTGTCCACCTCAGTGACATTGAAAAGAACCAATATTGAATTTACTCCACTGGAGGCCGTTCCTGACCTTATAAACATGTATTATTCTAATAACAATGTCCCATTTATCTGTGCGGTCCCTGTGTTATTATGACACACCTGCACCTGTGTGTGTCTGTATTATGTACAAATACACTGAATGCACACACTTCACTGCACATTAAACTATACAAGATCTACCCGACGGTGTACAGCTGATGCACTGCAGATAAGATGGTCACACTTGATATTAAAGAACACGTATTATACATATATTAGCATGCAAATTAGGAGCATAGATGTTCTATTATTCAATTAGAAAGGACTAATTAAATCCTTACTGTAGGGGTTTGGGTTATTAGGATCATAATTCATGCACAATCCATACTTACTATCAATAAGCAATAATCAGCTGCAGCTTTGGGCATTAATAAGTGCTTTGTAATGACTAAAAAAGAGCTCATAAACAACTAATTAATGGTGAATCTGTGGACTTTGAAGCAGTGTCAATGTGTGATATGATGCACTGTTATTGATCCTCAGAGGGGAGCTGGAGCGGAGCACAGAGAACTTAGTTTGGGTCTTTATTTTATTCCAGTTGTTTACTTTTATTGAACCGTGTTTTCTTCCTACAGCACCTCCTCGACTGTACTCGCGTCATTTGTTTTGTGATTTATGTGACTTAGCAGCTCTAACGCTGTAATTTCCCAGCGGGATTAATAAAGTGTTGTATCTATCTTCTCTCTTTTCATAACGTCTGCCTTTTACACGAGTTTGCCCATTTTTAATACGCTGGGAGTTTCGGCGTCGTTGAGGATGGGCTGGTCCGGCAGCAGCTGCTGCTGATGTGGGTCTACAAAGCCCTTTGAGACAGTTTGTCACAACTGAGCAGCATAAATACGCTTTACTCGGAAAAACTCCAAATAACTGCAGTAATTGACCCAACAACTACAACCAAGCTCCTCTTAAAGAAGGCAGAGAGCTTCCAGTGGCGCCGGCTGTGCTGGTCAACTTCGGTTTGATGAAAGCGTGTGAGAGGAAGCGCGACAATCAAATGACGAGCAGGAAATGCTGAGTTCGCGTTCGGTGTGAATAAATGCGAGCGAGTGTCGGTCAGCAAAACTTTTCTGCAACTGTTTCTCCGAGCCAAGTCCAAAGTAGCCCAACTTGACTTCCCTGGCAGAGCAGCACAGAAACACCGGGCAAAAAACAGTCAGGGTGCTATTTAATTACGGCTGCTAACCGTTGGTGGTATCCCACCCCCCGTGATCGCACACACAAATTAAATCACGATTCATAAATACTCCAACTCAGAGGGAAACCGTTCTGACTTTTAAGCCTTCGAGTGAAGTGGCGGATTGTGCCGTTGCTCGCTGGAGATATTTTTTGAAAGATAATTGCGAGTGTTCTTGAGCAGACGGCTTTAGAGGAGCCTGGTAAACAACTTGGCAACGTCGAACACTGTATCACACTCACTTTACCGCGAGCGGCAAATTGAAACAAGCCAAACTGCTACACAGCACTAATGCAGATTCAGGCGGCTGCATCTTTGTATTCAGCGGGGAGCGACATGAAAGATTGAAGTTTTTAATTGCTTTCTCCACATCACGGGACGATTATTGTTGTGTTCCTTACAAACGTGCCAGTGAGTGAGGCTTGGCTGTACGACGCTGCCAGAGAGAGGGAAGGAGGGAAGCAAGGGGAGCTAGCGATAACAGGAACTGGAGAGTGTTTCAGGAAGACCTCTAGGGGCCCGCAGGGACCCCAGCCGCACCAGTCTAGTCCTCCAACACAACAACCTTTTAACTCCAATTACAAACCTGAGGGGGCAAAAAAAAAGAGTAGGGGATGGCAGAAAGACAAAATTACTCTTTTCCCCAGCGCCCCCTTAGAAAGAAGCAAAGTCATAATGGCAAGACAGAAAACAATAACACTGTCTCAAACATGTTCTGCTGTCACTTCGCAGACCTTTCACCGGCCTGACCTGCAGACAGGCGAGCCGTTATGAGCCGGAGGAGGCGAGCTTACCTTGGCGAGCATGGCTAAGTGCTGGTTCTGCACGATGGCTGTTCTGTAGGTGGCCAGGCCGCCCTCCTCCAAGCTGGGGAAAAGGTAGTACAGGTGGACGCTGTGGGCGGAGGAATGAGAGCAGATTTAGAGCTGGAAAACATGACAGAAAACTGAAAACCAAATGCACAGAAAGAACCCGACGACAGATGAAAATTGTTAGATATCTGTTTCATGCTGCCTCGTCCTGCATTTACCACATTTCTCAAGAGTACCTAATTAATTTTTTAGACATTTCCAGCCTTTCCAGGTCTGTGCTGGAAACCAGAAATGGCCGCAGACGCTTCAGTGGTTCCACAGCTGGGTTCCGGGCGAGCAGGTTCCATTTTCATTACGGTCCAGCGTCTCTCTAACCACAGCGTATCATTTGATTTCATTTGAATTAAAACAGCCCATTTAATTCAGTCATTTCTAATCAATGCAAAGGGAGGGAAAGCAGGTGGCGTTCTGTTTTCCAAATTCACGAGAGGTCTATTTGTTAGGGTATTGTGATCCTAGTGTGAAAACAAAGCACTTGGAATTAATAAAAACCACTTAGCGTAATGAAAAATAATTAGACCGGAGACATTTGGATCGCTGGCAAAAGTGTCAGTCACGGAGCCGAGCGAGCTGAGCTCCACGGTGCTCCTCAGGTACAGAAAACATCATGTTTGAACCTCGCTTTATTAATCAGAAGCAGACTGACATAAGATAAAGCTGATTCTCGCACAAAAAAAGGCTTCAAAGCGATGCAGTGAACTCTCGACCCCGGTGACCGAGCGGCACATAAAAACTGAGGCTCGTTCCAGTAACTCAGAGCTCATCTGTAACCCATTTCTCATGTGCTCGTCCTCACGTGTTCTGCAGCAGGGATTCTTAAACTTTATGGCTAAAATAAAAAAAGACATTACTAATTTAAAGACCCCCTCCGATGAGAGTCACACACCAATGTGATCTCTTTTATGTATCACAAGACAAATCATGAGCGAAACAAGCAGTCAAAGCCACAGCTGGCCAGCATCTCGTACGTCACGTACCCAATGAACCGATACCGTTAGCGTGCAACTACGTATGAGTATTTTAGCAAGCTAAGAAATGGTGAGCCTTCAAAAGGATCTGAAAATCCAAAATCCAAACTACAGCCTGCACTGGCCTTTTTTTTTTTTTTGCACACAAGCAAGCCTGACGCTGTTCCATCCATTTATCATGGAAGCACAGCAATCGCGAGCCAACATGCTACATAATGTTAGCCAGCGTTAGCCCGCCAAAATGCTGACGGCACATTTTATACGACTCGAGGATGTTGATAAAGAAAAGCTGCTGCAAACGTTCCTGAAAGCAGTTTGTCGGATAGTTAAGCTGCTGGATTCGATGACGGCTGACAGAAAACTTCACACGACTTCGGGGTTGCTAGCGATGAAAGCGCGTCGTGTTAGAGGTCGTCCTCGTGAGATGCTAGCGTAGCGTTAGCGGGATGAGGTTTGGTGACTGAAGTGCGTTTGGCCCGTGGGAGAAGTTTTCCTTCAGGGCTTTCTGCCACAAAGCATCGTTTGTGTGTTTGACGTGCGGCGTCGAAGGCGAGCAGGTACGATCGAGCTGCAGGCGAGCGGCGCACAGGTGGGTGGAGGCAGAGACTATTTGCATATTCATTGATCAGTGAATGCCAAATGAAGGAGGAGGTGCGGAGTTTCATCTGCGCTATTTTAAGGCATGAACCTGTATGTATGTAACTTTGATGCACAGAGGTGAGTTTTTAAGGGTTTAATCAATGCCTGGAGAGGAACTTTAAAAACTTACCTGGACTTTAGGAACTCCCTCTAATGAAATATTCACTTTGCCAGAAGAAGGATCGCAATTATTGCAAGTGGACTTATTTTCTTTACATCATCTGCTGACCGCTCTTAAAAAAAAAGGAGTCCGTGACCCCCCTCTGTTCGACAGTAACTCCCCGTGTTAGGCCTATTCAAATGTGCAAAATATTCTGCTGGCTGGACAGCAGAGGCACAGATAGCCTCCGAGGGCAGCGAGCACTGGAGGTGCGCGAGGCAGCTGGCTGGATCTGCTGTACCCATTTAACTGGACAAGAGGCTGATAAATAATTCAGGGGGCCGGAGCGTTAGGCCAAGCATGTCTCGTCAGACGCTAACAATCAAAGAAGGAAGGCAGAGGAGGGGGGGGGGGGGAGGAGGGGAAGTGGCTAAACATGCCCAGAGAATCCAGAGAAACAGAGGCTAACCACCGTCTTTGTAACACTGCTCTTGCTGCATAAGGAGCCGAAGCAGTGTCCTGTGTAACCCAGTGTCAGTTCCCATTAAGGTTTAATCCCGCTCCTGAATGCTCACTGTTGTGGAAGTGTTAGCATCGAGGGTTACGAATTAGATTTCGGTGGTAGAACTTATGCTGCTGGGCGAATGGAAGTCAGAAAAAAATCTATTCTGCCTTTTTGCAACCGATGTGAGTATTAGAGAGAGCGAGTCTTTTTCCTGTATTTTCTCTAAGTAATATCCACTCAGAGGAGGATGTAGAGGTCCAGCAGGCACGTAGGTGGGCACTTCCTTGCTCGGGCAGTGCGCGAGATTAATAATAGCTACATATAATTAGTACTGTGCTTAGGTAAGTGCCGGGCTGCAACGTCGGCACTCACCTGGGAGTCAATAACACAGTCAGCATTCCAGACAGCAATTCCAGACAGCTAATTGCAAGTTGTCATGGAGAATTTCAGGCCGTTAAAAAAAGGGAAGGGGGGTGAGAAATTACCAATTACCAGTAAATCACTGTCTTGAATGAGTGGAAAGTACGGAGAGGAGTGCGGTGGTGACAGGCGGGGATAGATGTAGACAATGAGGGGAGAAATGGAGTGAGAGGGTGAGATAGGAACGAGGTGGGGGGGGTGTTGTAGTCGGGTTCAATTAGCGGTTGTGTCTATCAAAGATGTGCGAGCGCCTTCTCACCTGGTGAGGAACTCAACAACAGCATCGCCCAGGAACTCCAGTCTCTCGTTGTGATTGATCCTGCGGGCGGGGAGGGGACGGGGGGAGGGGGGAGGAGGGGAGAAAGGCGGACATGTGACGACAGTCGGAGGAGAGGGACGCTCTCACACAGCTGCTCACCTGATCGGCGCTCTGAGACTAACAGCAGCTCACATTCAATAATAAGCAGTCGTTGCCCTTAAAATTAGCTCATTTCATTTCCCCTGAGACATCCCTTCCTTTCACAGTTAAAGTTAATTTTCTTGTCAGCAGGCCTGCCGGGTATATTAATCACAAGGATCGTCCCTCTGATTGCTCCCGTGGTCAGCGATAGCATGAGCAGATATGAGCCCGCGGGCAGCCTACCTTGAGGGGGAGGGGTCGTCCTGCCCCAGACGAGACATGATGTTAATCAATGTGTTGATTCCTGAAAACAAATCCCCGGGGTGGAGAGGTGAGGGAGCGCGGCAGACAGAGCGGTCATTTGACAGTAAGACAGGAAACGGAGAGGCGAGAGGAGAGGACGCACTCACCCTTCTTCCTCATGTACATGTGGTGGACCTTCCGGTCGCCGTACTTCGGCTGGCGGATGCCGCAGTTGGACAGGGAGTTGCGGGCGTGATCGGGATTCATGCCGAAGTTGAGGTGGTGACTGGGGTGAGTCATGGCGAGCTGGAGGACAGAATAAGGGAACAATCTCACACTTTTCAACCACTGTGTCACTTTTAGGAACCTTTCTTGGAAATTCACTTGTGGAGGAAGCTTAATTTACTGGACTTCCTGCCCCAGAGAAGTCTCTGCTCCTGGGTAACACTTCATGAACTACTGTGGCCGAGCCTGCAGCACTGCTCCAGCCTGTGCACAGCATCCACTCACACACCGCGGTAAACAAGCACTGGCTGTCAATAGCATCAATACGAGGAGTGAGGAATGAGATTTTCTTGTAATGTCAGCTGACTTTCAAACAAAGCTGCATGGTCGACTTCCTAACTCGTGGAAAAAAAAGTTAAAGGAGAAACACTCACAGCAGGGCTGTCGCTTTTTAATCTTTCTGCAAAGGGGGAAGGAGAGGAAAAGTTTCACATTCAATCTGCAGTGATGTATGGGATCTCAAAGGGATTCTGAGCACACCACCGGGGGGCGTTTGAGAAGTTCACCGCGACCTATCGCGTGCCCCGTCGGTTTACTCGGCTTCTGTCTTCCTCTGCGTTTAGCAAAATGGAGGAAAAGCCGAGCTGAAAAGCAGACCAGCTGAGCCGCAGCGTGCGAAAGCTTTGGATTCTGCACCGCAGATGGCCAAACGGTGGGTAAAGACACGGCCGCTTGCCAATTCTGTAAAATGCAAATGCATTGTAATAACATGAGCAAGACAGCATCTGAAGTCGCCAGCGTTTTTCTTCAGAAGGGCTCGTCCAATGGCGGATTAGCTTCGGACACCGCTCGCACGTTTCTGACGGTGGATGAGGAGGCCCGAAGTTTCCAAAACCTACGTTTGGACAGCAGCTAACTCTTCTCTTTAGCTTGTGTGGCAGCTGAGTTCGAAGAAATAGATCAGGATGAGGATATACATGACTCTACATGACAACATGGCCGTACCACATGCAGCCTTTGTGGCGTCTCACTCCACCTCTGCACATCTCATCCACTCACATCAGCCTCAGAGCAGTGAATCATCAGGAATATGCAGTGAGACGCCGTTATTGTCTTATCTTCAGCACCACGGAGGCTTTTATTGCCTGATACAGCTCGTGAGTTCAGCTTCTGGGGCTTCGTCCCTGGTCACACAGGGCCAATCGTGGACACAGCGAGCAACAAAGTGACAGCTTTTCGGCATCAAGTGCACGTCCCTGCGAAAAGCCTCCGCAGAGCCTCATCCACTGCATTCCCTCTGTGGGCTAATGGCTAATTACAACAGCGGTCAACGCAAATCACTCTAATAATGTTGGATCAGCAATCGCTGGGAGGAAAGGAGGAGCGGTGGCTGTATTTAGGCAACAGAGGGAGCGAGGGTCCCCCCCCCCCCCCGCCTCTTGGTCACCGTGGAGCTGTTTGTATGAAAATTAATGACTTAAACTTTCTGACCTGTAAAGAGGCAAACGTGGGAATTTAAGGTAAAGTCAGCCGAAGGAAGCGCGAGGAAAACCGCTGCGCCTGGAAAGACTGAACGTCTCCAACTCGCCGAGGGAAGAGAGAGACAGGGCTCAGTCGGACACGTCCAGCCTTTATCAATCTTCCATTAGGAGAATGTTAATCTCAGCCCCCCCCCCCAAAGAAAAAAACCTCCTCTCACCCTGGGCTTGCTTTTCAAAATGCTTGTCTCCTTTCAGCCAACTTCAAATCAATTTCAAGCTCCAATGAGATATATATGTAAAATGTTAACGGAGAGGTTTCAATATTTATAGTTGCTCGAGAGGCCTTCAGCTTCGTAGCCTTGAACACAGAGATGACAAATTCAACAGCAATTGTATTTTTTTTTTTGTCTGTGGTTAAGAGGAACAGCGTTTTTTGGTGGGGGAAAACAAGCTACTTATTTGACATGACACAAGCAAAAATCTAGCAACTCTCAGCGCCGCGTTGACAGTTTGATAAAAAATATAAATAAAAACAACAACAGCCAACACGTCGACTTCCAATTTCAACTCCCCCATTGTGCGATGTCAGACACAAGTCAATGACTGCCGACTACACAGCCTGAACTACACAGCTGCTTGCACTGAAGGAAACGCATCAAGCAAAATACATCAGTTATTCTGTAAACACTGCAGGTCCTTCACAGTTACGGACAACATCCAACAACAGCATCGGCTTTTAAGCTGAATCTGTGGAGAGGATTGACGTCTGCAACTGTTCCTGTCAGCATAATGACTGCGTAAAGTATCGGAGGGATTTGGATTTAGTGATCACTGCCTCAGCTGCTGCTCAACTGCCTTTGGCTAAACGGGAATAAACATCATCGCTCAGCGGAGAGCCGCAGACTTGACTGGAAAGAGTGCTGCTGCACCCGCATGCAGGCGAGCTGATGGGCAAAGTGCCTGCTTGGCAAACGGCACTCAGTGTCATTACTGTGGACTACAGTGTTTAATGTAGTACACAGGTAAGTCAGGATCCAGGGGGGAAATAACAGCGGGAGCAGACTGGGACCACTCCAAAAGCTGGACTATTCACTATTAATTTAAATGACATAATAATAATAATAAAAAGTGCTGTGTGAAATTAGCTTTGCATTAGCCTGAAAGCACATCAGCACTGGGATCACAGTCTGCAGCAATGCTCCTTTTTGGATCTTTATGTGGAGGAAACTATATTTTAACAATTAGCCATTTTTGCTAACCCTAACCCCCCTTCCAAAACCTACGTTTGGACAGCAGCTAACTCTTCTCTTTAGCTTGTGTGGCAGCTGAGTTCGAAGAAATAGATCAGGATGAGGATATAACTTGCCGTTATGGCTGCTAGAGTGCTCCATCAGTGAGGCTATGGTTTAAAGATTTTGTCTCTGAGCATGTGGTGGTTAGCTAGCCAGGCTACCGCTCAAAAAAAGACATTTGGAGATGTTTGCTATTCAATAATCACATTGGACAGGGTGTTACACGAGGTTAACAGGTGAGTTCAGGGGTTATTGTAGAGCCTTAGCTCTGAAGCTAGCTTTGAGATACTGCGTGAGAACCGCAGTTTGCGTTCCCTCCTACACATTTCTGACGGCAGCGAAGATTGTTGACGTCTACTGCAAACTTCCTGCTCGCCGTGACCGCCGCGGCCTCAGCGCTGAGTCAAGGTGCTACTTACGCTGAACGGTAAATCAAAACCTTTGCCACGGGTGCACCACTGTTCAAAAGCTCGACACAGAAGCTTGATTTAGCACAGTCAAATGGCTGAGAGGACTCCTCTATATTTCTGAAGGCGCTTTAATGCTTGTAAGCTACAGAAAGTCCTCTTTATAAGTGGAAGTTATTCTGTGTGAAAGGTTTTGTACACAGGGAACAAAACGCTGCACAATGGTTCAACCAGGCTGACAAGAGAAAGGACTGATGGGGTAAAGATCCCTCTGAGCAACGGTTAGAAATCAGCAGTCGTTGGTAAAGAAACTGGAAGCTTTGCATCAAACTGTGCAGATTTAATATGAACAGGTTTCAGTGTCAAGTTCCCAATAATCCCTGTAACACACTGGAAAGAACGGGTGTGTTGCTTTATCAAAGTTAGAGCTGCAGAACAGAGGTTGCTCGAGGGTCAGCGCTTGTAGAACTGGATCACAGAATATCAGCTGAACAGACTGCAGACCGACAAATCACAGTTTAAACCTGCTGAATCGAACCACTGAGTAACTGCAGAGGGCCCAAAGACAAACAGGATCCCAAAATATTTAGAGCTCCACTGTGCTTCAGTAATGATCTCAGGTCACTTTCGCTGTTCTGGACTGGAAAACAAATTTCTATATTGGATTTTTGGAAAATAAAATGCTTACAGCAGGGTTCTCCTCTGTCAGGCAACGCTGAGGGAACTAAATGGAAGATCAAACATTTAATTATTCATCTTGTGGGGCCAGAACGAATGAATTGAATTATACTTTCTATGTTAAGAAAAACACCAACATAACAGGTGATTCCCAACTTTTCAACACATCTTCAGCTGTTAATCCTCTGCATCAAGCTATGATCCAGTTTAAACTTCAGGTTCTGGTCTTCATTTCAGCCAAAACCTTATTCACCGTCGGGTTGGTTCAGCTCACTGTGCCACCGACACACAGGTCACGCCTCGCATTATTAAATAATACGCAACACTCGTATCCTTCCTGTTTAACGAGGAATATTCAAATATTAGTTTAGTAATGCGAGCAAATATTCTAAGCCTGTGAAATGGTATTCAGGCCAGCCCTACTTGAAACAGATGGACGCCTCAATCACACGGTTGGGCATGCATCGCCGTGAATAACAAAACAAATAAAATACCCCGCTACTCTGCACACAGCACCACAGCCGCGTTCGCGGGGGCGCACAAACAAAAGCATGCGACATCAGAGCCGGGGCCGAGGACTTGTACAGTTGAATTATTGAGATCCTCTGTGATGCCTCTCATTCTGTCAGCATGGGTCAAAAGTGAGGAATGGGGATGAAGCAACAGGGGGTGGGTAGGATTATGAGGGTCTGCTGGATGTGGGGATGCGGGAGCATGTGGCGACCATGAACGCACGTCTCTCCATCCCCGCCCCCTCCCACGTTTAAAATGTTAAATGTTTAACGGGGAGGCTCTCAGAAGAGGAGCTTCAAAGGGCCGTGGCTTCGCTGGAGCCGGGCGGGGGGAGGTGCAGAATGCAGAGGCTCCTGCCCCCGGGCTGGGCCTTTGTCAGCCGCCTCGCGCCGGGATCATCGCCGTCCTGCGCCGCAGTTACAGGTACGCTGCTGTCACGGCTGCACTCGGTCCACTATGGTTATCATACATATGCTCCACTTGCACTTTTGATTCGCTTTCATTAAAACATTACAGAGAATGAGCTGGAAACAAGCACAGGCCCACCAAACTCTCTGCTCTCCCAGATGATCCGCTGCTTTCATCTCTTCTAAGGAAAATATGAAAAAAGGGAAATAAAGTCTCATCCCTTTAATGGGAGAGCAGCTCATTACTCTTCATAGCCAGAACAAAAATTCTCACTCTGCACGTCTGACTCAGCTGTCCCAAACCCAAACGACTGCCCTCTTCGCCCTCTGCTCCTCTCTACAAAGCAGCGCTGGCACTGGATTTCACCCGTTTCTCTTCAAAAGTCACATCTGACGAATAATATTGGTGATAAATGTTAAATTGAGGAAGCTGCAGGATCTTTTAAACTGTATTTTTTGGCCTTAGTTTGAAAATCAGTGCATCACAGATTTGACAACGAAACAAAACCTTCATTCAGAAATCAGCGATTTGTGTTGGTGGGGGGCTCCAGGTGGCGCTGTTCTGAAACATGAGTCAGCCTGGGGGGGCCTTGCCACGACGGCTGTCGGGGAGCGACACGCTAACGAGCTGACAGTTTGGCTGTTTTTGTGTTTTTAGCTGAGCTGGATCAGTTAAAACAGATCAGAGATGCTGTTCTGCTCCCTCGCAGTCCTCCAATAACTTCACTGGAAGTGATTTAATGTAACCCCGGTGCGTTTTATGTGGAGCGAGCACCGACGCCGGACTCCATTTAAAAAACATCCTTTTAATGCCACATCGCTCGTCAGCAAACGATCCCATGTTAACTTAGGAGGCAATTTGGCCTCGTGTGCTCTGATTAATCTGGCAGGCAGCAAACGCAACAGTCATAATTTCGCTTTCATGACAACTCAGCTCCTGGCAGTCGCTCCTGGTGTTCCTCACCACTGTTCTGGAAGACGGAAATAACCGGCGGAGGAGCTTTACAAGTGACAGATTTTCCTTTTAAATAAGTGCCGTGCGGTGGATCTACTTTATGTGAAGAGTTGTCTAAAGAAAACTACCTGATAAATGTTTGGAGGAGTGATAAATATTTAAGGAAACTTTAAAGTGTTAAATCTGACAATGGAATTTGGTTTAAGTTGGACGGCACCCAGACAGCAGCAGACAGAGTCCTCCTGTCTGCAGCATGCACTTACATTGATGCGATTATCTGACTCTGCAGAGGACAAATTCTGTCCCAGCAGTCCTCAAAAGGAGAGAACCTGGACCCTACCTCCAAAATTAGTCTCTAGAGCAGGTCCTGTGCATAAAGATGAGCCAAGCTGCCGTCACCATCACACCTCCTGCCACACCAATCAGACTGCTTCCCTACCAGAGAGGATTCATGATGGCAGCCCCCATGCTGGGTGCATTTGAGGATTCCAGTTGCAATCAGAGCGTCATGGGAAAAAAAAAAAACATTCGTAGAAACTTCTCAAAAGAAAAAAGCCAAATCACTCACTCAATCATGACTTTTGAGCTGTGCTATCGCCACCTCCACCGCCGATGACATGTTGACACATTTCAAGCCTCAGGATAAACAGTCGAAAGGCGGATGCCTCTGCAGAGCGTTATAACGCCCGTGCCGTGGTCTGAAAACGTCTTAATTCATCCATGCACACCATGCAGCTGCAGATAAATTAATTCCACGCACACAAACCTTGTACCGAAGCACAATTCATTTATAATGCAATCAAAGAGTGTACCACATTCTCTCGTGTCAAAAACGAGCAGACTGCCACTGGAAAACATTCAACTCATTAAATGTGATCATCCCGTCAGAGTTGGAGGCAAACGGCAGCCGGTGCCGGCGGCGGGCCTGACATCAGTTCTGACTCGGATAGGGCTGTTTGAACAGGCACCACTGCGCTCCTGCAGCTGCTCTGTCCAAACCGATCCGGGCAGAGAGTGTGTGTGCTGTGGGACATTAGCCGCTGATGTGTGTGCGTATGCCGTAGATGAGGAAGGTGCTGTAAGCCCGGCGATGATGGCTCCCTGCTTGGCCCATTACAGCCCCAGTAGTGTTGAACTGCTGACAGCTCTGGCTTCGTCCACACACAAACACTGAAGTCATGGCATTAACACCTCAGTGGGCACAACTGCAATGCAGACAGACAGGCAGCACACGCTGCACTGTGATCAAACTGGGTTTCTTCTGTTTGTTTGTCTTTCTGGAAGACGATGGACTTGAATGAGAGGACGGGAGGGACAAAGCCATTAACTTCTCCCCGAGAGGCGGAGACACGGAGCTCAGACGGCCGTCTCCTGGATGAAAGGACAGCGGCTCGCCGGCCGCCGGCCGGCCTCTCTTCAGGTCAGTGTTTCCTTTTCAGGGCTCCTAATGACAGGTCATCATTACGCAAACGACAAAACAGGCCAATCTTTGATCGATATGTGCAAATCCCCACGCGTAAACACACCAGGCGGTCCTGCGCACACGCACACACAGAGCCTTGAGCAAATCTTAATGCGCCCTTTCCCTCTTTAACTATGAATAGGCTACAACACATTGATTTCTAATGTATCAGGTTATGACAGCTCTTCAATATTGCTGGAGGCAGCCGTGGGGCTCAGTCTGAGAGCGCGGCGCTCGAGGCTGCAGACCTGACAGGGGAGAGCTGGCATTACGGAGGAGGCTGCTGTTGTCCTGTCTGCTGTCACTGCAGCTCACAGCAGACCTGGGCTGCTCGCTGCAGAGATATGACTCAGGCCGGTGTGAGGGTTACCTCAGCTGACTCCTCAGCCCGTTGCCACCTGAACTATCCCTGCAGAGGCGGAATGGGCACAATAATGAGGCAAGCGGCGCCTCGCTGGATCTCGCGGCTGCACAAAATGTTTATGTTTTTATCTGGGATGCACCCCACCCGAAAGAGCTGTTCCCTTACCTTCCCCGCTAGTTATCGACTATGCCAGCCTTTAAATAATACAGCATGGGTTGGGGCATGGTCACATCACTTTGTAAGCAAGCAGCTGTCATGACTGTGCCTTACCTGAAGGAGGCAGCGCTCCTTGAAGACGTATCCAATGAGCTTATCCAGGTGCATCAGACACTGGTGGTATCGGATGTGATGCGTGAGAACAGGCAGCATCATGGCGTGCTGTGGAGGACAGAGAGAATTGGCAAAAAGGGCAAGAGAGAAGGCAGCACAGGAGGCAAATATTGGACAGGGGGAGAAAAAGGGAAGAGACGGAGAATAAGGATCATGCCTCGGGTGAACGAGGAGTGAGGGGAGCAGGTTTTGAGAGAAAGTGTGATGAAGAGATTGTGAGAAAGAAAGGCAGAGGGTTGATAGAGGGAGCAGGGAGGGAGAAATCAATCAGCCAGTCATTATTTATTAAGTGGTGCTCTGCAACAGAGAGATGAAATAATCAAAAACCCAATCGCTGCACTGTGAGAGGGAATGACGGAGAGGAGGGAAATTCACATTTGGACAGGACGCTCGAATCGAAGCCCATTTCGACATGCTGACACGCTCGCATTCGGACAAACACTGGCAGCCCCCCTCTGACCCTCATATCATCAAAGAAGAAAGTTCGAGCGCGACAAAGTGAGGGTGAGGGGGACTCGGCGGACGGGCTGCGAGCGATGTGACCGCGCACACCGGCGAGGGAGCCTGACATGGAAAGCCAGAGTGAAGGCAAAAGAGAAAACAGTCGGCGGTCAGCAAATGAGTCTGACAACCAGAGACCCAATCTACACAATCATTAGCCGAGGCTTATCAAGTCGGCCAGTCAGAGCAGCTGAGAAAGCGTAGCCGAGGCTGGTGTACACACATTAACCCCGTGCCACCACATGAGAGAGGAGGGAGCCATGCATGTTTTAATTAGTGCTACTGGGGAGGGTGCGCCTGAGGCCCGGCGGCTACAAGCAGCGCTGCCACGTAGCCCTGGGGCCATCACAGGGGCCGCGGTGACACACTCCCCAGGCCTTGTTAAGCAGCCAATTAACGAAGCCGGGCCCTGGTCGTGTCTACAGCTCCTGACCCGTCCTGATGACTGCTGGAGTGACTGAGTATATGTGTGTGGAGAGAGGCGGGGCTGAGGCTTGTTAGAGTTGATACTCAGGTAATTAAAAGGTGGGGAATTTCTAATTTACTGTCACAGATGACGTTCGGGCAGTTTGGCCAGCGTCCAACTGGACCAGAGGCCTGAATTCTCTCCTCCCCTGGCTGAAATATTACAAGCCTGAATCTTAAATTGCACTTTAACTCGCTGTGTCTTGGTTTTATTAACTGGAATGTCAGGAAAACGGTTGTCCTGGCTTGTTTTCCGTTTAATCGCGTCCATTTGTTTCTTACGGCGTAAATAATAAACTGAGCAGGACATTCATACAGATGTGCGCTGTGATTGTGATAGAGATGTCAACGTGAGGGTAAAGGCTCAGAGTGCCCGACTCCAATTTCAAACCATCATCCACACAAGCTGGGACACTGTTTCAACCTAAACTCAACTGATAACAGTGCAAACACGATATATTTAACATTTGAGCTCATCAGCTTCATGTGATCGTACCATGATTGGGTATGAGAGGGGCATTCGGTGGTTCACGAGCGAGGACGGAGCGAGGTTCACCACTTTGTGAACACAGGACTGCATAAAGGAAGTTACTAAACGCGCTGTGTTCGCAAATGATTGCATTCTGCCTCTATTCATGTTTTCCACGGCGTCCCAACTCTTTAGGAACTGAGGTTGGGTACAGTACCTACGTGACAATGAATACAGGAAACAGAGCGCACTGTTGCCATGAATAAAGACCCACTCACACTTATTTTCTTATCGTTGCAGAGGAGAAAATAAGCCGCCTTTCCCATGAAATGTTCCTGACCAACTCATGGCCTTCGCACGGATGTGATCAGGGACGCGAGAAGGCAGGAGGACAAAGCACGAGCACAAAACATGCAAACACAAAATTAGAAAAAAGCAAACGAGAAAAGACGAATAAATAAATCTCATTCCTGCCTCCGACGTGCAGCCCGGTCCTTGACAGAGCCTTTCAAGTGAAACAACCTTGGTGTAGCCGAGCGATGTCAGTAATGAGGGGGTTGATTTTGCTCTGAACAGAGCGCGTGCTTTTAGAATCAAGAAACTATGGGTCAGTTTAGCCGTTATCTCTCGTCTGTGTCACACGTTGTGCAGAGTGTACCACCGCAGTTCCAACTGAAATTATTCATGAACCAATTAGTCGTAGCAGTACAGCTTGAAGCAAATATAATTGGGCAGCAATTATGGATCGGATCTTTCTTTGCTAGACCTTGCTGTAAGAGAGGTCTGGTTTGCGAGGCTAGAACTTTCTGTCATGCCTCTCCAAACGTGAGCGCGGGTACCGGCTGTAGGCTATCCTCGCTGCATCCAGGGATAGGGGATGTGTTCAGAGGAAAAGACGTGCCACGCTGATAGCAATTATTTTCTGAGTAACAGGCCTAAAATATTGCCATAGACAATAAATAAAAGGACTATAAAATAAAGCAGACTGGTGCATTTCATTACGCTGACAAATCCACGAACAAATGCGGCTCTGTGTGTTTTAGCGGGCGCAGCATGGTGCTAACACACTGAGAGTTATGGTTCAAGTCTCATTAGGGTTTCATATGCTACACTGTGCGCACGCATGCGACTGGGAGCCGCACATTCTGTCCCACTTCGCTGAAATCAAGAGAACATATGGACCATGCGGAGATATAATTCCATCCTGGTTCATTTTCCTGTTAACACGTGCATGAAGGGAGATAACGGTGCGTGTGCTGCAGCCGCGCTGAAGTCGAAATATAAATAAAATGTCAGGTCTGAGGCATTACTTAATGAAGGGTATGGTTGCTGAGGCTCTGTAGGACTCCACTTTCCTTACTCAGATTCTGACACTTGAATGAAGAAGTGACGCAATGGGTGGAAAGATCAGAAGCCAAGTTTCTGGCTGTGGCTGTGCTGTGAGCGCTGGTCTGAGTCACTCTCATTGCGCTGTGTTACAAACTGGGGCTTATTTTTTCATAGTCCAGGCCATCATTCCTATCAGTCACTGGATTCACCCTGTTCATTTAGCAGGATAATCCAAACCTCGTCATAAAACCAAACGTGTCGCACAGGACAACAGTCCAACAGAGGGTTAAAGGTGAAGCAGGAAGTCGGTCTGTAAACTATGATGGATGATCACAACAGACACCATCATCACAGGCAGGAGAACAATGACAGAAAGTTCTAAATGTCCATTGAACACAATCATCAGTTAGCATTTAGCTGGCTTTCAGTCAGTTTTACACTTTAATGTCATATTGATAAGTTTCAGGGCTGCTCATGGTCTCCCTGCTGTTCACACTGCGGAGGCTTTGATTCACATTCAGTATCGACAGTTTGGTTCCAGCAGGTGAGCCGAACCTCTGAGCTTTCCTGATCATTTATGATGTTATGTTGGGTTGTGGGAACGACTTTCTGACTTAACAATCAATTCAAAGACGAACTGATGATGAAACAAATCCTGATTCGCTGTGAAAAAGCAGAAACCGTTAGACAAATGTTAAGTGTCATCGTTATGTAAAGCAGCGTATGCGTGAGCACGTGAATGTGTTGCCTGCATGCACATGTTAGATCCATGCGTACGTGTTGCGGCATGAACGCACGTGTCAGCGCTCGCATGCACGCGGTTGACGGGTGTTACCTGACAGACGTCGGAGCGGATGCCAGTCTTCCAGAAGCCCTGGCTGCTGAGCTCCACTGTCACCTCACGGCGCATAGTGTTCTTCTGACGGATCTTCTGAAGAGCTTCCTGCCAAACAACCAGTCAGTCAATTATTGATCCGCTGGAGCGCAGCCTTCAGGGACAGCTCCCATCCTCAAACCCCCACCCCGCCCTCACCCGCTCCCCCTGCTTTCGCTCCTGCTCCTCCGACAGATAGGCTGGCACATGCAATAAACTGAAACCTCCGTGGCGTGACACACATACAGTACAGCAGCGGACAGGAGCAACGGGGGAAGTGACAGCTCTGCTGGTCCTGGCTAATTGAGGCGCTGCAAAGGGTCAGCACGGCTGTGGGCTGTGGGCTGTGGTGGTGGTGGTAATACTGGGCGCAGGAAGGCTGATTCTGAGGCTTCAGGCCCAGCCACCAAGAGCCGAGGCACCTGCCTGCCCATTAGGACCACCACACGAGAGCCTGGAGGTACCTCCATCAGCAGCAGGAGGAATCATTACAGACACACACACACAGCATCATGTCAGCCCTGCAGCCAATAACTGGAAACTCAGAGGGGGGAGGGGTGGGGGGAGAGTCTGACACAAGTGGGTCCTACACATAACAACCAAGATGGAAGATGTATTGACAGACTGCACCTCCCAAATGTGAGCGCGCACAAATGTGTTTCATTCAACTGAGACGCTATCGACTCCGTCTGAGTTCGCCGTGATCTGCCTAAAATGGAACGCCAGGAATTTCTGACTCGCAGAGGAAATAAGAACAACAAAGGCATGAATAAATAATGCCATCCTACTTTGAACTGTGCATCAAAGTGAACACGCTCGCCCACGCGCGCGCTCAACCACACACACACACACACACACACACACACACACACACACACACACACACACACACACACACACACACACACACACACACACACACACACACACACACACACACACACACACACACACACACACACACACACACACACACACACACACACACACACACACACGGCAGATCCTCCCGCGGACGGCCAGTCGCTGTATATGGAAAGCAGCAATCACAGCGAAGTGCCAATGATATGTAAACACTTCATTATGCAGGGATTTCTACAGGGTCAGGGAGTGGACAAAAGTACAAAAAGTAAACAATTAGGGCGGGGAGGTGGAGAGAAACCAACTTTGTGCTGGTCAAACACACAAGTCACAGCACGTTTGACTTTTATCAT
Source organism: Chaetodon trifascialis (assembly GCF_039877785.1). Lineage (NCBI taxonomy): Eukaryota > Metazoa > Chordata > Actinopteri > Chaetodontiformes > Chaetodontidae > Chaetodon > Chaetodon trifascialis. The sequence goes on from NC_092073.1 coordinate 21,792,805, forward strand.
CGCATCCGTCTGCTGAGAGGAGTGTTTGTGTTTTGGATCGGGCTGAGGTCGAACGCCAAAGACGCTCTCTGAACTCGCTGCCTGAGGAAGACAGGCGCACATCTGCTGCACGCCTGCTCCCTGGCTTTCTTTTAGGGGACTTCAGCTCGGCCTCGTCGCTTTATTCACGTCGTCTGAACAACGTAAAGCTGCAGGTTCCTCAGATTCCCATAAAATCTGCACATGATGTTTCCACAAGATCAAATCTTAACGTTTCTGGCAACCTGCCTGATTTTTCCTCTCGGACCACACTGATGCCAAAATGCAGCTTGTTTGGGAAAGACGCGCTTATTCCAACGGAGGCTGAATGTGCTTATGGAAAGTTGCTTTGGAGGAAAAGCATCTGCCAAATGCATTTAATGTAAAAAACGAAGCCGTGCCAACAAGATATATCAGAAACTAACAGGAATGTGCCACAGTGGAAATTTCTCAGTGGGATAAAACCTCATCTTTCCTTAAGGATGAGGTGATGATGAGGCTCTACAAATAGCAAAATACCTGACATGCTGCTCATTCAATGATAAAAACACAGCATTTTACAGTTTATTATCTCTACCGTTCTGACCTTTAAGGACATTTTTCAGCGCTGTCACCTTCATTTTACTCTCTGTGTCTTTTCCTGTTGGATCTTTTTGTTGATTTTTTGCTAAAACTGACCAAATAAATCAATAATTCTGCTCAAGAACAGGGTTTAAGTGCCAACATCTTGAGACTGGGCCAGTTTAAGATGCAGCGGGACAGTGATCCTCGTGCAGAAATCCCAGGGCACTGGAACAGACTGAGGGAAACAGTGTTAAGTTCTTGTGTGGCCCAGCTGAAGCCCAGACTCCAGACCAATGGAAAATCTGTGGAATGAGTATAAGATAGCTTTTCAAAGATGCTCCTCATGCAGCTCTACTGAGCTTGGCCAAATCTGCGAGGGAGAATCAGAGCAAATCCTCAAATCCACATATGCCGAGCCGATAGAGAAGACTGGAAGCTGAGTTCACTGCCAGAGTACCGACTCGGGGCTGCGTACTTATTCAAATTAGAGATATGAGATAACAAAGCAACATCCTTCTGTATTTTTTCAATACAGAGGGATGAAGAAGACTGATAACATCAGTCTGTCAAGTCAAGTGTTCGGCGCACTAAATCCGTCCGGGCGGCACACACTGACAGTCCCCTGAACGCCACACCATCTCCGCCCACACGCAGCCCTCCACGCTCTCAGCGTGAGATCTGGAAGCAGGCGAGGAGGCGTGCAGCCTGGTGTGAAGGCCAGTTCTACCCGAGGAGCACACCTTTGGTCTCCCCGGAGCTCCGCGGAGGGAGCGCAGAGGAATCAAAAGAGCCACAGCATTGCTGTGAACACCTGACAGGGCGACTCTTAATGGCAGAAAATGGCTGAGAGAGGAGCAGACGTTTAGTCTCTCGCTGAAAGACCATTCGCACAGGAAGCTTGAGTGCTCCCTCGGGCATTAAATAAGCAGCGTTGCCACACTGCCACTGCAGTGAAGAGACACTGACGTGGCTAATGCTTGTGGTGGAGACTGATGGAGCCAGTGTGTGAGCGTGCATGTGTTTGGGTTCACTAATTGCTCCGGCGCAGGCTGACAGTAGGACTGTCAGGGCCTGTTAGCCGGAGAGCTTTGCCGAGCTACCTGGGAAACAAGTTAATTGAGCTCAGGGTTCTTGCTCATTATTGGTTCAGAGTGCATCAAACAGACCGAAGGAAGAGACTGGATCTGCAGCACACTCCAAGCCTAAGAGAGAGGAAAGCTGCATTTACTGTGGAGAAGTTTCAAACTGGTGCTCGGCTACCTGCTCGCCGTGATTCCCTGCGGCGCCGCGGCCGTTACTTCACCAAACCTTCTCCGTTCTCCGTCCCGAGCGGCGGTTTGACCTTCACATGCGGTTTTGTTCTGAGCTGTAAATTCATCTAAATTATGCATTATCAAGTTGAATAAAAGACAAAGCAAAGTAATTATACCCGGAGTCCAGACGAAAGGAGAGAAAGCTAACATCGGTGATATTTCTGAGCTAAATGAGAACCAGAAGTGAAGAAACATGCTGGGCGAAAAGGTCTCGAGTTGTGGTGGTTCAATCTGTGTGAAGCAGCGCTGCATTCATACAAACTGCAAAATGAAGCTTTTTTGATTTCTCCAGGCTGTTCAGTGAAGGTACAATGATGAGGCGACGGTCGCTTGTGGAGGCTGGACAATCTGACTGTTTGGTCAAGGTGAGGTGACAGTTAAGTACAAGCAGCAACTGTGTGTGAATTTTCTGAATCAAATAACGTGCATCTAGGCTGAGCTATGTGCCGCTAATGTGCTGGTGAATACGTTTCTGAGATAAAGCCCCGCATTCAAACATTTCTCTGCTGTGGCAAAACACTGAATGTGTGAAAGTGAGGCTGCGCTTTCGGACAAAAATCAACAAAACCGAGAAATAATGCCGCCTTTGTCATATTCATATCAGTCATATCTGCAGGAAATGAGCTTCCAGAATATTTAAATTGAAGCAGCGGGGCAGCACATCCACATAATGAACGTTAAAATCTGAGTGTGAGAGCGGAGGTGAAACGTATCAAAGCGTGGTCGTTCCCCTTCAGCCCACCTCTCTCTGCGTCAGCTTCTGCTTGTCGATCTGCTTGACCTTGGGGCTGTTGGCCAGCAGGTGGCGTAGTTTGACGTAGCTCTTCCACAGCTTCTGGTACCTGCCGACAGTAAATAAAGAGGTGTCAGGCTGACAGGAGTCCGTCCACGCCCCCCACCACCACCACCACCACCACCACCACCAGCACCTCGCTCTCCCACTTTGCAACAACACATCAATATTTCATCTGCGGCTCGCCTGATATTAAACATAATTTAACAGTTGCCTGCGGCCGTTATTGCATTAGCTGCTGGCGTGTGAGGGCAGTGGACACAGAAGATTCTCTGTCTTTCAGATGTCCACTGTTTGAACTGAGAGCAGCGCTTCTCTCACACACACTCACACACACACAGACTGACGGTTTGCACTTCACCTTATTTTCCTTTCAGTCATGAAACATTTGAGCAGCCCTGACACACGACTCTCACAACCTCCTTATTCTCATTTTCTATAAAACCCCATTGTCTTTCATCTCATTTGCATGTGAAAGGAGGCGGGGTGTTATCGGCAAGGTGACATGTAGCCACCATACTAACCACCTACCCTTTCTCCCCCCTCCCTCCCTCTCTCCCTCCCTTTTCAATCAGACCTCTTGATTGATGCACTGAGGGCCGAGTGTGACCGTTCTGCTCCCATTCAGGAGACTTTCTCCTCATTTACCCAGAGTTATTCAATTATGATTGGTGGGACGGAGGGGTAAGGTGGTGGGGGCTTGGGGGGGATGGTGCATTGACAGAGAGAAAGGCAGAGAGGCATAAAGAAAGAAGGACAGAGAGAGAGAGAGAGCAAGGAAGGAAGGGAGGAAGGAAGGAGGGAGGGAGGAGGGGCTGCGCTGTGGAATAGAAGAATTATAGAGCTTTAATAGTGGGGACTTCATTAGAGACTGAGACGAGGGAATGAGACGGCTTTACCGCCTCGATTATCAGCTCACCACCACCTCCGCACTGAAGCAGGCCGGGCGGATGAGAGAGAGCGAGAGAGGGAAGAAGAGAGGACAGAGAGAGAGAGTCTATCCACCCTGGGAGGCCCCTTCGTCCCCAATCCGCTCCGATGACCTTTCCACAGATCCGCTGTGCGCTCTCGGGGAAGCGCTGCCGCGGCCCTCGCCACTCCCTGCTCAGGCTTTCATTAGCATATGCCGCCTCTCTCTGCCTCTCTTCTATCTCCAGCCCTTTCCAGGCATCTGCAGCACCGCCGGCCTCATCTGTCGGCTGAAGTAACGGCATTTCTTTGGCGTGCGCGTCTGTTACATAAACGCTCCACTACGGCTCTGAGAGGACGTTACAGACAGAGCTACAATACAGACAGATTATATGTGGAAGCTGGCAGGTGAGCTAAAGAGAGTGGTGGAGTAGAAAACACCGGCTACAAGCAGTGGGTGATTTGATTGATCCTGTATCGTACTGAATCTGCGGCTCTGAGGCATCAGCAGTCTAACGGTGCTGTCCGTGGTGCTGAAGGAGCAGACAGATTTGTAATTATTTTTCCCTCACTCTTGAACTTCTGTCAGTTTTGTCTTTGATCTATAATATTCTCCAAACTGTACCCTGTAAATCCTCAGCTCGCCCCATCATGAAACCATGAGACATTTGATTGAGAGGCTGTTCAATACGGGGTTTGGCAATGAGATACTGGACACACAGACTGATTTCACGACTGTGAACACGTGTGTTCAACGTGTAAAGAGACAGAGCAGAGACAGATGAAATCAGAAGCAGCTCCTCTACAACTTAAATTCTGCTCACTCGCAGTATTTTATTGCGCTTGAAATGATAATTATAATCACTGCAGCGCGCTTAAGAGAGCACAGGGTGAGCTTTAAAAATCTCTGGTTATTTTCCCTTCGTGCTAATCTTACCACTCATTCACACACACTCTGCAAACAGCAGCATGAAGACAGGCTCAAATGTCCTCTGACGCTCGAGAGAGACGACCTGCCGACACCTTAATTTTGAGGTTCTGAAATACAACTTCAACAAGCCAACAGGGTTTCATTCATGGAACACAGCGCTCAGCAAATACTTCACTGTGCACCAACACAGAGGGAAAAAATGAGCCAATCAGAGCTCAGTATGTAAAGCAGTCACATGACAGAGAGCCTGCAGAGATGTGACAGCGTCAGTTCAAACCTGAGCCACTGTGGGTGCTTCTGCACGTCTTTCACAGAAAAGACGTATTCAATGAGACGTTAAACGCATTTTTGATTCTGCACGCGGTTCATATCCTCGCTCAGCCACTCCGCCGCCGCCCTCCTCCTGCTTTCCTTTCTTTACATTGGCTGACCTCTGGCATGCCATCATTCTCGCCTCAGTGGCCCTGAAGGAGCTGGAGAAGCCGGAGTGACGGCCCAGAGCACAGACGCATCCAGTGGGCAGCGTGAGAGGAAGAAGACACACAGCTTCTTCCGTCTCCTGAGTTAATGTATGCCGCCGCTGTGTCCACCGCTCCCTCTCTGTGCCACTGCCGCAATCAACGCCGACTCCTGCCCTCGCTACACGCATCATTAGCGGCGGCAGGAAATCCTTTCCGCTGGTCTCTTACTACTCGTTTCTGCATCAGCTAATGATGTCCCAGTTCATCCATAAATTTGTCGTTGTCTGTTGCTTTGAGAAGTTTGACATGGCAGCAGGGTGCGAGGGGATGAAAGAGCTCAGCGGACAGGCGGCTAAAACGCGGCGGCGGGGGAGAGGGGACATTAGTCGGAGGGAAGAAGCAAACTAGTTCTGCCTAAATGGATTTTCTAATGATCATCCTCTTGTTTGCGTCTTCATCGCCGCCACTTTCCTCCTCCTGACTGTTGCGAGGGAGGCCACATATTTGATTTGAAGAAGAAATCCACAGGTTTAAATTTAGAACAGAAAGCGAGCCGGGCGCCCACTTTTGATTGGTGCTTGGCGCGGCGTCGACGCATCCCTCCGAACGCGGCTCGCGATCTGATACGCCGCTCCGGTTAATTATGCAGCAGCACAGTACAGTATTCCCCGCTGCAGCCCCGTGGCGTCTGTGTGTGGCATTACTATTCACGAGACGCAAACCCGCGGCGGCCCCCACGGCGGAGGCACCCGGCGGAAACCTGGGACCCGTGACGACGCATGTGAAAATGTCACGCCACTCGCTTTCTCACCCCCCCCCCACATCTCCCCTCCTCCTTGACACATGCTGCTCTCGTCCTCCTCGACATGCGACACGAAACGTTCTAGAGTCCTGGGAGAGCGCCGGTGAATGAGGATCGAGGGAGATGGTACGCAGCCGGGGGGGGGTTGGGGTCTGTGCTCGGATGGGTAGTCGACATTTTTGTGTGTGTGTGTGTGTGTGTGTGTGTGTGTGTGTGTGTGTGTGATCTTACTGAGGGTCTCCAGCATAGCTGAGCTGAGCAGGCCGGATCCCAAAATGGACGATGATGGGGAAGGTGATGACGTCCGGGTTGAACTGCTCCCTGTCCAGTTGGTCGATGCGCACCGAGCTCGGCTTCTGGGGGGGAGAAGAGCCAACGCACTGAGTCATGGTACAGCATAAACACACTCACACAGCTACAAGGCAGCCCTCATTCAATCATCTGCTACCAACATGTGAAATAACAAATAATCCACGCCATCAGGGCCGTCTGTCACAGAAACACAACGACAAACTGGGCTCGTGGCGAGCGCGCGATGATGATAAAGCGATGTCAGGGATGGCGAGCTAACTTCTGACACTCTTATCGGGGTGGAGATTGACAAGCAACACGTCCTCCGCTGACTCCCAAATCACAGTTAGCCTGTCAGGCATTTTGCGAGATCAGAGGAAGGAGCTGTAGCATAAGGCGCGATGAGCTGCGTGGCAGATGGCTCGAGGCTCGGGCTCACCTTGACATTAGCCGCGCTCGCTCGCCGCGGCCTGCATACAAACTTTGAGCGGGGAGCGAGAGGTCGCCACACAACTTTGATTCCGCCTCTAAAGCCACATAATCAGGTCCGATTGGCCTGACGGAAGCTTTGATGATCGCCCTGTTTACAGTCTCCACACAATCACAGCGTAAATGCTGGCGTATACATTCGTTACCTACACGTTAATGCGCCATAGCTGTTCGAAGCTTGATGACATCTGTGCCCTCATTTGTCGACCGCGCCGCCGTGGGACACAATCACCCGAGCGTGGCGGGTTTGATTGGCACTGGACGCCTTCGTGTGGAGGAGCACGTGTGACCTTGACATATCACCTTAGGTATGATTTCCTCAGAATGAGAGCATGTGTGGGCTGCCCAGCTCTGAAAGGACATTTTATTGATTATAAACTATTGCATGTTAGCTCTGAGAGCACACTAAAGACTGGCTGCAGCTTTTCAAAAGCAACGCTTTGATGAGTAATAAAGAGCTGGGGAGGAAAACATTAACGGCTGCTTTGAGGACAGGGACTTGGGACCACTTAAACCACCTAAACAACCCTGAGAGTGACGGCGAAGATAACCACTGTTGACCATTGCGCTAGATCGTCCTATATGTGACCTTTTCAATAGACTCTGTTTGACTGGCAGACCAATGTTCAACTTGAGCGCAGCAATGGAAGACTATTAAACACCCACCTATGTGGAAATCCTGACAGCAACAATTCAGTCCCGCCAGCGAGCGCAGTTGACTCAATAACTCACCCACGCCAAAGGTTACACAATCACATTCACCGTTCATATGCAACCTTTTAGCTAGCAAAGACATCTTCACCTTTACCCAGACACAATTACCGTACATCCTTTAAAATACGGGCCAGACAAGAAGGTTAACCAACTTCATCGTGACATAAAAGCTCCGGCCCGGATAGTGTTGATGACAGCAAACGCCCTTGGGGATAATAGGTGAGGCTGCTCGAGTCACAGGCTAACAGGGACAGCCTCATTCCTGCGGTGTCGGGGTTGGGGGGGGGGGGGGGGGGGGGACGGCCGCCCTTGAGACGGCAGACAAGGCCACCCCCTGTCGTAACAGAGACGCTGAGGTCTCACCATGCCCGGGTTGGTGACGATCATGCCCTTGCACTCCTCCGCATATTTCTGCCACTCCAGCTCCTCCCACTGCAGCATGTCTGCGATCTCCTCCTCAGGGACCAGCGGCTTGCTGCTGCGGAGCAGGTAGAGCAGCACCTGATGCATGGACAGCACCTCCTTCCCGCCATCTGATGGACGGAAACACACGGCAGAAGTGAACGCATGTGCGGACAGAAGCATAGAAACACCAACCGCTCACCAGGGATTCATTAAGGAAATGCAAAAATCTGTTTTATTGTAGGTTAAATCAAACAAGTGGTGACATTTTCCACGAGGGAAAACGTTTCACCGGGCCTCCACGCTACCTATTCTTTCACTGCTCAAAACCCTTGGCCCAAAATCAAGGCTGGCGCTGGGAGAGAGTCGCTGTTTTCATCCCGGCGTCTCACCCCGCCTCACCTGTGCCAACTCAGAGTTTTAGCAGCAATATTACATATTGTGAAAACGTCCCGATGCATCACGCTCTCATTGTTCGGGAGAACAGAGGCACTGATGCAAGGTTGGATGCCTTACAATACATGAAGGCACATAATGGCACGTTGGTGGAATAACATTCAAAGATGAGGAAGGAGCAGGCGCTCACGTGCGATCCGTCGGGTCAAACTGAGCCGGTTTAATAGACGCTCATTCAAAATTTATCAACCTCCATTTATAAGCGTTCGCATGGACAGACGCAAAAATCTACTGCCCTCTCCGTCCTGCAAACGCATTAAGACAACAGCCTCAGTGTGACTGTCTGCTCTCACTCCTCACATCACAAACATCACACTGGCCGGTTTTTTCCTCTGTGATTTGGTAAAAGAGGCACATAAGTGTTTGTAGTGGACTAAATTGGGAGAGCTAGGAGAAAAAATTGTTTTTTGATGGCAAGAAGGTAGGTGGCACAGCTGTCATAACAAAACTCTGCAGCGGTATCGCAGTGCAGCAGCACCATCATGTGCACCAGAGGTGAACACCACGCAGCCGCACAGCAGCTGAGGAGCCGTGAGTCACCGTGCACAGAACATACCAGAAGCATGAACTCCAGCGTGTGCAGAAATATGCGGAGCAGACATTAGTGAACACACGCAGCTCCGTTTCTTTTCTGTGCGTTTTAGCTGGCGTCACCGCCGACCAGCAGAGGGAGACAAACGGCAGAGGAAAGCAGTGCAGGATCTCTGCAGTCTGCTCGGGCTTACCGGGCAGGAACCGCACAAACCGGGGCATGAAGTGGAACTGCTGGCACCCAGAGGCCTCCAGGTCGAACTCAGGGCCTGGAGGGGAGAGCAAAGAGGCTTTTAGCTGTTTGTTCAGGCAGAGGACGACCGTGCGTGACTTCAAACTTCATCTGTTGGACACACGATGTCTCCAACTTCCCTGAAAGGTCTCAGTGTTTGTGCAGTGGCGGCTTCAAGTTTCCATATCACACTTGTCTGACTTGAATATTGGCTTGCAAACTAGTTCTGATGTCACAAAAGACGCTCGTAGGCGTCTGGTGTTAATGTGCACAAACATCATTCTGCACAGTCAGCTCTGCGAGATGCTTTTTTATTTTCATTTTTGGCTGTGTGTCACATGTCCTTGCTAGTATTTCTCATATTTTCAGTCGAGAAAAAGCCATTTTATTCTTATCTTATTCAAAGAAAGCCATGAGTATTTTAGTCGAGTTGTATTCAATGAAAACTGTTGACATTTTGGTCTTTTCTCGTCATCAGATCGTGTTGAACAGCACAGCGTCGCAGGTTGGCTTAGTGCAGCTTTAAACAGCAGCTCAGCATTTCGTTCATCGTCCTCAGTGTCTAACGTGTCTCTTCAGGTTTGTGGTTTTGTCAGCTGTTAATTTACGGCCGCGTCGCTTCCCTTCAGAAAAACGAAACCTTCACATTAAAATAATGCATTTTCAACTGGTTCAGTTCCCACAATGAGAGTAGTTTTACCACTTTATCTGCATGTAACGAACCATTATAGCAATTTAGAAAATACAGTACAGTACAGTGCATACAAGCTGCGATTTGACATCATTTCCTCTTAATTTCAACACACAGGCCGGACAAGTTTATCTGCAGTTTGCACTCGTGTGAGTGTGCGTCGGGCCCCCGGTTTGGGAGTTGTACCTCTCAGGTTCCAGTCATACAGCTCCAGAATGTCCTGGAACAAGTAGGCGGCGAACAGCTCCAGGCCTCGCACACAGTAGTTCTGAAGAGGAGAGAGAGGCGGTGATGACAGCGGCGTGATGCGAGCGCGCGGCAGACTCAAAAAGAGGCCGTAACGCTGCCATAAAGAGCACCTTAATGTAGATATGACTGATACGTAAATCCACTCCTCTAACTTTTATCTCGTAAGCCGCCTTATCGGCGTAATCAACCTGCGCAGGTTACAAAGAGTCTCTTTTCCCTCTCCTGCCAGGATTAGCACCTTGGCTCGCCCAGGCACTGAGGTGTGAGGGTTACATGTGGCTCAGCTGTGCTCAGCCTCAGCCGTTTGAGATAAAAACAAAAAGGGGTGAGAAAGAGCTGGGAGATAAAGCGGGTTTTACCGACCTCCGGTGTCATCTCCTCTATGAAGTGAATGGTGTAATCTATGTTGAAGCGGATCACACGGCACAATGGAATCTGTGATGATGAAAGGGACAGAGGACGAGAAGAAGAAAGGACGGGCCGGCTCATTACCATGGCGTTAGGCAGAGGTTACAGCTTTTCAAGGAAACTCATTAAAACCTCATCTCGGCGGCGGAGCTCGCCCAAGATGGCGGACGCAGCCGCACGTCAACAAAAAGTGTGCACGCTGGAGGAGTCAGCCTGTGAGCGGCTGCTTGGACATGCAAACCTTTGGTCAATTAAAAAGCCCTGACATGTGTGAGCGCAGATCACATGCCTGCGCACGCACGCACGCACGCACGCACGCACGCACGCACGCACGCACGCACGCACGCACGCACGCACACTTGAAAATGAAGTAACTCAAATCTCGCTAAATAGATAAGCCTGCTCTTCTGTGTTTAATCTCCCTAGTTACACGGTCTTTGTTGTCAGAGCGCAGGGGGCCATTTTAAGAGATTAACCTGGGAGCCGCATTCATTCTTGCCCATCCCGGCGGCTAACTAGCAGGGGGCTAATATCGCCACGCTCCGAGGTTCCTAATCCTCACGCCGCCGCGAAGCGTTTACCCCAGCTTTTAACAAGGGCTGCTTAAATTATCCAGTTCAAATCACGCCTTAATCCTCGAGGCTCTTTTCAAGCCGGATGGATATTGACCAAGTAGTTTATTATTCAAACATGCAGGAAAAACACACGTGGATCTAGACAGGCATATTCAGGCTTTGAACGCTCGAGAAGCGGGGTTTGGCGGTCTCCTGTCGACGGCTCGCCGCCTTTAAAGCTCGAAAAAGCGTCACGCACGCGGCTCAAATGGCCGCAGAGAGAGAGGGCCCTTTAAAGGCGCGACCTCTCTAATGTTTGACGGGCCTTCAAAAGCGAAGGTGAGGACTCGGCGACAAGGTCGGCGCTGCGAGAGGAGCAGGCAACAAAGACGCCGGGCCCGAGCCAAAAGCCGATTTGAAGTCATTTTTGAGACGAGCGGAGTTGAAGGAGGAGGGGATTTTTCACTCAAACGCTGGCCTTAATTATACGTGTTGCCTGAACGGACGTGTAGGAGGAGGACGGGGACGGTACGAGGCCGGCGCACAGCTGAACGAGCAGCGGTCAAACAGTGTGAGGAGAGAGGTTATTAAAGCGTCTTCACACAGCAGAGGTTCACGCAGGCAGGCCCACACATCACACAGCACACGTGGGAGGAAAAGCAGGACTGAGCTGAGGCGCCGATATTAACCAGAGTATTTTTATATGGTATCAAATCTGTACGCGAGCAAAAGCTGCATTTAAGTGACTTCTTTTGTTTTGAATTACTGAACTTCAGAGAGACGTGTTTTAAACTACACGTGATCGTATCCTTTCAGTGTGATTTCCCTCGAAATATCAAAGCAAAGCGGACGAATCAGTGGACGTGCATCCATCCTTCGCCTCGTTTTCTGTATAACACGCACCAGTATTTGAGTATGAAGCATGCGAGTTCAACGAGCTTCGAGCTGGAAGTCGTAAACAACCCTGCAAACTTTTCCGCTTCACCTTCGTGAGGTTTGAATTGACTCTGGAACAAAAAGGTCAAGAAAGTCAGCCTGACACGGCCTGCCCCCAAACGCACCGCACAAAAGGAAGTGCAAGGAAATCGATAACTAAGACGACACAGGATGTAAAAAAACAGACATAGCGGGGAGGAAAAAATGGCTGCGCTCTGACAACACGCCGCCAAACATCCTGTGTGGGGAATGAATGCATGAATCACCTTTGAGGTTAACAATTCAAAGCAGGCTTACGTTGGTGAGAGGCGTGTGGGAGAAAAGAGAGAAGCCTTCGAACAGGTACTCATGGTCGTCGTACTCGATCACCGTCGGCCTGTCGGTCTGAAACAGGAAGCAGCGAGACCACTCAGCGACAGCGGCGGCGATTGCAGCCGTGACATTGAACACAACACGTCATTACACTGTTCCTAACACGAGCTCAGAACACAAAGCTCGGGAGGAGTCGGGAACAGCGAACATCCGGCTGCAGAGCGACATCCAGTCTGACAAAAGACGCACCAGGAAGTTGGTGGGAGGGGACACGGTGATCCTGTAGTGGAACAGCTTTCCCGCGTTGTTGTTCATCATGCGGCAGCGTTTGACGGGCTGAAAGAGACGAACTCAGGTCACGTGTGGACACTCACTGTTTGTCCACAAGCAAATTCTCATTTTTAGGACAATAAAATGGACGGACAGAACCTTTAAACAGAAACTATGAATGTCACATAATGAAATGAAGGCGGTGTGAAAGACTTCCGCCGTCCTTTAAATGAATACAGTCAGGCGTCCTGCGTGCCGCACGAGGCCGCAAAAAAACAACTAATTGAGTAACAATTTCCAGGTCGACCGAGACCGTAACAAGCAATTAGTCAACTAAGCGACGAACAAGGGGGCGAGCCCCGTTCATTTATAGCCAAATAGACTTTGTGAGACATGAAATGACCTTCAGGTGATGCTTTAATGCCTGCAAACACAAAGAATTCTTCTGCAGGCTGATGTTAAGAAACAAGCTCGTTAAGTAATCCATGACCTTCATTGATCTCCACTGGCAAAGGAAAAGCAACGCCTCCTAAAAAGCCTCCTTGCCGCTGAGACGTAAACAGTTTAACTCTAAGGAGAAGCCTCTGATAGTGAAGCGTCTCGCTGCTCTTTGTGAAGACTCATGAAAACCTAAAATCTCATAACACGATCGAGAGGTTTGGATCAACCCTGCTGTCTAAACCTTACAGATGTGATGCCATCGTTTGCTTCTCTGGGATGATAAAATCGGATTGTCCCTTATTTAATACAATGGAAAAGGGCCGCTGTGCAGAGAATACATTTAGGCTGAGCAGAATAATGTCCTTGCCCCTCCGTGCAAGGTTATGAAAGGGTGATTTATTCACGGCGTGTCATACCTCTTCCCCCGGGTAGATGCTGTGGCGGATCCCTGTACGTCTGGCCTTGGCACTGCACTTACACAGGGGACCATCATTCATCTGGACAGAAAGAAAATACGTAAATCAGACAACTGCTTCACTTGCCATGTACGGCACACACGGCTGCAGAACATTTCACGTCTCAAAACTGCATGAGTGCACAGTCCTGACCTTTAGTCCCTCACTGGAGGTCTGAGTCGTCCTGTTTGGTAATGTTAAGGCAAACTGACACAAAGACCTAAGTGACTTTTTTACATTTCAACTGTTGAGGAAGCAAAAACAAACATTTCTCATGACGTGGTTGGACGTCAGACCGCAAACGGCCTCTTTAATGAAGCCAGTGTTTACTGAAATGACTTTAAAACCCGTCAAATCCTGCAGAAAGCTTTAAATCCTGAAGCACGATACACACAGAGAGGAGCTGCGTCCTTCCACGTTGCTTCAGACGTTTCTATAAAACTCCTGTGTTTCCTGATAAAGATATTTTGGCTGTTAATGTCATTTATTTTGAGTGAAACCAGGAAACAAACGGAGGAGAGCATTTACTGTGTGAACATGAAAGTCGGCGCTCTCTGGTGGACAAACGGTGTAATGGAGACACTGTCTAAATGACCTGGAACATGAAACGTCTTCACTTACAGCCAATAAGCTTGTATCAACAAGCTCAGTGCAGATTGTTCCTTTCTTTTAGTTCATTTGAGAATAAATTTACTTATATAGGAGTTTGTTTTAGGTTTGTTTCCACAGGCGGACATCATTCCTCCTTTAACAGCTCGAGGCTGACATTACAGCAGCTCATGATATCACACATTTGGCAAAAAAAAGTCTAATTTATGCAAATCAGACACAGATTTCAGTGAGATCTGCGTCACTGGTGTTACCTGCTCTATTTCTGTTAAAGTGACTGAGCCTTTGGGCTGGAGTGGATTCAATCATTTATCTGTTTATCAGACTTCATTCACACTGCAGCACTAATATCACGTCCTGTCAGTGTCGCACGAGTCGCCCAAACAGCACAGCTTCAGGAACAGATCTGCTCTCTAACCTTTTCGAGCCTGACAGGAGACCGAGCGGGAGATGAAAACAAATGGAGATGCCTTGGTTTTATAACATCATAAATGTTGCAGGAGAGAGGGAGGGGGCCGACCTGGCCTGGGTCGTTGTACCACAGCTCCTCGTGCAGGCGGTCGGGGTGAGCCTTCCTCCTCTTGATCTCGGCGATGACATCAAAAACCTCTGAGTCAGAGCTGCTGGAGCAGGTGCTTCCTTCAGCATCTGACTCACAGTCTGACTCACTGCTGCTGTCGTCTGAAACCCAAAGAGCAGAGAGGTCTTTGATCATTGGAGCGTCACGGAGATGAAGATCCAGACATAATTCAGCCAGCCGGAGATGGCGGCTAAGCTCTCCTGCTCAGCTGCACCCTCGCACACGATTATGAAACATTAAACCAATCTGTGGAAATGCTTTCAAACTGCGAGCACGATCACAGCGGAGTAATTATCCACACAATGCCGGTGATAGAGAAAAGTTCCAGATTCCTCAAGCCAGCTGCAGACTTCAACGCCTCTGACATTAAAAGAGCAGCACAGTTGCCATCTGGCGCTCATGTTTTCTTTATTTCCGCTCGCACTCGTCACTTACAGAAAAGAAACCTCGCACCAAAACGGGGATTTTAATTACCAGTCGGCCAAACAGTTTGCGCTTCTTTGCTAAGCAAAGTCAACTCTTATCAGCGTTTTAACTGGAGTGCTTGATTGTGAAGTCAGCGCCCGGAGCAACATGTTTAGCAAATTAAAATCTCCGTGAGCGAGATTGGTATTATGGCGGGGCTGAAAGAGACAATCAAGCTGACAGCCCCGCAGATAACATCATAAACACTGAACTTAATCTCCGCCTCAGCCTGCCGAGAAGACGGCGCGTTTGCATGCATGTCGAGTACAAAAGATTGTCAACAGATGTGTTAACTGTTCACATATTGTTATGTAGCTGTTGCACTTATCCGACAACATGCAAGCGTGCATTACAGGCTTATTTACGTTACACTCACAGCTATTATGAGCACTGACAACACCTGAACTGATCCCTCGTGCTCACACCCAGCCACCTCTGCAGGACCACCCACCTGGATCCTCATCCAGCTTGGTCTTGGGCGGGTCCCACTTGGGTCGTGCAGCCTTGGCTCGCTCCTGCCTCCTCCCCAGCTCCTCCTCGAAGCGCTCGTACAGGCCCCGCAGTTTGCTGGTCCCCACGACAGTCGAGTCCCCCTGAGCAGATTCAGGTGAAACACGAGAAGGTTTTTAAATGTCAAACAGAGCAGGAGCAGACAGTCAGGGTGTTTGCTTCTGAGAAATAAAAAAATGTGCTGGGCTTGCTTTAATATTTGCACACCAGCAGTCGCTCCACGGATCAATCGATGACTATGTCAGCGCACGGTTTATAGGACTATTAACCTCACAACAAACAGAAGTGATGCGATCACACACCTACAAGCAAGTCTTGATGCTGCGAGAAGCAGAAATAAAACAGGATGTGATGACTCACTGATCATCAGCACAAAGACAACAGATTTGATGTTTTTCCTCATCAGCTTCATTGATTTTTGTAAATATCTGCTTATTCTGAATGTGATGCAGGTAACCAGGTATCGTCTCAGCTCAGCAGGAAGCTCGACCGATGCCAAAAACAGCAGCAGGTTCGTGGAGGAGCAAAGAAATAAAGTGGGGCTCCATCTCAACATTTCCCTTCGCCTTGGTTTAACTGAAAGACGGGTCAGGCGTCGGACAGAATGTCTAATTCTGGGTTAAAAAAAAGCAGCTCATGTCAGCATGAAGGAGGTGTTCAGAGTACCTCTAAAGGTCAGAGTTTCAGGGGGGATAAAGGAGCTGGCACTCTCCGTGAGATTCAAAGACTTTAGAAAAGCATTTGATAGAGCAGGTGGTGATTTGCAAAGGGGCGACTGAGGCGTCTCTGAGTGCTCGCCATTAACTGAAAGACTTGAGAAACATCCAGCGGTGGACAGCGGCTAATCCAACTCTTTAACAACACCGGATAAAAGCGATAGAACGGCTGACAGAAGATTAGGAAAGTTTCCTTTGACAGTCAGTGGGATGAAACAATATCAAGCAGTCTGTGCTCGGCCTTAATGGGCACTCTGTTAAACGCATCGAATTAAAACAAGCCATTTCCTGTTTAATCTACCTAAAACAAACCACGGGCAAGGACGCTTTACGGCTGTGGACTCCCAGACTCCTGCAAAAGGGCACCAAGTGTATAATAACGATTAGATATTAAAACAAACAATTAGAAAGCGAGCAGAGGACGGACGTAATGAAGACAGAAGCGCCTGCAGTACCACTTGGTCCATGGGGTCGTTGGAGTAGTAGTTCTCAGCGTGTGTGCAGCGGATCCAGACGGGCTTCAGCAGCTCCTCTTCGTCTTTCTCGTCGTCGCACTTCTCTTTCTCCTTCTCTCGGTCCCGGTCCCGCTCCCTCTCTCGCTCTCTGTCGGCGAACACCTCCTCGCAGTCTCTGCTCCTGACGGAGGAGTAGCTGCGCTCTCTGCTCGGGCCGGAGGAGCTCTCCGACCTTCTGTCCCGCTCCTCCTCCCAGCGACCGCGTTTCCTGTCCCTGCTGGAGGACCGACTGCGAGGCACAGAGGCAAAGGAAATGTTAAGGCAGTTAGCAGAGATGGAGGCTAGGATCGCTGTTACCATGTGAGCAAAACACCAAAATAAAAGCCAGATGAAACCGCTCACAGAGAATTAATCTTGAGTTGGCAAACAGCCAAAGACATGCAGACTTAGCATGTTGTTGCGCGCGAGCTAACTCATGAGTCTGAGCTCTGTTGATGATGTTATTGGTCGAAACTGGCTGGTTAAAGGTTACATAAGCACATGTCAAATTCAGTTTTAGAACATAAAGATCAGAACATAAAGAAGCTGATTTGATCTAGACGGGTTGAAGAGGTATTTTTCATTGAATCTCAGCGTTAAGGTCGCATGATGACACCACCTTGGAGCTACAATCCCTCAATGAAGACGGTGAGAAATGGTTGAAAGCGCTAGAAATATCTAAGTAGAGCGCCATCGATTTATCACATCAAAGTCACATTATTAGTCGTTGGGAGCGTGAAACACACCTGTGAACACCGTGTGAAACACCTTTTATAGAGACTCTAGAGGAGCTTTTTGTGAGAAAATGACAAAAAAGCCGTGAGTGCTCTGGTGGTCTGGAGGTAAAGGTGGTGACAACGGCAACATCCCCAGTTCACATCCAGCCAAGGACCTTTGTTGCAGGTCACTTGCCGCCTTTCTAAAAGCATAAAATGCCCCCAAAAAACAAGAACTAACAAACCTTAGAAAAGGGCATGATCCATGAAATGCATGATCCAGGTTTTTGAGGTTTTGTCCCCCAATTTTATGCAAGTGTGACTGAACTTGTGCTTCAATTTTTTCACCAATTATGATGAACAAAGAGCCACAGCACACCTGCGAGTAATGAGTTTTATACAGTCTGTAAAGCAGAATCTGAACAGCACACGTCACGTCTTCCTCTGCTTGAGCTGAGTTCTGCTTTAGGGCCAAAGTTTTTCCATCTAAAATAAATACAGCAAATACATAAATGTGTACTTTACTCATCCCTGTGAGAGGCTGTGTGTCATGGGAGCATTTTGTAACCATAAAACATGTAATAATGATCTGTATTAAAGAAGCCAAAGATTTTTAGAATGTGTTAGCCGTTGTATAATCTATTAATCCTGAACTTACTGAACTTAAGAATCAGACAGATAAACACAGGAGAAGTGAGAAAGGTAAGCTGAACCAGAGCCAAAAAGTGACTAAAACAAATCCAGAAAAGAGGTTTTGTGTGGATGATGGACTACATGTGTACCTTCGAGGCCTCTTTCTGTGCCTGTCGGGCGACTGAGACCTGCGGCTTTCTCTGTGGCGATACCTCTCCCTGTGAACGAACACACGCACAGCAGCAGTGAGAGAAAACTCATTTCACACATTGATCTGATTTAGGGTGGTTGTGCTGTTTATGTACCTGCTGCGCTCCCTGCTCCTGTGTCTGGGGGGGGTCCGGCCTCGGTCGTACTCAGACCTGTACCGTCCTCCCTCTGGCCTGCCGCGCCTGTCTGGACTCCTCGGGCGCTCCTTCCTCTCTCCAGGAAATTCCATTTTATGCTTATCGCTGTGGCTCCCGTAGCCGTAGCCCTTCTGCCTGTGGTCGTCGTGGCGGTACCCCCTTTCTGGGGACCTCCTGTTGTCCATGGGCTTCTCGTACTTGTACTGCGCCCCGTGCCTGAAGCTGTGCTCTGGTTTGAATGAGCTGGGGGTCTGAGTGTAGCCGGGGCTGAAGGTGGGAGGAGGGAAAGGAGGGTGAGGAGGATGGGGGTAGTTCATGGAGTATGGAGGGTGGTAGCTCATAGACTGGGAGGCTATGGGGGGAGGCATGGGTGGGTGTGGTAATGGTGGTGGGGGCACAGGAGGCATCATGTAAGGGTGGTAGGCATTCTGAACAGACACCTGCGACCCTGGTGCGGGACCACCTGCGGAGCTGGGAAGAGGAGGAGGTGGAAAGTTAGGCGGGGGGTCAGGGAAGCCCTGCCGGCCAGAGGGCTTTGGGAAAGGCGGGCGCAGCGGGCACTGGTTGAGCGCGCTGGGAGTCTGGGACGGCGCTGGCGGAGGGTACTGCATGAAGTCAGAGTGCGGAGGCATGTAGCCGCTGTTTCCATGGTAGCTTGAGCTGGGAGGAGTCTGAGGATCGTAGTGGTACGGGGGAACAGGAGGCTGGGGAGGCGGCGGCCTCAGGTTGGTGGGCCGGTAGTTTTGAGGGGAGCCGTGCTGGCCTGGGGGCATTCCTCCCCGGGAAGCCCCCCGATCCTGATGGAAAGACATGACTGTGGACAAGACAAAAAAATCAGGTTACAACTGATGTCCACACGTGTCCCACATGAGTGAAACACACCTGAAAGTCTCAGATAAATGTCTGACTTTACTCCGCTTTAAAGGACCAGTGTGGAGGATTTAGTGGTGCGTTTACAGTATGCAACCAAATGACCACACATCCTCTCACACCTGCCTTCCCAAGAGTAGAGGAGACCCTACAGTGGCCTTTAAAACTTAAAACCTCTCTGGAGGCAGCGTTCGGTTTGTCCGCTCAGGGCTGCTGTAGAAAGATGGCAGACTTTGTGGAAGAGTAACTGCTCTGTAATTCCCTCTGTAGGTTTAAAGAGATCATTCTAATCAGTGAAAGTCTTATTTTCAGGTGATGAGACACTAACGACGACACGATTCTGCCAGTAAATCCTCCTAAATCCCAGTTCTTGGGATCCCAATACCGGCTCTGAACTGGTTTCCTCTCCGAACTGCGAACAAGAAATGCCATCTGCAGTTGGGTTCTCTCTTGCAAAAGAGATCTTGATCTCAATGAGACACCTTGATGGATGAACGCATGCACAATGAGATGAAGCATCACAAAGCTCACAACTCATCGTTTACGTGAAGCTACAGCATCACACCACAGACAACCGCAGAACAACTGTTAAAGAACTGCTCGCACTGACCTGAGCGTCGCTAGCTAGCTAGCATTAGCTACATGTCATTTTCTAAATCACGAATAAAGCGTTGGAAAACGACTGAATGGAAGTTTAAATGTCACAGTTAGAGGAGAAAGTGGTCAGTCTGGGTCAGCGTTAGCATAATATTATCTTGAAGGGTAACAGCAGCAGCAGAAACAGTGAAGCTCCTCAGGCTACCCGTTGCTAACATGTTAGCAAGCCTGCTAGCACAGAAAGACGGTGCGTGTGGAGGAAATTACCTTCAAAAAATAAAGGAGCACCGGCAACAGAAGCGTATCATTCCGTCTTCACAGCTGGATCGAAAACATATAATCCCACCAGTGTAAATCGTCTTAAACAGGCTAACTTCTGAGGCAATGCCACGCAGTGAGTAACAGTTTAGGTATCACGCTTTGAAAGGGGCCGTGTTTCTAGTCGGAGCGTTTAGAAAGAGGAACAAGAATGGTCCAATCGCATTCAGCGACCGGGTCGTTGACCAATGAGGCGCCGGTGTAGTTTGAAGGGTTTCTCGCCGAGCCGAAACGCCGCCGTTGTGCATGACAATACTCCATACAAAGGTTATTTGAGTCTATAAAGCAGAAGAGGCTCCACCGCTTCATTTTTCACTTCACTCTGTATGCGTGACCAGCGGACCTGCTGTTCTCTGACCTTTCAACTGACATTTACTCATTTTACACTTTAACATTTCTGTAGAATTGATGAATAATAAAGGTAAAGCAACCTAAAACCTAAAATACATGTGCACAATTAAGCCTGCAAATATTTGCCATCCAAATTAGAGCATGTTTTAAATGAACACTTAACCGTTAAACACCAAAATCTGTCATTGTGTACCTGTACCATGTATCCACTAGAGGGAAGCAGAGTTTTCTTTATAGACTGCATGAAGCGGCACAACATTACCATGGAAACATCTCACACATCATTTCCAGAATGAATGAGGCACAGAGAACACATTTATTTCTTCGAGCTAAACTCTGTTATTGCATTCTTTAACAACCTGGGGACCTTTCTGGTCTCAAGCCCTGCAACTTCTCCTGAGCACGGTGCCCATTCCGCTTCCTCCCGTATTGATCTGAGGCCATCTCAGGAGACGTGTAGCTGAATACATGGCTTACGGCCCAGTTGTTAACCTCTGCGAGTCGCAGCATTGACGTGCGGCCTGCTGTGATGTTGTGCGCTGCAGCACCTCGCTGGGTGAATCAACGTGCGGGAGCCCACACAGTTTGCTTGGAGGAAACACCCACATTCTGCTCTGACCACTAATCTCCTAGCTGGGGAATTTCTGTGTAAAAACATTTCAACTACTAGAGCGTTACTTACAGTATGCCGTCAAATGTATGCAGACACTTGCCCACATATTGTTTCTTTTACTTCTAATTTTTCATGGTTTTGGTTTCTGTCTAATTAAAAAGCAGCTTTAGTGCCGCAGCATACAGAGATGTAGTAGAAAGCAGTGTGCTTCCAGCGTTGTGGCAGCAGTTTATGTAAAACCCTTTCCTGTTTCAACATGACAATGCCCCCGTACACAAAGCCAGGACTAGAAAGAAATACTTTTCCAAGAGCTGGAACTCTGACTGGGGTTCTCGAATCTCAATTATTTGTGTGGTCTACAAATGTCAGAGGAGGGTGAAATCACGATTTCCCTCAGCCCAAAGTGGCATCTTCAAGTGCTTCTTTTGACTGACTGAGAGTCCAGAATATAAAGATATTTAATCAGTTCTCACATCAACACAGAAACCTCACAGTCCCTAGATGGAACTTGATGGTTTTTGTGCATTAGTGCCTGAAAAACAACAAATAAATGATGAATCAAGAAACAAAATAGTTGCAGATACATTTTCTGTCAGTCATTAGCGTTGTAGCTCGCTGCTGCTCTTTTGGCTGAATCCCTGCAGCCAGGCTGCAAACATGTTCAGCAGAGACAGGAGCTGAATATAAATAAAAGTGAGAGAAGAAACACTTACGGTGTTTGGACACTTGTTTGTTTGTTGATCCACCTCGTTTAGCTGATCCTAATGACTTTAATGTTAGGCTGAGCCTGAATTTGTCAGATTACGGTTTAAGTTAGAAGCCTTAACTGACACATTAGAGCATTATTGGACACATGGAGCTCAGGTCGAATGCTGCAGAAACAGACATGGTTGAAGCGTAAGACAAAAAGTGCTATCAACAAACTCAAAGTGACATTTAATTTCCACAGGCTGTCAAGGCGGAGCGCTGTGCCGCAGCCGGCCGGTCAAAGAATTCCTGTCAACGTAAAGAGATCTGTTTTCTGCACAAATCTCACGTTGAACTTTCTGCAAAAGCTTCTGTGGTTGGTTTGGGGGATAGAACCCTGAGGCGCCTCACTAAACCTTTGCATGGGACCATTTCACAGTGCACAGCAGCATATTTAATGTGGAGTCTTTCACATTTCAGTCCTGGTTGATTTGGCAATAGTCAGGGTAACACCATGTAAAAGAGGAGAAACGGGTGTACCAGCTCACAGTTCGAGCAGAGAAAATGTTCGGACGAAGTCGGTGGAAAGTAATTGCAGGTGTGATCTGGTGTCACGCTGCAGGGGTGAGTGGATCTGGTCGTCTCCTGGTCGAACAGCTCGCCGTGGCTGCGTCCACGTCCTCCATTATTCGCCTGCAAAAACAGAAAGAACTGCAGGGAGTGGCTGCTGTCTTGTTTTGTATGTTTGACACATTTTCGACCATCGCGGTCAGCTTCGTGACTTTTAATGTAAAGCAGCATTGATCGTTTTCCTGTGAGTCCCTCATGCTCGCATAGGAAATCTGAATCCAGTGCGGTTATGGCAATGCATGCAATCATGCAGAGAATACATTGAATAGAGAGAAAGAATAGGGTGTTGTGGGTGATTTAGAAATCCCTTGGACATTTCACAGGATAGGCAAGTCTGAATTTTACTCACATTTACTGACATTTTCTCTCAGATATGATGTCATGGCTCTAAACATCATTGTTTCAGAAGCTCTTCGGCAGCCACATTAAGAATATACTCTTCTTTTTCCCCACTTTCTGCTTGCGTTACAAGCCTGAAAACACATTTGCAGCTCTGTCAGATCAGCTAACAGGTGCTTTATGTGTCTGTACTTTAATATAACAGCCTTTTGTTGTCTGTCATCACTCAGTTTGAATGTCGCGCAGCACAGCTGTTGACTGCTGTTCGAGACGCTGTGAGCTGCGATCAAATTTCATACTTGCGAAACTGTGACAACGGAAAACAGATGTTAAAAAACAAATATCACGCCAAAACACAGAGACGCTGATTTGCGTGGAACCAATATTATCACATGACCTCTGTGGTGAAATGTGGTGGCCTATGGGAGGAAATGTGCAGTGAAATCTTTACTTATCAAATCACAGACATTGATTATAGATTATTAGAGATCCCCATTCAAATAGAGTGACTACACTGTAAAAATTCTCATTTCATAATTACCATTTTAGAGGAATTACTATATCTTAGAGATAACGCTAACAAATGCCATGAAAAGCAGATTTTATTCTGCCTTGAAGTCTCATGAGAACTGATCTGACCAATCTGTATGCGGCAGAGTCCTCGGAGCAATACTGTTACTCACAGTGCATCTCGCACGTCTCACCACCGTCTGCTTTTTGCTCTCCACCCTGATATGTTTCAAATACGAAACACAAATATTTAGAGACAGCATGTCAGTCACAGACATGGCAGAGAGGAGAACAGCAGAATTCATCAGGCTGGTTTTCCTCTGACAGCTCTGATGGTCAGCACAGCTCCATTACTATTCGCTTCAGGTTGCCTCAAGCAGCATTAAAATTCTCTGCCTTCACGCCGGTCACACCCTCTGTCCCTCAAAAGAAATAAATAAATAAGTAAAAGAAAGGCGGTTTTCTCCTTCTCATGGAAGATATAACACCAGACATCCCCTGCACCTGATGTGTGCTTTTAAAGGTTCGTTTGAGAGTTTAAAAACACATGGACGGGCTGACTGGATGTTGCTTATTTGCATTATTTCCAGGAGCTGAAAAGGTAAGTTTATTAAACCCGACTGACATGATCCCATAAGATTATACCACTGAGAACTAAATAAAAGGAGAATACAGTGCACTAACCAGGGCTGACCTTGCACAGTGAGGCTTTGAAACAACAATGATGCAACGAGTGAGAAGAAGAGGCGGACTGCATTTTCCTCTTGAGCTGGAAAACACGTCACACCTGGCGAGCATGAAAAGTACTTTCCCTTATTAGCATTGATTTCAGCTGAAAAGGCCAAAAAGAAAACATGTTATTTTTTGTTTGAATGGTGCAATGGTGAAGTGGAGAGTAATGTACCCGAGGGAAGGTCGAGCCCGTGGATGTTTATGTGCAACATGTTCCTCCAGATGAGACGGAGGAGCTCTGAGGAGACGTTCATCAGCCAGATCAGGAGGGTTTAATTAATAACTGCTAAGATCTGATCTGATCAAACACAATCAGGATCAACTGTAACTGAGCAGAGTCACCTCACATGCCGCCTTAGATTAGTACTCTTCAAGTTTGGTGGTTTTGTGTAGCAGCAGTAGCTGAGGGACGAATTTGTCTTCTCCACAGAGCACATTTCAAGTGCAAATTACACAAGAGGTAATCTGCTCATCAGCAACTCACCGTGGCTTCTGCAGGTGAAAGCCCTTTTTATTAAAACGACCCCAAGAAGGCCTGTGTGAATGCTGAGAAAAGCTGATTACTGGCCCAGAATGGGCTGCACCCGAATATTCTTCCCTTTCGAGGTGTTCCTTTGATCGTTTCCCCTTCAGCGGCATTAAAAGAGGCGATGGCAGCGTTTCGGCAGACCTTAAGTGACACTGAAAATAAAGATTTTTAGATAATGCACGCTGAATCGTGCTGACCGAGTTACGTCTGAGGCTAATTCATTTATTC